>NC_133328.1:471632330-471982955 GCF_042186555.1 Aquarana catesbeiana
TTTACAAATTAGTGTAGTGCTTCCTCTGCACACTGTGCACCTAAAGCTACCTGAAGAAAATTGGTGGTGTTCTTCTGATCCTATTAGTACCACAGGCAGCTGCAGTATTTACAAGTTAGTGTAGTGCGTCCTCTGCACAGTGTGCACCTAAAGCTACCTGAAGAAAAATGGTGGTGTTCTTCTGATCCTATTAGTACCGCAGGCAGCTGTAGTATTTACAAGTTAGTGTAGTGTGTCCTCTGCACATTGTGCACCTAAAGCTACCTGAAGAAATTAGGTGGTGGTCTTCTAATCCTATTAGTACCGCAGGCAGCTGTAGTATTTACAAGTTAGTGTAATGCGTCCTCTGCACAGTGTGCACCTAAAGCTACCTGAAGAAAATTGGTGGTGTTCTTCTGATCCTATTAGTACCACAGGCAGCTGCAGTATTTACAAGTTAGTGTACTGCATCCTCTGCACAGTGTGAACACAGCTGCAGTATATACAAGTTAGTGTAGTGCATCCTCTGCACAGTGTGCACCTAAAGCTACCTGAAGAAAATTGGTGGTTTTCTTCTGATCCTATTAGTACCGCAGGCAGCGGCAGTATTTACAAGTTAGTGTAGTGAGTCCTCTGCATAGTGTGCACCTAAAGCTACCTGAAGAAAATTGGTGGTGTTCTTCTGATCCTATTAGTACCGCAGGCAGCTGCAGTATTTACAGGTTAGTGTAGAGCGTCCTCTGCACAGTGTGCACCTAAAGCTACCTGAAGAAAATTGGTGGTGTTCTTCTGATCCTATTAGTACCACAGGCAGCTGCAGTATTTACAAGTTAGTGCAGTGCGTCCACTGCATAGTGTGCACCTAAAGCTACCTGAAGAAAATTGGTGGTGTTCTTCTGATCCTATTAGTACCGCAGGCAGCTGCAGTATTTACAAGTTAGTGTAGTGCGTCCTCTGCACAGTGTGCACCTAAAGCTACCTGAACACAATTGCTGTTGTTCTGCTCCTATTAATACCACAGGCAGGCAGCTACAGTATTTACAGTTAGAGTACTGTGTCCTCTTCACAGTGTGCACCTAAAGCTACCTGTATAAAATTGGTGGTGTTCTTCTGATCCTATTAATTCCACAGGCAGGTAGCTACAGTATTTACAGTTAGTGTACTGCGTCCTCTGCACAGTGTGCACATAAAGCTACCTGAAGACAATGGCTGTTGTTCTACTCCTATTAATACCACAGGCAGGCAGCTACAGTATTTACATTTAGTGTACTGTGTCCTCTGCACAGTGTGCACCTAAAGCTACTTGAAGAAAATTGGTGGAGTTCTTCTGATCCTATTAATACCACAGACAGGCAGTTACAGTATTTACAGTTAGTGTACTGTGTCCTCTGCACAGTGTGTACCTAAAGCTGCCTGAATAAAATTGGTGGTGTTCTTCTGTTCCTATTAATACCACAGGCAGGCAGCTACAGTATCTACAGTTAGTGTACACTGTCCGCTGCACAGTGTGCACCTAAAGCTACCTGAAGACAATTGCTGGTGTTCTCATACTAATAATACTACGGGTAGGCAGTTGATTCTGCTAGCTGCAGTATCAGTATATATATATACATCCCAGCTTTGTGCAGCTACATCTCACTGTAGGCCATTAGTATGTCTGGAAGACCAACAAGGAGAGGCAGACAGTCACAAGCCAATAAAAGAGGGCAAGCAGGCTCTGTGTCTAGAGGCAACAGTGCTGGTCGTGGAGACGGTGCATCCTCATCAGCACGTGGCCGTGGGACACGCTTGGCCTTTTTTTCGGCAGCTGGCCGTGTTGAGCCACAACATGCGGAAGACTTGGTAGAGTGGATGACCAAGCCGTCCTCATTCTCCTCATCCTCTCTCACCCATGCTCAGGGTACTTTGTCTCGCAAAGCAGCTGCCAACGCGGCCTCTTCCCTCGGCTCAATGGCAACAGTCACTCCTTCCCAAGCCCCACCATGTCCTCCTGAGAAGTCCCCTGAACTGTTTGATCACAGTGTTGGGTACATGCTCCAGGAGGATGCCCAGCGTTTTGAAGGCTCCGATGATGGTACCCAGCTAGAGGAAGGCAGTAACGTGAGCCCAGACAGAGGGGGTGCCCAAGAAGGACAGCAATCTGGCAGTCATGTTCCCCCAGCTGCAGCATACTGTGATGAGGAGGGAGGGGATGATGAGGTCACTGACTCCACGTTGGTGCCTGATAGGAGAAAGGAGGAGGAGGCACATCACCAATGAGGCAGGATGCCCTCCAGGAGCCAGCTTTAGGGAAGCACACCGATTGCATCATACTGCAGAGCTCCGCATGTGCAGGGCGCTTCTGTCTCTGCGTGTTATTCCAAAAGTTCTTTGGTGTGGGCCTTTTTTGAGACGAGTGCATCAGATACCACCACTGCTATTTGCAACATATGTCTGAAGCGTATCTCTCGTGGCCGAAACATCACCCGCTTGGGCACCACATGCTTGACCAGACATATGTAAACCTGCCATGCAGTTCGTTGGCAAGCGTACCTAAAAGACCCACACCAAAGAACAAAGAGGACCTCTCCTTGCTCCTCATCAGCTGGGATCTCCAACCCCACTATACCTTCAGTCCTCTCTGAGACTTGAACTGAGAGGAATGAAGGAGTAGAATTAGGTTTGTCACAACCAAGTACTTGGGGGCAATCTGCTATCGGTACACCAACGTCAGATTGTACCAGGCAAATTTCCCTGCCCCAGCTGCTGCTCCGCTGAAAGAAGTTCGCTCCCAGCCATACACATGCCCAGAGGTTGAATGCTAGCTTGGCAAAATTGCTAGCACTTCAACTGCTACCTTTTCAGTTGGTACATTCTGCCCCCTTCTGTGAATTTGTGGAATGTGCGGTTCCTCAGTAGCAGGTTCCCAAATGCCACTTTTTCTCATGGAAGGCGATTCCGGCTCTCTACCGGCATGTGGAAGGCAATGTCTTGGCCTCGCTGGACAGGGAGGTCAGCGGTAAGGTGCATATTACCGCTGACTCATTGTCCAGCAGGCATGGACAGGGACATTACCTATTTTTCACCGCGCACTGGGTGACTCTTCTGGCAGCTGGGAAGGATGCAGGACAGGGTGCAGTAGTGTTGGAGGTTGTTCCGCCACCACACCTCCAAAATTCTACTAGTGGTGATTCTGCCACACCTCTCTCCTCCACCCCCTCCTCTTCTTCTTCCTCCATGGCCTCTTCCTGTGCTGATTTGTCCTCAGAACCAGCGGTGCTCCATAGGTGTTCAAGGGGCTACTCAAGCACGCAGACAAAAAGATGCAATGCGGTGCTTGAGCTGGTGTGCTTGGGGGATAGGAACCACACTGGGGCCGAGATTCTGTCAGCTCTGCAGGGGCAGGTTCAGAGGTGGTTGACGCCACACCAGCTTAAGGCAGGTATGGTGGTTTGCGACAATGGCACCAACCTCCTCTCTGCCCTCCAACAGGGACAACTGACCCATGTGCCCTGCTTGGCTCACGTCGGGAGGCCTTGCAGAAAGGTCTGTGCATCGCGTTCCCAGAGACTGGGAGGTTACAAACTCCTGTTCCTGGACAATGTGTTGCTGAAGCTTCAGTCGGTCAAAGAAGGAGCGGTGGAGAAGGTGGCTGTCTGACCGATGCGTTCAGACAATATTTTAGTCCGCAGCCCCAAGGTATGATCGGTTCCAGCAACCATCGCCAGCGTCTGTTTTACATGGTGCAGGAATACCTAGGGGCAATATCTGACTTGGACACCTTTCCCATTGAAAATCCTCTGGGTTACTGGGTCTTGAGGATGGATCACTGGCCAGAGCTTGCACAGTATGCAATTGAGCTACTGGCCTGTCCTACATCCAGAGTTCTTTCGGAACGCACATTCAGTGCTGCTGGAGTCTTTGTAACCGATCACCTGTCCACCGACTCGGTCAATCGACTGATCTTCATAAAAATGAATAAATCTTGCATCACCACCAGCTACCAGGCACCTGATGCTGATGTAACTGAATATTTTTTTTAGAAATGTCAGATCCCTTCAAGACTGCCTATGCTGATGCTGAATGACTATCCTGTTATGCTGAGTGATTATCCTCTTCCTAATCAATGATCATGCTGATAGCTTGCAAGAACATTTTTGGTTCTGGGCGCCACCACCAGTGGCTAAGGCCCAATTTTTCAGCCCCTGTTTAACAGGGGCGTGTAATTACAATTTTTAGTGCAATATTTTGCAGGAGGGTTTGTTGCTGCGCTCAACTAGAGTATCTGTGAGGGGTTGAAGTGTTGTGGCACCAGCACCAGTGCCTAAGGCCCAATTTTTCATCCCCTGTTTAACAGGGGCATGTAATTACAATTTTCGATGCAATACTTTTCAGCAGGGCTTGTTCCTGCACTCAACAAGATAATCTGTGAGGGGTTGCAGTGTTGTGGCACCAGCACCAGTGCCTAAGGCCCAATTTTTCAGCCCCTGTTCAACAGGGGCGTGTAACTACAATTTTTGATGCAATACTTTGCAGCAGGGCTCATTCCTGTGCTCCAACTAGAGTATCTGTGAGGGGTTGCAGTGTTGTGGCACCAGCACCAGTGCCCAAAGCCCAATTTTTCTGCCCCTGTTCAACAAGGACATGTAATTACAATTCTTGATCTAATATTTCACAGCAGGGCCATTCCTGCACCCACCAAGAGTAACTGTGAGAGCTTACAATGTTGTGGCAACACCACCACCACAACCAAAGGCCCAATTTTTCTGCCCCTGTTCAACAGGTGCATGTAATTACAATTCTTGATACAATATTTCACAGCAGGGCCCGTTCCAGCACCCACCAAGAGTAACTGTGATCACTTACAGTGTTGTGGCACCAACACCACCACCACCACCACCAAAGGCCCAATTTTTCTGCCCCTGTTCAACAATGGCATGTAATTACAATTCTTGATCTAATATTTCACAGCAGGGCCCGTTCCTGCACCCAGCAAGAGTAACTGTGAGGGCTTACAGTGTTGTGGCAACACCAACACCTAAGGCCCCAATTTCTGCAGAGTATATAGGGCAGGCCCCTACTTTAAAACATCCAACTTACAAACGACTCCTACTTGCAAACGGAAGGAGACAACAGGAAGTGAGATGAAATCTACCCCTAGGAAGGGAAATTCTCTCCTGTAAGAGTTCATATGGGAAAAACATGTCTCCTCTCCACTGATGCTTTATCACCAATCCTTGTTTCACTAAAAACCCCAAATTTTCAAAAAACTTTTGTCATTGGGACAGAAAGTGAGGTGAAATCTTCTGAAGAGGTGCACAGACAGCAAAACAAATGTTACAGGGGTGATATTTTTAAAAAGCTTAAAAATAGATTTTTTGGCTGGAGCTACACTTTAAAAATGTACCAGTTCAAAATTACAAACATATTCTACTTAACAACAAACCTACAGTCCCTGTCTTGTTTGCACCGCCTGTATACTGCTGTTCAGAGTATATAGGGCCCGGGGGCCCCACGCCTTTCCTTTTTTTTATTTGGGTGCTGGGTTCCCCTTAATTCCATACAATACCCAGAGGGCCTGGTAATGGACTTGGGGGGTACCCATGCCGTTTGTCAAACTAATTTTCATCCATATTGCCTGGACCCGACATTACATTAAAACCGCAAGCAGTTTTAAATTACTTTTATTCCTTTAAAAACGTCATTTTGTGCAGGGAATGTTCTAAGCACGGGAAACATGCTCCACTTTACAGGCATACTACAGACACCCCCCAGGTACGATATTTAAAGTAATATTTCACTTTTTTTTCACTTTAAGCATCATTAAAATCACTGCCATTTTTAAAACTTTTTTTTGCATTGATACATGTCTCCTGGGGCAGGACCTGGGTCCCCAAACCCTTTTTAGGACAATACCATGCATATTAGCCTTTAAAATTAGCACTTTTGATTTTGAACGTTCGAGTCCCATAGACTTTAATGGGGTTCTAAAGTTTGCACAAACTTTCGGTCCGTTCTCAGGTTCTGGTGCAAACCGAACCGGGGGGTGTTTGGCTCATCCCTAACTATAATGTCTGATATTGCCTTCAGTTTTTCAATGTTGAACTTTGTAAGTTCCTGAGTTGTGTATGTTATGTTTTAAAACATGCCTGTTTATGTACTAGAAAAATATTTTCAAGGCAAAACTTTAAAAAAAAAAAGATTTAAAAAAAAAATTCATTTTACACCGCACATGTGAATGTGCACGGAGTAAAAGGTTTTATACTCAACAATGTGTGGCTTCTTCTTTCAATGCTCAATCCAATTTTTTGTATTAAGTTGGTGTTTACAGTGACACAGTGACAATGGGTGTTATTTAATAATGGAAAAACCACTTGGCACTACAAGTGCACTAGGAGAAACTAGGAGACAGCTAAAAGAAACACAAGCAGTAAATCAAAATCAAGATTTGATCAGATCAATTTTTTTAATATCTAAAAAAATTACAAATTTGCTGGCATAGCAATGGCCCTCCTACCCGTAAAAAATCGACATATTTTTGGCGCACTTCACGGGCGGGGGGCAAGCCAGGACGGCCAGTTTCCAGGGCCGTCAGTGGATTTTCTGGAAGTCCGGCCTCAGGCCCAACTGAGGCAACATAATTCTTCAAAAAGTTGTCAAGTATGCAGCATGCTAGAACTATGTGGTTAAGTTTTTACTCCACCATATTTATTGTTGTCAGAAATAGGTGGAACTGGCTGGCCATTATCCCAAAGGCACTCTTCTGGCTCTGGCCAGCCGGTAATTAAAAACCTTCTTTTCCGGGGTGAGGGCCCTCTGGGGGAATGGCCTCATCAGGTGATCACCCAGACCAAATGCTTCATCAACAATAAAAACAAATGGGAGTCCTTCCACGTTCTCTTCCGCAGGTGGCAATCCCAAGCCACCACTCTGGAAACGTCGGTAGAACTCGGTCTGGGCAAATACTCCACCCTCCGACATCCGGCCATTCTTCCCCACATCCACATAGAGAAACTCGTATGTCGCCAACACCACCGCCATCAACACAATACTATGAAACCCCTTAAAGTTAAAATAGTATGACCCCGAGTGGGGTAGTGGGACAATGTGGACGTGCTTCCCATCGATTGCCCCTCCGCAGTTGGGAAAGTCCCAATGATGAGCAAATTGGGAAGCCATAGTCTGCCATTCCTGTAGCGTTGAAAGAAACTGTGGAGTCAAAAAAGAAAAAAATATATTAATACTTTTGCACATAACATTGCAAGCAGATTAGACACAAACATTCTTGGCCAACATCAGTATAACATTTATTTTAAGGAGTATTTAAAGACAAAAATATAAGGTCCACTTATCAGATTCCTCACCCCCTCTGATGGCCCATTGGAAACATTTTAGGGTGAGAGGGTTTTAAATGAGTTTTGGACCCCAAAAAAAAGCCTCTAGCACTCTGCCTGAATTTAAGGACAACAATAACATTTGGACACATTTTATGGGGTGTTTAGGGTAAAGCACTACAATGGAGCTGATAAAATGCATTATTAAGTGACTAGGCTAGTTGTATATGGCCCCAGGATAGCATGCTGGGGAGGTTAGTGAAGGCAAATATGCATGAAGGACAAAAAAGGTGCATTAAAAGCTTCCAGCATGCATGAGGACAAAGGGGACATTCACGGCATATTACAATCATGGTAATTAGGGAATGATGAAAGAAATACAAAACATTAGCATACATTAAATACATAGAATGTGATATTAGAGGAGAAAACTTACCCTAATGTAGTCCTTCTGCAGGGCCTGTATGATGGCAGAACAGGTCTCTGGAATAATGATCCCCAGAGCCTGGGGGGAGATGCCTGTAGAGAACTTTAGATGCTGTAGACTTCTCGCCGTCACCAAGTACCGCAACGTGACGACTAGCCTCTGCTCCGGAGTCATGGCTTGCCACATGCAGGTGTCCTGCTTCGTAAAATAAGGGGACGGCAAAGCCAAAAGACGGTGAAAAAGGGGGTCTATCTATCTATCTATCTATCTATCTATCTATCTATCTATCTATCTATCTATCTATCTATTTTTAGACATCTTAAAGAGATACCAAGTTACCAAATCCTGTAGTAATATTTAGTCTCTCAAGATAGCATCAGGGTTTCCCTATGCAGCTTTTAAGGTTTACAAAAGCTACCAATAAATGCAATTAGTAGGATTAACCTGATGAGGATAATTTAACTACCTGTCAACTACTCACAGTGAGCGGGCGGCAGGAACAGACACAATCACGTACATGTGCATGATGGCCTTCTTCTGGTTTTGGGGGTTGTACGTGCATGCTCCCTTCCAATCCGTGCTGTGATTGGACACAGCATAAGTTTGGCAGCAGATTTAAGCCAATGATTTCAGCTGAAATTAGCTGATCAGCGGTGGCCAATCACACACAGAGTCCTGCGTGTACACACACAGAACTCTGTGTACAGGGAACAGCGATTTGGCTGATTCTTCTCGCTAAAAAGCAGAGAGAAAAACAGCCAGATCAGAAAGTAAAAGCAGCACACATTACACATTGTTAGGCACACAGTTAACCCCTTGATTGACCTTAGATGTCAACCCTTTCCCAGCCAGTGTCATTGGTACAGTGTGAGTGTACAGTATTATCACTGATCACTGTATTAGTGTCACCAGTGACATCAGTGTCAGTTAGTGACCCAGATAGTGTCTGTTACATAGTTACATAGTTAGTCAGGTTGAAAAAAGACACAAGTCCATCTAGTTCAGTCAAAAAATAAAAAATAAATACAATCCCATAAATACAATCCAATATCCTTAGTTGACCCAGAGGAAGGAGAAAAACCCCAGCAAAGCATGATCCAATTTGCTATAGCATGGGAAAAAATTCCTTCCTGATCCCCCGAGAGGAAATCGGATTTTCCCTGGATCAACTTTACCTATAAATGTCAGTACCCAGTTATATTATGTACATTTAGGAAAGAATCCAGACCTTTTTTAAAGCAATCTACTGAGCTTGCCAGAACCACCTCTGGAGGGAGTCTATTCCACATTTTCATAGCTCTTACTGTGAAGAAACCTTTCCGTATTTGGAGATTAAATCTTTTTTTCCTCTAGACGTAAAGAGTGCCCCCTTGTCCTCTGTGATGACCTTAAAGTGAATAAGTCAACATCAAGTTCACTATATGGACAACTTATGTATTTGTACATGTTGATCATATCCCCACTTATCTCCTCTTCTCAAGAGGAAATAGATTAAATTCCTCTAATCTTTCCTCATAGCTTAGCTCCTCTATGCCTCTTATCAGTTTGGTTGCCCTTCTCTGCACTTTCTCCAGTTCCCCGATATCCTTTTTGAGAACCGGTGCCCAAAACTGAACTGCATATTCCAGATGAGGTCTTACCAATGATTTGTACATGGGCACAATTATATCTCTAGCTCTGGAGTCCATACCTCTCTTAATACAAGAAAGGACTTTGCTTGCTTTGGAAACAGCAACTTTACATTTATCAACATTAAACAACATTTACCATTTAGTTGCCCAGTTAGTGTATTGAGGTTGGCTTGTAAATTGGAGACATCCTGTAACGACATTATTCCACTGCATATCTTAGTGTCATCTGCAAAGACAGAAATGGTACTTTTAATCTCAGACTCTGTATCATTTATAAAGGTATTAATAAGTAAGGGTTCCAACACTGAACCTTGGGGTACACCACTGATAACCTTAGACCATTCAGAGTAAGAGCCATTAACCACTATTCTCTGAATTCTGTCTTTTATCCATTTACAAATTGATCTTTCCAAGCCTGTAGACTTTACCTTACACATGAGCCGGGTGTGGGGAACTGTGTCAAATGCTTTTTCAAAATTCAAGTATAACACGTCCACAGCCTCCCCTCGGTCCAAGGGTTTACTTACCTCCATATAAAAAGAAATCAGGTTTGTTTGACAACTTCTGTCTTTCATGAATCCATGCTGTCTGTTGCTTAAAATATTTTTTCCAGCAAGAACTCATCTATGTGGTCTTTTATGAAACTCTCCAGTATCTTCCCAACTATAGAAGTTAAACTAACAGGTCTAAAGTTAATTGACAAAGACTTTGATCCTTTTTAACTATGGGCACCACATTACCAATCCAGTCGTACCATTGCAATCATTAACGCACTGAATATTACAAAAATGGCCTTGAAATGACAGAGCTCAATTCTTTTAGAATATGTGGGTGGATGCCATCTGGTCCAGGTGCTTTATCCACCTTTATATTTCTGGACCATATCACTTTTAAGTCATTGTGGATAATTTGGGGCTGTGTCACTACCACCCCCATTATGGACATGAGCTCCCCCATGCTCCTTTGTATTCACAGAGTTGAAGAAAGTATTTAATAAATTTCCCTTCTCTTTGACCCCAGTCACCCACTCTAGATTATTTGGTAAAGGGCCAACATGCTCAGACCTGACCTTTTTACTATTAATTTATTTGAAGACATTTTTGGAGTTAGTCCTACTATCTTTTGCAATCTGTTGTTCATTTGGAATTTTTGAGTCCTTCATTTCCTTTTTACATATTCTGTTATATTCTTTGTAACATTTAAATGATGATAGTGTTTCTTATTTTTATATTTTTTAAAAGCTCTTTTCTTATTATTTATAGCCAGATTGCCCACCACCCTATCACAGTCCCACTGATCTCCACTACTACAGTATAGCATCTATAGCAGCATAAATTCCAATATGTATAACATAGTTTGTAGACGCTATAACTTTTTCACAAACCATTTAACCACTTCAGCCCCGAGAGGTTTTACCGCCTTAATGACCAGGCCATTTTTTGCAATACAGCACTGCTTTACTTTAACTGACAATTTCACGGTCATGCAACGTTGTACCTAAACAAAATTGATGTTTTTTTCCCACAAATAGAGCTTTCTTTTGGTGGTATTTGATCACCTTTGTGGTTTTTATTGTTTGCGCTATAAACAAAAAAAGAGCAACAATTTTGAAAATAAAACAATATCTTTTACTTTATGCTATAAAACATATCCAATAAAAATATGTAAAAAATCAAATTTCTTCATCAATTTAGGCTAATATGTATTCTGCTACTTTCAAAATGCCAATTAGCGTATATTGACTGGTTTGCGCAAAAGTTATCGCGTCTACAAACTATTTGATATTTTTATGATATTTTTATTTTTACTAGTAATTGCAGTGATCAGCGATTTTTAATGGGACTGTGACATTGCAGCAGACAAATCAGACACTAAGTGACACTTTTTGGGACCAATGACACCAATACAGTGCTAAAAAAATGCACTGTCACTGTATAAATGACACTGGCAGGGAAGGGGTTAACATCAGGGGCAATCAAAGGATTAAGTGTGCTCCTAGGGAAAACTTTCTAACTGTGTAGGGGAAGGACTGACTCCAGAAAGAGAGGCATCTGTGTTCCTGATTTGCACAGCGGGAGCGGATCACCGGTGGAACGCACACGCGCCCCAGACCCGGAAGTCACGAACAATGTACAGGTACGTTGTTTCGCGCAGTCGGGCTGCCCTGCCTCAGTATATGTGCGGTGGGCGGTCCAGAAATAATTAATATACACTTATTGGGATTTTTCTTTTTTTTTTTTTACAAAGACATGTAGCAGAATATATTTTGGCCTAAATTTATGAAGACTTTTTTTTCTTATTGGATATATTATCAAATATATATGTTTTATAACAGAAAGTCAAAAATACTTTTCAAAATTTTTGGTCTTTTTTTGTTTATATAATAAAAAATTTAAAAAAATAGTGGTAATCAAATACAACCAAAAGAAAGCTCTATTTGTGTGAAAAAATTACATAAACTTAATTTGTGTACAGTGTTGAATGACCGCGTAATTACCAAGTAGTACTGTGCTGAATAGTGTCCTGGTCAATCAAGGGGATAAAACCTTCCAGAGATCAAGCCGGTAATGCAAAGTTTATCTGTAACCTTTGACTTACTTGTCCCTATTCCTAAGATGCTTTATGCAGAGCTAAAAAGTATTATCAGCACAATACAGTATATGAGGGGAATAATTATTTTAAATGTGGGTCTGCTCAAATGTTCAGCTACAATTGCTGGAATGCCTGCTGGCCAAATATTTAAAAAGAAACAGGCTGTTAGCTTATCTAAATAGAGAAAGAAACAATTGTCCTAGGTATAAATTCCTCTATTGCTCAAACCTCACCATGGGACAATTAAAAATCTCCTCAAATACTGTATTTTATGGGTCACTCATTATTGGATATCAGTGGTATAATGACTATATGTCAACACTTTCTGCCTGGAATTATTTTGTAGATACTGATTTTATGAGCTTCTGTCTTTCTGTAAACACACCATAGTGTCTAGTCTCTAATATGTGTTCAACTCTAACAAAAATAAAGAGTTTTAAAATTGTAATATTGAATATGAATAGTTCATATTTTCATTTCAAGCCAGCTCTAGAGTTTGTGTTTAACTTAATAATGAGGACAGCCTTACTTTCACTTTGGGATATACAGGTCAATTTGCTTTGTTTTTTTAGCAGTTAGTGAGAGACCACATAGCAGTTCAGGTGTTGAAACGTCTTCAGCTAGCCTCACCAAAGGTGGGCAGCATTTCCATTAAAAGAAAAAGCAAAAAAAAAAAAAAAATTGTATCAAATACTGTAGTTTTCCTTTCCTGATGCGTATCCATGGCAGCATGTCTGTGATAGAACTCCACATCCAATCACTCCCTAAGGACCAGAGAATAGCATAAAAGAAACAACAGTTGAGGCCCTTAGTATTCTCTGTAAAAGGCTACATACCGAGAGTGGGTCTGTATGCTGCCATGGAGAGGCACCAGGAAATGAAATTTACAGTTGGGACAGTTCACCAATGTCCGGACTCCGGGATCCACCTTGTAGTGTCCCAGGAAAGTATAATGTCAGGGTCAAGAGGCCACCCTGCAAACCATTTCCAGGGAAACCACCCAGGAAGCTGCAACCAACGGCTCTTGTAGAGAGGGCCATCACCACCGACAGAGGCTCCTGCCCTATATGTACTTGGTATAAGCTTTACAATCCAGCTGGTTAAAGATCTGAGAGCAGCTTCTTTTCTCCTGTTCTGCTTGCTTAGATTGACAATGCTTTGAATGAGGTTGTGACAGAGAGATATTTCCTAAAGCTCTAGAGACATCCACTACATGCAGAGATTCTGACTGTGATACTGGGAAGTAAGGCAAGGCCCAGGTTTCCAACAAAAGAAAAGATGTTGCTACATTGGGCACAAAATTAATGAAACATATATTTCTGAAGTCCCCAGGGCTTGTAGTTCTTAAACTCCTCTTCTAGAAATCCCTATTACAAGAAGTATCACGTGACCTATAGCAAACACGGTTCCATTGGAGTAAAAAGGACACTTTGAAAGAACCATCAGGAGTGTGAATAAACCTATTGGTAAAGCATCCCCCTTTCCCTGGGGAATGAATCCTAAGCACTGTTTTGAGGAACTGTGTTACCAGCGGGTCCTCTGCTCACTTAGTCTTTGTGGAAATTGCTACAACCTGAGGTTACAGGGAACTGAGGTTATTACCTTGCTCCAGGCCTGTTTATAGAAATTTTGACAGCTCTCAGACTGACAAAGACATAGGGGAGACAAACATATCTGCATACATGGTATCAGAAGAGGGTTTTTTTGCCTTCAACAAGTCGAAGCCTCTTGAGAGGATAATCCTAGACCCCCTAATCTACCCCTTATAATGACCATGCTCAAAGAGCCTGATTGTATGGACTGGGGTGTATTAGCCACCTCTGAGGCAGAAGATGTGGGAAGGCCAGGAGAGGAACTGGAGCATGTACTCTAATGCCGCGTACAGACGATCCGACATTCCCATAACAAAATCCTGGATTTATTTCCGACGGATGTTGGCTCAAACTTGTCTTGCATACACACGGTCGCACAAATGTTGTCGGAATTTCCGATCGCCAAGAATGTGGTGACGTACAACACATACGACGAGCCGATAAAAATGAAGTTCAATAGCCAGTGCGGCTCTTCTGCTTGATTCCGAGCATGCGTGGAATTTTGTGCATCGGAATTGTGTACACAAGATCTTTTACGGATTTTGTTGTTGGAAAATTTGAGATCCAGCCCTCAAATTTTTGTTGTCGTAAATTCCAACAACAAATGTCCGATGGAGCCTACACACGGTTGGAATTTCCAACAACAAGCTCACATCGAACATTTGTTGACGGCAATTCTGACCATGTGTACTCGTCACAAGAGGAAGCACTAGGGGAAACCATGGCCTGCATAACCAGTAGCATAGAATGGCTATGGCAAAGATGTTCTCTCTCAGGGCCCCCATCAAGAATCTCGTTATGCGTGGCAGTGGAGGAAAAGCATAGGTTAGACTGCAGTCCCACAGAGGGCAAAAAGCATCCACCACCCTCAGGTGCAGAAATAAAGACAGAAACCTCAGTAGTTGTAATTGCTTGGAGATGGGAAAAAAGTCTATTTGGGGAAGGCCCTACAAGTGAAGCAGATGACCAAACACCTTAGCATCATCCTGATCTGGGAAGTTGCAAAATAGTTGGTGTGTCTCCATATTTAGCCTGCCCAGCAGATACGTTGTCCTTTAATCTAATAGGTGTAATCCTGCCCAATACATGATGGTATCGACCTCCCTCAGTAGTGCATTGCTGTGGATACTACTGCCCTGCCTCGAAAATCGAAAATCCAAGATAATAACTAACTAATAATAATAACTATTACTAACTATTAAATTGTAGGTATTGGAATTTCCTTTCAAATTTGGCTGTTAGTGAATGTAATGAATACGAATTTATCCGAAGTTATGAATTATCTGAAATATCGAATGCCACATCTAAACGAATGGTATGTAAAAAATTAATAATAATAAATAATAATAAAAATATTTTATTATTATTTATCAATATTAATTTGTTACGTTCCATTCGTTTAGATGCGGCATTCGTTATTTTGGATAATTGGTAGGTTCAGATAAATTCATATTCGTTATGTGTCACTAACAGCCAAATTTGAAAGGGAATTCCAATACCTATAATTTAATATTTAATTATTATTAGTTAGTTAGTTATTATTTCGGATTTTTGAATTTTCACATTTTTCGATTTACTTTCTTTTTTTTTTTTTTTTAATAAAGTTTATTGTATGAAACAGGAAGTATACAATAATACAAAGTTACATGGAATAACATCAAAGTATAATTGTTGCAAAGATGTTCAATAACAATCATATCATTTATATAAAAAGCATATAAGAGATAAGAATAAATAAAACTAAAGCTATTAGACATTAAATGAAAGTATGAGATGTAATGAACACCCATACCTACATATATTAAGCAGTGTAATCTAAACACATTGTATAAATATATATAAATAGTTCCAACAAAAAGTATATGAGGTTAATCCGAGTACCCAGGATCGGAAAAATGTAGGCTGAAGTATATGAGTAGGGAAAAAGAAACAGACTGGAAAAACCTAGATTAATACTTGCAATATTGTTTTAACCAGTATAATGGAAAAGTATAGATATGGTACCTGATAATAAAAAAAAAAAAAAAAAAAAAATTTAAATGTCACTGGGATATCAATTGTTTGAATTCAGTTGAGTTTTGAAAGTGGTTCCAACAAGCCCAAGTTTTTTTAAAGGAATTAGGAGTGTCATTAGCTTGATGGATCAATTCTTCCATGGCTGCTACTTTATTTATACGTTTGAACCAATCAAGAATAGTTGGGGGGTTGGTGTCCTTCCAAAGAGCCGGGATACACATTTTCGCTGCGTTGATTAAGTGTAAAGCAAGAGATTTGTAGTAAGTTTTTTAGTAATGTTGGAGTGGTGTAAAAAGCATTTGTGCCGGGGAGAAGTCCAATGGAAGTGTGGAAATATGTGTAGCAAGACGGTGAACCTCCTTCCAAAAGGGTTGAATGCGTGGGCAGGTCCAAAATATATGAAGTAAGGAACCATCTGTATCTGCACATCTCCAACAGTTAGGTGGTAATGAAGGGGAGATTTTATGTAATCTGAGTGGAGTTTTGTACCACCTAGAAAAAATCTTGAATGCATTCTCTTGTGTAGAGACATTAATGAAACCTTTATGTATGTAAGAATAAATTCTACACCATTCTTCCTCTGTAAGATTAATAGAGAGATCTCTTTCCCAGTGTTGGCAAGCAATGTTGGATTTAGGGCTGTGATTATAGAAGAAAAGGGAATACAGTTCGGAGATAAGATGTCTCTAAAGGTTCCTTTTTAGAACACAATAGGTCAAAAGAGGTTAAATGTCTAGCATAAGCTTCTCGTGTAAGAGGGTTGTTCAAAAAATGTCTAATTTGAAAATACAACCAAAATGGAAAGGAGCAATCTGATGACAGTGAAGATAAATCCATTAAATCTAGAAGAGAGCCACCCCTAAAAAATTGTGTAGCTCTTATGGTATTGTGAGGCCACATTTTAGCTAGGAAGGAGTTTGAAAGGCCTGGAGGGAAATCAGGGTTGTTGCGGATAGGAGTGAGAGGGTCTGGAGAAGAGGATATTTTACACTTTTGACAAACCTGTTTAAATACTTGTAAAGTAGTACCAATTAGAGGGTGTTGTTTGCAGTTTTGTGGTACGTGAGTGTGAATAGTCCAGGGTAGTTGGCGAAGAGGAATGAGAGAGAATGAATGTTCAAAGTTTACCCAATCTTTGGTAGAAGAGTGAACATTCCAATCAATAATTCTGGTCAATTGACATGCCCAATAATATTTAGATATATCTGGAAGTCCAATACCACCTCTCAATTTTGGGATGGTTAGTCTGTCAAAACTGATTCTTGGTTTTGCTTTACCCCATATAAATGTAGAACAAATACTGCGAACCGAGGCAAAAAAAGCCTGTGGTAACTTTATGGGTATAGTTTGAAAGAGGTAAAGAAGTCTTGGAAGGACGTTCATTTTTATTATGGAAGCTCTTCCAAACCATGAAAAGATACCAGTGGACCAAGATTTCAAGTCTTTTTGTATGTGTTGAAGGACGGTGATGTAATTTTTGGAATAAAGATTGGTTAAATGAGTGGGTAATTGGATACCAAGATAAGTGATCGAATCCCCATTCCATTTGAAGGGAAAATTTGATTGGCAACGAGAAATCTCATTGTTATTTAGGGAAATATTGAGGGCTTCAGATTTGTTAAAATTTATTTGGAGATTGGTTATAGTTTTAAACGTAGCAAAGTTTTTGAGTATGGATGGAATGGTAATGTGAGGATCTGTAAGAAATAAAAGAATGTCATCGGCAAAGGCTGCCAGCTTGCACGTAGTTTGAGCGATGGTTATTCCCCTAATGTCAGGGTTAGATCTAAGACATTGTAGTAAAGGTTCAAGAGTAAGTACAAAAATTAAAGGAGATAAGGGACAATCCTGACGGGTGCCATTCGAAATTGGAAAGGCGTTCGATAGGTGGCCATTAACTCTAACTCTTGCAGTTGGGGAAGAGTATAATGCTAATATAAATTGCAACATACGGTCTGGAAAGCCAAACATTTTAACATTTTAAGGGCTTCAAGCATATAATCCCAGGCCACTCTATCAAACGCCTTTTCCGCATCCAGTGATAAGAAAAAAACACGTTGTCAGGAAGAAGTCAACCATATATGTAAATTAATAGCTTTCGTGGTATTATCTTTTGCTTCTCTACCAGGTATAAAACCTACTTGGTTTCATGAAATAAGTTTGGGTAATAATGGTAAAAGACGATTGGCCAAAATCTTCGCATAAAGTTTCAGGTCCACATTTAGTAAAGAAATTGGTCAATAATTAGTAACTAGGGAAGGATCTTTATTAGGTTTAGGAACAACCGTTATATGAGCTGTGAGTAAATCATGGGGTGGAGATTGGTCTAGTGAGATGGAATTAAAAGCTGTCAGAAAATGTGTACGAAGTATTTCTTAAAAGGACTTATAATAACCTGATGTAAAGCCATCAGTGCCAGGACTTTTTCCGGGTTTTAATTGCTTGAGAGCATTATCAACCTCCTCAGGAGAGATTGGGTGTGCTAAATCTCTTGCTTCTTGATCAGAAATTTTGTTAGGGGTATGATTAGACAGAAAGTCTGTAATTAGTTGTATGCGGACGTTTTTCTCAGATTGTGAATTAGAAGGCATTAGATTGTAGAGATGGGTATAATAGCTAACAAATTTGTTAGCTATATCATTATTGGTAACCAATTTACGTCCTGTGGAATCATTGAGGGAGTGTATAGCGGAACGTGTTTTCTTAATTCGTAAAGCATTAGCCAATAGTTTTTCAGCCTTATTCCCATATTCTTAAAAAAGTTTTTGAGTTAAAATGTAGTGTTGTGTAGATCGTTTGTGAAGTTCATCTAATAGTTCCTGTCGGGCCCCAACGAGATCATATAGTGAGGCTGCTGCTTGCGTAGATTTATGGGCCTTTTCCAACTTCTGGATATGAGATGTCAGCTTATTAATATAAGATTGTCTTTCTTTTTTACGTTTTACGGAGATCGCGATCAAGTAACCTCTTATGACACATGTGCGTGCTTCCCAACGCATCATAGGCGATACATCTGGTGAAGAATTATCTTGAAAATATTGCATTAACCGTTTGTGGATTTTGGGTACTATCTTTTTATCTATAAGAAGGGATCTAAGCGCCAAATTGAGGAATGTGGCAGTACATCAGGAAATGTAATGGACACAGAGACAGGGTGGTGATTAGATAAGAACATGGGATCAATCGTGGCTGAAGTGAGGAATGTTAGGTCTCTTTGAGAAATAAAAACATAATCAAGTCTAGAGTAACGTTTGTGTGGGGCAGAGTAAAATGTATAATCTTTCATTGTAGGATATAACGTATGCCACGTATCATGGAGCGATAGATTTTGGAGTTGAGTTTTAATCGAGTGTAAAACCATGTATGGGAGTGATGAGGTACCAGTGGAAGTATCTTGTAGGGGATTGAGGGGGTCATTAAAATCGCCTCCCAAAATCAAAATGCCTGCTTGAAAATTGGATAGTGTTTGTAGGGTCGATTTAAAGAATGGAGCTTGTTTGGAGTTGGGAACATAAATATTTGCTAGAGTTATTGGTTTTCCATGAAGTGACCCTTTTAAAAAAAGGTATCGACTGTCCGGGTCTATACATGTGTCTGAAATTTGAAATGGGCAATTGTTTGCAAATAGAATAGAAACGCCTTTGAACTTGGGTTAGTTGCAGGAAAGGAAGTTGGGTATCGGGAATTAGAAAGTTTAGGAATGGAATTCGTCTTAAAATGTGTTTCCTGTAAAAAAATTATGTCAGCTTTGTTTTTATGCATGGAAGAAAGTAATTGTGTATGTTTCTCCGGGATATTGAGACCTCGGATGTTTAAGGAGATGAGTTTAATAGTGGGTAATAATGTCTTGGGGCATGAAGACGCCATAACATGTGAAAAGATATATTCTATTTAAAAAGAATTACTTGTAATAAAGTGGTACACTGCGAGTTTAAAGAAAAAAAAAATAATGGAATGAGGAAGGGGTGAAACCGGTGAGTAACAAGAACCTGCTTGTTAATCCGTCAATAGTAGACAATTAGTCTACCAATACGCCGGAAATTTTCAGTGGTACAGGTTATGTCAATCAAAAAATTTAAAATCTGAGATATATCGGGTACCACTGTGGGAGGACGATGTCAAACACGGAATTGATGGGTTCTCTCAATCAATGATGAGCAACCCGCAAACAGAGTCAAAGGTAACTTGGAAATGAGGAGGTTAAGAGTGTAAGAACAGGAATATGTGTTCTAAGAACGCATCTTTAGGAGTATAACATCCAGAAATCATAGAAAAGGGATAAGAAAAAAGTTTCCCTAGACAAGTATAAATTGTATCTAATAAACCAGAATTAACACGTGTAGAATGAGAAATAACGTCCTATACCAGAGCCATCATTTCACATTTAGCATTTCACCATCAATACAGTGAGAGAATCAATTAAAACAATAAAGTTCAATATATAATAACTTTCAAATATAATTATGAAGGTAAAAAGAAATATATTGAGCCTAACTGTATATTAATAAGGGAAACAAATAAATAAGAAACCACATCAAGGTAAGAAAAATAAAATAATCCATAGATCAGTGCATAAAAGATCTAATTATAGCGTAGCTACAATAGGATCATCCATTAGATCATGGAGATAAGTATGACAAAAAAAAGAGGAAGATAAGAATAGAAAAAATTATTATATGAAATCAAAAGATGAGGAAATAATATATATTCATCTAAGATGCTTATAGAAGATAGGACAAAATATATTAAAAAAAAATATATATATTTATAGTCCCATCAAAACCTTTAATGATGAATCTGTACGGTAAAATTGATTATTTCCGGTATTGACCAGGAGGTCTATGTAATAAAAAATTAGAGGTATATTATGGGTAAAATAAAGAGAGAGGCTTAGATAGGTTTAGTCAAGGGATATGTAATTAAATCTACAATGAATATTATGGTAAAGAAAGATGGGATAAACAAATAATGTAAAATTATACAATATATTATACAATATAGGAGTAGCTTTTATCCTACTTAGTGATGTAAGTCAATCGGCTGAAAATATAAAGAAAGAATAAACAGAAGAGATAAGCTGTAAGAATAACTATCCCAATAAGAAAAGTAATCTTTGAGAAAGTTAGAAATCTAAGATATAATAAGTGTCAAAAAAAAGGTGTACAGAGATCAGCTAAAAAAAAAAAAAAAAAAAAGGGGGGGGCTTTGTGGTTTTTATGAGTAATATGTGTATAAACCCATTAACAAAGAACAAAGCCTGTCTGCAGTAATAAGCTATAGAGTAGCTCAGATGTTAATAGCCAGGCTAAAAAAAAAGAATTAAGCTACAGCAGAACATATCCCAAGACTAATTTAAATGAGCAATAAATTAGAAAATTACCATTTTATAACTTTCAAACAATCAAACAAGTGAAAGATATAGTATTCATAACAAAGCTGAAGTAGGAGAGGACATCAGTAAGAGATAATAGGGAGTGAGTTCAGAGAAAAAGAAAATTAGTGGAAATAACAACATAGTCTATAATGAAAAGGTAAATATGAACTCAGATATGTTATCAGGTGCCGTTATACAGAGGGTATGGAAGTCTGTGAAGTTTTAGGCAAATCAGAGTAAAAGATTAATTCATCCTGAGAATTAAATCAAATCTGAGGGCGAATAAAGCATTGCAGCATAAGTAAGATGATTCATCATCTCTATATATGTTATTTATAATTAAAAAAAAAAAAAAAAAAAGGTTCTCCCTTTTAGAATGAAAATAAAAAATCTAGACAGTCAGTTAGGATATAAGGAAAGTTATCTAGAGTGTGATAGTTAGAACAAGAATAAAGAATAAAAACATTTACTATATTAAACAAATGCAGAAGGAGTCAGGAGGATGATAACAAATCAGATATTTAACGACCCCGACGAGCTGCCGGTAATAGAAACTGATTGTGAGGGAAGCGTTTCCGATGGTGATTGTTGTCTCCGGTAACAAACTGCCTGGGTTCCATAGGTTCACTGTTGAGTTGTGAGGATTTTGTGGTCTTCGGGCAAAATTCAGCATACCAATCTGGTACTTCTGTTAAAGGAATGTCCAGTGTTTCACAAAAGTCACTCAAATCTTCTGGAACTCTGAGGAGGGCTGTGCAGCCCAGTGACAATGCTGACAGACAAAAGGGAAATTTCCACCTGTATACAATCCCTTTTGTGCGAAGAACTTCAAGAAGGGGTTTAAGTTCTCTACGCCTTTGGAGTGTAATAGTAGAAAGATCTTGGAATAAATGTAATTCTGTGCCATTATATGAAATTTTAGTTTTATTGCGAGCTTTTCTTAGTATGTCTTCCTTAAGCTGATAATCGATTATGTGGCAAATGACATCCCTGGGTGGATCTGAATCTTTACCTCGCGGTCTAAGAGCACGATGTATTCTCTCCATCCCTATTGGGGTTGTAGGGGGTTTATCCAAGAGATTATTAAAAATACCCACAACTGTAGAAGTAAGGTGATTTGCATCGATCGATTCTGGAAGGCCTCTCAATCTCACATTGTGGTGTCTGCCACGGTTATCAACATCTTCCATGTGTCTGTTAAGATCCTTAAGCTGAAGGGAGTGTGCATCAATATAGTGGTGGGCTCTGCGGATTGTAGTGGAGTTACACTCCTGTACTTTTTCCACTCCTTTACTCGTCCATTAATTGACTGGATGTCAATGCGGAGGTCAGTGATAGCTGCCGATAGCGTATCTTTAATATCTGCTGCAACCGAATGTAAATTGGTAAGACTGGGGTGTTGGTGTGGCGTTAATACGATGTCAGAATGACGCGGCTGTGAGAGGGAAATATCCGCCTGTGTCTGACTGGAATTTAACAGCGCAACCTGAGAGGGCCCCATGTTAGTTGCTGCTGACCGGAACATTTCTGGGATTGTGTGAGAGGAATTATCACTCAAATCACGGGGAGATCGTGAACTTGAGGTGGAGGAACTTCTGGAAGACGTTCCCATGTTATCCCGGGTGTGAGAAATCAAAAAATACCTCCATAATAGTCTGTTAAATAGCTCTGTCAGAGGAAGCTAAGGAGTTAAGCAGCCATCTTCTGTGTTCAAGCCACGCCCCTTGGATTTACTTTCTTTTGAATTTTCAGATTTTCACTCTTATTTTCGGATTTTAAAATTTGCGGATTTTAGTTTTTATTTTCAGATTTTAATTCTTTTGAATTTTCGGATTTTCGTTCTTAATTTTGTATATCTTTCAAATTCATTCGAAATAACGAATTTCTCTGAGAGGTAAATGCCCTTGGGGAAATGCAGAGACTGAATCGGTGACTCCTGAACAGCAAGTGAAGGTGGCGACTGCGAACCTCAGGTATTTCTGAAAGGATGGAAAAAAATGAGGATGTGTAGGTAGGCCCCTGGAAGCTTCGAGAAAGCACAAGCCTTCTGGCTGCCCTGCTTGGATTGTCCGCATTTTGAATCTCTTCAGTAACATATATGGATATACTGTAGGTTCTATAGATCTATTACTGGCCATCAACTACCATTTTCCTTTTGAACCAGAAAGAACGCTAAGTAGAACCTTGTGAAACTTTCTTAGGAAGAAACTGGAACCAGCCTTTAGGACCTGGATCATGATAAGGTATTAGGTACTGCTAAGACTTCTGCTCTCTGAGGGGATTTTGAGACCCTTGTGGGTGTGAAGAGGACAGAGAGTGTATGGATGCAGAGATGCCTGAAATCCCTTGACCATGTGAAACTTATTTTCTGTCAGGTTCTGGTATGGAGGCTGAGTTGCTAAGAGGGCTCCCCTTGCGGCTAAGTGCAGCATGCCCCTGAAGTTGGGAACAGGGAGTGTGGTGCTCAAAGAAGCATGGTTTGCCAGGGGTTTGCTTGTAGTCAGATGAGCTGATCACAAAGGGATGACTGTAGCAGCCTGGTAGCACTGGAAGAACCTGAGGTGCTTGATAAAGGAGAAACCGGGAGCCAGGGCAAAGGTCATATGGGATGAATCAGTCCAGAAGCATAAACAGGAGTGAGCTGGGCTCATACATAAGAGACAGGAACAGCAGTAGCAAGGTCCAGATGTGAGCCAGGGGTCAAACTGGGATATCAGAGAGCAGGGTCAAGGCAAGCAGTGGCAGTAACAGAAAGTCCACAGATCAAGGATACAGAAGCACAGGGAACACTGGGGAGCTGAAGATAATCCAGCAACATCCTGTCTATCAGTAGTAGGTTTAAATAGGGCAGTTGGCGCCAGCATTTGTCATACCACTTGCGCACTGCCGCACATGCACGTTCGCATTGCGCATGCGCTTGTGCCAATTTGCAGCACGCGCTCCCGTGGGTGCCTGGGTTTTCTGAAGGCGTCCATGTTGGATATGGCCAAAATTACCAGTCCTGCGACAGCCATGTCCCTGACTGTACCCCCCCAAGGGGCAGCCTCCGGATGCAGAAACAAGCCCATCTATCTTTACCTGTTGCGGAAGTTCTGTAACAGTCTAGGAGC
The DNA here is from genome assembly GCF_042186555.1 of Aquarana catesbeiana. Taxonomy (NCBI): domain Eukaryota; kingdom Metazoa; phylum Chordata; class Amphibia; order Anura; family Ranidae; genus Aquarana; species Aquarana catesbeiana. The sequence goes on from NC_133328.1 coordinate 471,656,365, forward strand.
ATGAATGTTTACTGCAGGTTCCCAAGAATTTTCTTCTAAAGAATACCCCTTCTATTTGACAAGGAATTGAATTTTCCTACCTCTCTTCTGGCAGTCCAAGAAAGCTTCCACTTCATACTCCGTGTCTTTCCCTATAACGATTGGTGGAGGTGGCAACTCTTCTCTCCCTGAAAATGGGCTTGGCATAATTGGTTTCAACCGAGAGATGTGAAACACTGGGTGGATCCTGTACGACTCTGGCAGAGTGAGGTCAAAAGCCACAGGGTTCACATCTCTTTTAATCTCGAACAGCCCCACAAACTTTGGCCCTAGCTTCCTGGAAGGACAAGAAAGTTTAAGATTAACAGAGGACAGCCATACCTTGTCTCCCGCCTTATTGATAGGGTTCCCTCTCCTCCTGTTATCATATTGCTTCTTGAAGTCTTCCTGCGCCTTCTGCATGGTTTCCTAGAGGACTTGATTGTTTGGAAAAAACGTATCCTATCTTGAACGGCTGGTACTGGAGATTCAGGAATGATGTTGGGTAGAATTGAAGGATGAAATCTGTAATTAACCCAGAAGGGTGACTGATTGGTGGCCATGTGTATGGAGTTATTGTATGCAAACTCGGTGCAAGGCAGCAAAGAGACCTAGTCTTGGGAAAATGAGCAGAAACAATGTAGATATTGTTCCAGAGTCTGGTTCATCCTCTCTGTTTGGCCATTACTCTGAGTATGATAAGCAGAAGAGAGACATACCTCAATTGACAGGATCTTGCAAAGGCTCTTCCACAGTCCAGAGGGGAACTGTACCCCTCTATCAGAGACAATGTTATCGGGTAGTCTGTGTGATCTGACTATTTCCTTGATAAATATTTTTGCTGTGTCCATGACAGTAGGTGTACCTAACATGGGCCATCTTAGACATCCAGTTCACTATTGTAAGATCTGTATGCTTTATGTTATACTTCAAGTTCAATTGTTATGCCTAGTTCCTTATGCATGTTAGGAAACAGTTAACAGTCTTAGTCATGTTATCTGGGGATGGGGAGCAGTAGTTGTTGTAAAATGGATGCTGCTGATTAAACATGGGGCTCTTGTTCAAGTTCCTTGCTGTCTGCCTATATTTCATGTTAATTCATCACATGGTACCAGAAGTCAGGTCAGAAGATTTATGGTAGCAAACGGCAATGCAAAGAACATTCCTTCCCTGGATCTGGAATCGGGGACTGTATCTGAAAACTGGTCAAAATGGAGGGAGCTGATAGAGCTAGTGTTTGCAGGACCAGATGCAGACAAATGGACTGATCAGCAGAAAACAGCTCACTTTCTGATATGTGTGGGACAAAAAGGACGCGATGTGTGCCGAGCCTGGCAAGCAAGTGGGGAGATCACTGCTGAGGACAAAAAGAAAACAGAGGTATTGTTTGCAAAGTTTGAAGTATACTGCAACTCAAGGAGAAAATCCACAGTGCAAAGGAAACTGTTTTATGAGAGGAACCATTGTGGAGGTGAGTCTGTGGATGAATGGGTGACACAGCTGCGCTTTCTTTCCAAAGACTGTGCTTTCTATGATGCTGGAGATATGATAAAAGACCGCATGCTGATTGGCAGTAAGTTTAAGGAAGTTCAGGAAAAGCTGTTGCAGAAAGAAGACTTAAATCTTGAAAAATAAAATCAGTGAATGGTGCTATGCTTTGAGTAATAATAAACAAATAATGTACAGTTGTGCTCATAAGTTTACATACCCTGGTGGAATTTATGATTTCTTGGCCATTTTAAAGAGAATATGAATGATAACACAACAACTTTTCTTTTACTCATGGTTAGTGTTAGGCTGAAGCCATTTATTATCAATCAACTGTGTTTATTCTTTTTAAATCATAATGGCAACAGAAACTACCCAAATGACCCTGATCAAAAGTTTACAAACCCCAGTTCTTAATACCATGTATTGTCCCCTTTAACATCAATGACAGCTTGAAGTCTTTTGTGGTATTTGTGGATGAGGCTCTTTGTCTTCTCAGATGGTAAAGCTGCCTATTCCTCTTGCAAAAAGCCTCCAGATCATGTAAATTCTTGGGCCGTCTTGCATGAACTGCACGTTTGAGATCTCCCCAGAGTGGCTCAATGATATTGAGGTCAGGAGACTGAGATGGCCACTACAGAACCTTCACTTTATTCTGTTGTAGCCAATGACAGGTCGACTTGGCCTTGTATTTTGGATCATTGTCATATTGGAATGTCCAAGTACGTCCCATGCGCAGCTTCCTGGCTGATGAATCCAAATGTTCCTCCAGTATTTTTTGATAACATACTGCATTCATCTTGCCATCAATTTTGACCAAATTTCCTGTGCCTTTTAGCTCACACATCCCCAAAACATCAGCGATCCACCTCCATGTTTCACAGTAGGAATGGTGTACCTTTCATCATAGACCTTGTTGACTCTTCTCCAAATGTAGCGTTTATGGTTGTGGCCAAAAAGCTTAATTTTGGTCTGATCTCAAATGACTTTGTATACGTATGTGAATGGGGTGGTGGCGCTCCCTATATTTGGTTGGGCAGATAAGTGGCAAAAAAATTTGATTGAAAATAGTAATAGAGACCAATGTACTGGCTCCACGGCGGACAACCCCACCAGAGCAGGTTGTGTAAATAGATACCAGACAACAGTGAGGTAACAGCGCTCCCTATAAGGGGTATTAAGCATAGGTATGTGTGCAAACTAAAAAATATAAAATAGTGAGAAATACTAAATAATATTGGAAATATCCCACTAACTGCGGGTTTGTGCATGTGACCGAAATACTAGTATGCATGCAATTCCTAACCTTATATAGTGGTGTTAGTAGGTGTAACTAACCCTTTCATAACATTCATTACATGTAATACCGTACATATTGCCTTAATTAAACCTTTCGCATAAGTGCACACACTTTAGTAGTAAGTGATACTAAACCTGTGAACAAAATTCAAGTAGTGATAGCCTCAACATAAAGAAATAACATATCTATCACATTATAAGTCCATAAACATAATCAGTGAACAAAAAATCAGTGAACAAAAAATCGTGATCAGTTTCATGTAAATGGCCAGGCCGTGATTATGAGGGTGTCTTCAACACGGTGAAAATAAAATCAAAAGCGTGACTTGAGTGCATTCAACGTCCTTAGTGACTTAGTGATCCCCCTCAAGGGTCCCCACTCACCAGAGCCATTCACCCCAAAGGGGTATTTCGCATATAAGCGTAGCCTCTACGATCTCCCTGTCGGCATAGTGGATGAATTTCCCGGGGTGATCCTCAGCATTCACAGGAGAATGGAGCTTTGTCACTCCTTTTACTATGTGTGGAAGAACAGCTTGGCCAGTGAAAGGGTTAACAATGGCGGTCTGTATCGCTCCTTCTCCTCAGTATCCAGTCAGTGACGTTCCATGAGCAGAGTGAGCCTCCTTATTGTGCATCTTGAAACAGCCACACCACATGTTTTCAGAGAGTCCTGTATTTCACCTGAAGTTAGTTTTGGGTTTTTCTTTGCATCCTGAACAATTTTCCTGGCAGTTGTGGCTGAAATTTTAGGTGGTCTACCTGACCGTGGTTTGGTTTCAACAGAACCCCTCATTTTCCACTTCTTGATTAGAGTTTGAACACTAATGATTGGCATTCTCAATTCCTTGGATATCTTTTTATATTCCTTTCCTGTTTTATACAGTTCAACTACCTTTTCCCATAGATCCTTTGACAATTTTTTTGCTTTCCCCATGACTCAGAATCCAGAAACGTCAGTGCAGCACTGGATGAAAGATGCAAGGGTCTGTCAGGAGTCCAGAAATGCATTGACCTTTTATACACACACAATAATTACAAGAAAACAGATCACAGATGAGGATGATTACCTTTAATAGCCATTCAAACTCCTTTGTGTCAACTTGTGTGCATGTTATCAGGCCAAAATCACAAGGGTATGTAAACTTTTTTTTTTCCAAAATATTTTTTATTGAGTTTTCAAAGTATAAAGTAATAAACATACCAAAAAATGGAATTCACAAATTCCTTACTCTAGTATTAACATATTATTGATAATTCAACTGTATGTTTCTGTAGTAGCAATAACAATATATGCACATAATACTATATTCACCGTCTGAAATATCTCAGGTCTTCCATTTGTAGTTACATTTCCATGTTTTATAACTCCTTTGCCTGGATTGTTTATATAATTTCAATTTGAATTTCTCATTCTAACTTATATTGTGTTTTTTATAGAATTGTTCCCACAGCGTCCAACGTTTTGTGAAACACTTTACATTCCCTTCTTGAAATGCAATGGATTTTTCATATGTCTAGGAGTCATCAATCAGGTTTAGCACTTCCTTTACAGATGGAGAAATGTTGGACTTCCACTTACGTGCAATGACTAGACATGCTGCATATATAATACGCATCACTAACGTGAGGCATTAAGGAGGATAAAGGTCCATATCTATGCTTAAAGGGGCTGGTTCAGCTTTAAGTGTGTTTAGTATACCTGTTATCTTTGCTATCAGTTTTGCTATAGCTGCCCAGAAGCTACGTAGAGAGGCACAGAACCAGAGCATGTGAGCTAAATTTCCCATCTGCCCGCATTCTCTCCAGCATAAGTTGGAGGTATTTTTCATAAACTTTGCTAGTGTGTAAGATGTTTTATACCATCTCAAGTGTAACTTCTGGGCTGCTTCTCTGTTAGAGCATTTGGTGTGGGTATAGTTTATTGCTTGTGTCCATTGGGATTGAGAAATAGTGATGTTTAAATCAGTTTCCCATTTAAGAAATTATTTTGAAGTTTCAAAGTGCAATTTGTTGTGAAGGATATTGTAAATTACTGTTATTCCTTACTTGTATTTGACTGATGGCTGCCACATTTCCCATATTGGTTCTGGAAGTGTAAAGTAGCGTGTATTTGTGGTGGTTAGTATACTGGGTATTCTGGCATAAGTCATAAATTCCGTTTTAGGTAGCGAGTTGGTTGAATTTATCTCTGAGAACGGTTTTATTCGCTCTTGGTCTATCAGATGGTGTATAAAGTGAATACCATAATTCCTCCAGTGTTCTAGTTTCAGGTCAGTGGTAAGGAATGATAGTGTTGTTATTGGGATAGGTATTTTTTTATGCTTAATATGTGTGTTTTTATGGCGGTTAAAGTATTTCCATGCCTGTAATGTGGCCTCAATGGTTGGAAGTTCATTTATGTCTCCTTGATTCACTTGGGCCTGCTCAGTTGCTTGCCAGTGTTTCAGTTCTGAGGAGTTGAACCAGAATTTAAATTGGTCCAGGATTGTCTCTGTGTGGTAGTCTCTAATATCTGGGATGCCCATACCTTCTACTGTCCTATGCTTCCCATATAAATTTAGATAAAGAGTTTTGCATGTTGTAAAAGGATACTGGCAGTTGGATCGGGAGTGCTCTAAAAAGATAAAGGAGTTTGGGGAGTAGAAACATCTTGTATACAGCTAACCTTCCTGACCATGAGAGATAGTATTTCTTAAGTCTGTTCATTTCTTACTTGAAACTTATAACCAGAGGTTCAAAATTGTGTTTAAAAAGTTGTGAGAGAGGATTAGTCATTAATACCCCTAAGTATTGGAGGTTTCCCTCAGGCCACGTGTATGGAAGTAGCTTTTGGATCTGAGCTTTTACTTCAGAATCAACTTCTATGCTTAAGATACTGGACTTAGAAGCATTCATCTTATAATAGGAAACGCCATTAAACATTTCTAATACCTCATGTACCGCTTTCAGGGATTGAGCCGGACTTGTAAGCGATAATATGATATCATCTGCAAATTAGGTTACAGTGTGCTTTTCCTTTCCCCATATGGATTCCTTCAATCTGAGGATGGGTTCTAATCCTTTCCGCCAGAGGCTCCATCATGAGGGCAAAGAGCAGGGGCGATAGAGGGCACCCTTGACTTGTCCCATTTGTGATGGCAAACTGTTCGGAGAACAAGCCCTCAGCAAACACATGTGCTAAGGGCCCCGAATAGAGAGCTGTTATGGCAGAAAAAATTTGACCAGTGAATCCAAACTTTGAAAGGACTTTAGAGAGCTAGCCCCAATGTATCCTATCGAAGGCTTTCTCAGCATCCAGTGACAGGAGAACTGAAGGCTGTCCATCACCGGATGCGGAGTGTATTAAGTTCAGTATCCTCTTTGTGGCATCTATAGCCTGCCTACCTGTCACAAACCCCACCTGGTCGGGTTTTACCAATGACGGTAGTAGTAGTGCTATCCTATTTGCCAAGAGTTTGGCGTACACTTTTAGATCCACATTTAAAAGTGATATTGGTCTGAAGTTTTGTGCTTTGTCCGGCTCCTTCCCTGGTTTGGGCAATGTAATTACTGTTGCTTGTAGCATTTCCGAAGGAAAAGAGGATGAGGAGGCAGCAGCCAGGAACATTCTTTGCATTACTGGAGATAGGATATCTCTGATAGTACTCCGAGGAGTATCCATCAGGACCAGGCAATTTGTTAACTGGCAGATTAGCTATAGTCTTTTGTATTTCTGAAATTGAAAATGGGGCGTTTAACATGTCCTGATCTACTGGTTGTATAGTAGGTAAAGAAATGTCATTAATAAATTGCTCTATCAGTTCTGGTGTCGGTTGAGGTGTTGTCTTGTCATCTTTCAAATTGTATAAGCTTTCGTAGTAACTACTGAATGCAGCAGCTATTTCCTTGGGATTAGTTAGTTTAGATCCATTTTTTGGATGAAGTATATAGGGAATTCTTTGTTTAAATGTTTTGTCTTTAACTTGGTTAGCCAGTAGTTTCCCTGCCTTATTACCATGTGTATAGAAATTGGCTTCTGATTTATGGATGTTGGGCGAGTGTTGGGCCAATAGTAAGGTATGAAGATTGTTTTGTGCCTAAGCTAATTTGTTGCTTGTGGTTATTGAGGGTGATTTTTTGTTCAGGCATTCTAAGCAAGTGATATCTTTTAGAATACCATCCATGCGGTGCCTCCTCCTCCTCAACATTGCACTTTTTTTAATTAGAAGGCCTCTAATAAATGCCTTATGGGCATTCCACAGCGTAAATGGATTCACATCCTTGGTATCATTATTGCTAAAGTATTCATGTAATGAATTTGCAATGTCCCTTGTTATATCCGGATCAGAGAATAGCTTTGTATCATTTTTCCATCTATTTGCTCGGGTCGAAAAACTGGCGCCCCACAGTTATGGACACCGGAGCATGGTCTGTTCATGTAATGCTTTCTATCTCTGATTTAGAGATTTGTTATAGTAAAAATGTATCCAGTAAGAACATGTCTATCCTCGAGTATGATAGGTGGACCTGGGAAAAGAATGAAAAATCTCTTTCCATGGAATGCTGACATCTCCATACATCATATAGGCAAGCAGTTGCCACAAAGGATTGTATGCCCCGAGCTCCACTGTTTCACCTTTTCCAAAGCATGTTTAGAAAGCGCATCTGATTGGTGTTTGGGGCATATTTGTTGACTAAAGTGTACACCACGTTGTTGATCTCACAGGTTAGTATGATGAATCTGCCATCTTTGTCACAGTAGTTTGATATATGTTTGAATGCTACCATATGTTTGATTAGGATGGTGTTCCTTGTTAGCAAAATACGTATGGGATAAGTTCGGATGACTACCTTCTTTGAAATGGATCTCTCGAATGCAAAAGACATCGCAACTTTGAGTTTGTGCTTCTTTCCACAACATATGTCTTTTTTGTGGACTGTTTAAGCCGTTGACATTTAAGGAGGTTATCTTGAAGGTCATTATGAAAGGGAGTGTGTCCCTTTTGTGTGGGTGTATTTGGACTGATGCCCTTTAAGTAAATGAATTTGTTCTTACCCTGCTGATGCTATAGTGGTAGAAAAGAACTGTCGAAGGTATTTGCAGATTCTTACTTCTGTGACGATGTTTCTTGGAGCACTGTTGCTTGGGAGTGAATTATGTATATTATTATGTACAAACTTATTGGAACTGCAAGAAAAATGGTTAACAGTCTGAAGAACAAGTAACAAAATAGAAAAGGTAAAAATTGCGCCAAATCGAGTGCGCTTTAAAAATTTTGCGATTTCTTTGAAATCTGAGCAGGTGGTTAACCTGCTGATTCTGGAGTTTGTAGTAACAGTATGGATGCCGGGTGGATCTTCCGGATCAAATTGATCAGAACTGTAATGAAAGGGCATTAACTGCATAAAATTAATTGCAGTCAGGTATTGGGTGTTGGAGGTTGCTCCTGCAAGGCCTTGGGCTCCTCAGGTTCTTGGGTGATGATTCTCCATTTTCCCAGCAGCCTTAGAGCCTCTTCTACTGTATTTATTCAGAATTCTTGCTCCCCTTTGATAATTATAAGGGTGGCTGGGTAATTCCAATGGTAGGGGACGTTGTGGTTTCTGAGTGGTTTTGTTATGGTCATAAGGTTGCGTCTTCTCTGCATAGTATGGGCAGAGAGCTCAGTGAAGAATGACAGCCCTTGCATGCAGTCTGGAAGGTGGTCGGCATGTCTTGTGGCGTACAACAATTTTTTTTTAACCCTGTAGTAATGGATCCTAGCAATCGTATCTCTAGGAAGTTTTGCAGGGATGTGTTGCGGTTTTGGAAGTCTGTGTATACGGTCTATGACCAGCTCCTCCAAAAGTAAATCAGGAAGGGTCACTTTCATTATATTGGTTAAGTAAGCCATTAATTCAGGGGGTTTGACCATTTCAGGAATACCTCTAATTTTAATGTAATTCCTTCTGGAAGAGTCCTCAAGGTCGGCGACCTTTGCTTTAAGCCACACTATGTCATCTTCATGCTCATTGTGTGCGTCAACTATGCTGTTGAAAGTTTCAGTGAATTCCCCCATTTTACTTTTAATATGGGTTACCTTATCACTAACCTCAGCCACCTCTGATTTACATTGTTTCATGAGCTGCAGCATGTCTGTGTGAATTGCACTTCTAAGGGACACCAGCATGTCCTTTAGTGTAGAGTCCATAACAGGCTGGTTGTTTGTAGTGAATGCAGCTATGGCATCCTGGAACCCAAGTGTGTCATCCAGAGATGTGCCTGTGTCCCTATGTGTCTGTGTCCCTATCATCCAGAAATGTGCCTGTGTCAGCGGATGTATTCTGTATCATCCTTTGTTTAGCTTTAATAGTGCTGCCAGCATTAGAGGAGGACTGTGATGCTGTCTGCAGTGGTTTGGGTCATTTTTTGTATGATTTGTCAGTGTACCAGTTCACTTTAGTATTATACAGTGTAGTGCTGGGGGAGCTCTGCATGGCACCAGCGCCATCTTGGCTGTGCGGGCAGCCTGAGTGAGGATAGAAGTCTGTCATCTTACCGGGTTGTTTTCCCTCTCTTCTCCTCTTCGGCATGCTCTGTGGCTGTTCCCGACCTACTGGCTGAATGAACCGCCACTGTTTGGTGCCCTGAGTCATTTTCTTATTGTTCAGAAGATCCGTGTGGGAAGGAGCTAAGATCTCATGCGGCCATACTCCTTGCGTGCCAGCTCCGCCCCCCAGGTATGTAAACTTTTGATCAGGGTCATTTGGGTAGTTTCTGTTGCCATTATGATTTAAAAAGAGTAAGCAAAGATGATTGATAATAAATGGTTTCAGCCAAAGACTAACCATGAGTGAAATAAACGTTATTTGTTATCGTTTATATTCTCTGAAAAATGGCCAAGAAATCATAAATTTTGCCAGGGTATGTAAACTTATGATCACAACTGTATAAACAATCTGAAGTGCTACGTGCTTAGATTAGTGCTGTAAACAATATAAAGTGCTACGTGCTTAGATTGATGCTGTAAACACAATAAGATCCAAATAAATGAAACACAATAAATTAGTGCCAAAGGTGAAAGTACTAAGAAATAGTCACAGGTGGTTAAATGTCTTTAAAGTGGAGTTCCACCCAAAAATGGAACTTCCGCTTTAAGGGAAGGTGACCCCCTGACATGCCGCATTTGGCGTGTCATTTTTTTTTGGGGGGGGGCGGAAACCCTCTTTTTAGAGGGTTCCAGTTCCCACTTCCTCCTGGGGCTCTGCGGTGCTGGAACCTCTCCCCTCTCCCTCTTGGCAATCATCTGGGACACGTCACAGGTCCCAGATGATTGCCTGGCCAGTCACAGCGCGCAGCACAGCTCGTGCATGCGCAGTACATGCCGAGCGCTCACAGTGACAATGTCGGCGACGCAGAGAGGAGGGGGAGATGAGCGGGGCTTCATTCCCCCACATCGCTGGACCCTGGGACAGGTAAGTGTCCAATTATTAAAAGGCAGAAGCTGCAGTATTTGTAGCTGCTGACTTTTATTTTTTATTCTTTTAATTGGAACTCCGCTTTAATCAATAATAGAAGAGATGGTGAACAACAAGTGCTGAAGTCCCCCTGATATTCTTTGCAAATGCAGCAATGTAAACTGTAACTTTTCTTCAGTGCAATAACACCTCAGTGTGAAATGGCCCCTTACTGCAGTAAGGTAACAGCATATACCTAAAGCAAATAGAGATCCAGGGTCCTGCATTGGATCCCACTACTGGCTTCTTATAAATGGCATGGCATAGTGATCATCTAGGGAACCTTGTATCCTGATAGATGGTTTGCAATAGTATATGTACGCCTCTTTAGTACAAATAGATAGCGTTGAGAATCCTCCCAGGTTGGTACATAAATAGTATTGTGAATGAAGAAGAGATCCCAGATAGTGTAATATGTAAAAACGTGGGTAAATTTATTAGACCAAACTGCTGTACTCACATTAAAAACAAAAGTACATGCTATTCACCACGAGCGTCAAGCTCGCACGCTGATGTTACTTACGTTGCCTGTCTGTTCCGACGTATAGTGTTACAATCACGTGACTTCATCAGGGATCGATGCTACGCATCAGGACAGGCACTGGAAGTGACGTCAGTATGTGAGCTTGCTGCTCGTGGTGAATAGCATTTACTTTTGTTTTTAATGTGAGTACAGCAGTTTGGTCTAATAAATTTACCCACGTTTTTACATATTACACTATCTGGGATCCCTTCTTCTTTCTTCATACTATTTATGTACCAACCTGGGAGGATTCTCAATGCTATCTATTTGTACTAAAGAGGCGTACATATACTATTGCAAACCATCTATCAGGATACAAGGTTCCCTAGATGATCACCATGCCATGCCATTTATAAGAAGCCAGTAGTGGGATCCACTGCAGGACCCTGGATCTCTATTTGCTTTAGGTATACGCTGTTACCTTACAGCGGTAAGGTAAGGGGCCATTTCACACTGAGGTGTTATTGCACTGAAGAAAAGTCACAGTTTACATCGCTGCATTTGCACAGAATATCAGAGGGACTCCAGCACTTGTTGTTCACCGTCTCTTTTATTATTGATTAAAGCGGAGTTCCACCCAAATTTTGAACAATATCTGTATGTATTCTCTTCCTTGCCTAGATGCTGACATGCCGTTTAAAAAAATTTAAATCACCGTAATTACCTTTTATTTTTCTATTCTTCTTTGCACTTCCTGGTTCTCCTCCCGTGGGAGTAGGCGTGTTTCTAGCCTCTCCCAGACTCCTGGGAGCTAGTCTCAGGCTTCCCAGGATGCCACTGAGCATGTGCGGGAACGAGCGGTGAATGCTGGGAGCACAGCATTCACCACATCCAGGAAATAAATGCTTGTGGGCTTCAAATGCCCACAATGAAGATGGAAACCGCCTGTAGTGAGTAATATAAGTTATTCTTTCCGACAAAATCTGACACAGGCGGACATATTACACACAATATGTGAGTATGTAATGCTGAGAAGAAAAGTTTGTGAATGAACTCAAAAAAAAAAAAAACGATAGATAGGTGGACCCCCGCTTTAAGGACATTTACCCAACTGGGACTATTTCTTGGTACCTTCACCTTTGGCACTAATTTATTGTGTTTCATATCTTTGGATCTTATCATGTTTACAGCATTAATTTAAGCACGTAGCACTTTATATTGTTTACAGCACTAATCTAAGCATGTAGCACTTCACATTGTTTATACATTGTGTGTTTATTATCACTCAGAGTGCAGCACCATTCACTGATTTTAAATTTCCTGATTATGGCTATGGATTGACCATTTCCGTGTTTGCAGCAACTAGTGTTCTACTTTCTCCTTCTTTGGTAGCACAGGAATATCTCTTTTATCTTGTTAAATCTTGAGAAAGCCATAAAGATTGCCAGAGCATATGAAATGTCAAGAAAGAACATGCAGGTACTGGAAGAAACACAGCTCCAGATTAATGCTATAGAAAATCACAGCACCAGATGTGGGTAAGAAAGAGCACACAAAGAAATAAAGACCACCTATGGCACTGGGACAAGTAACACACAAGCAGCGTGTGGGTATTGTGGAAACATGCACCATAAAAACAGTATCTGTCCGGCAAGGGGGCAGATATGCAACAAATGCAAGAAAAGAGGATATTTTGCCAGGGTGTGTAAACTGTCTTCACAAACTGGAAGGTCAAAAACACGGTCTATACACGCCATAGAGGACAATGATAACAATGCAGGGTCAGACTTATGCCGCGTACACACGGTCGGACTTTTCGTCTACAAAAGTCCAACGGACGCTGACGGACTAAAGCTGGCTGGTAATCCGATCGTGTGTGGGCTTCTCCGGACTTTCAACGTACTTTTTTAGCCTCAAATCCGACGGACTTTAGATTTGAAACATGCTTCAAATCTTTACGTCGTAACTACGACGGACCCCGAAGTCCGCTCGTCTGTATGCTAGTCCGACGGACAAAAAAACGACGCATGCTCATAAGCAAAAACTAAACGGAAGCACTCGGTCTAGTAAAACTAGTGTTCGTATTGTAGGTAGCACATTCATCACGCTGCAAAATCTGTGATCGTTGAATGCAGCGCATTTTATTTCTTCTTTACGAATGCTCTAAAGAACGAAGGTGTTTTGCTGTTCATAATCAGAGTTCTCCCAAACTGATTTCTGGATTCTTTTTCTCTTTGATCTCATGAATGATATAGTATGCATTTTAAAAACAAGGTTTCCATACTAATAATACTTTTTCCCCTTTTTTTTTTTTTTTTTTTAGGTTTGTAAAGTTACCACAAAGAACCCATTATTCTTTTTTTTTTTTATAGTGATTATTTTTTAGTTTTTAGATAAAGTTAACCCAAAGCACCGTTTTTGGTTATGTAAATTTTTTATTTACCTTACCACTTGAACATTATTAACATTAGTAATGTATTTTTGGTGTGTTTTTTCCAAACTCAATGAGATTGTTGTCCCTTGTTAATTTAACATTGTGTGTAAAATCAATGATTTAAAAGAAAACACATAAAGTCTTTTGCTAAACTCAAAAAAGATCCATTTAATTATGGTCAAAATAAAATAAAGAGGAAGTCAACGCTGGAAAAAGTCGGTGTACAAGAAAATTGGGATCTTGCGGAGTCCATATAAGAGGGAGCACAATCTGGTCCAAGAATCCCAGAGATCAACAGCACCAGCAGATGATCTAGATGTCCCCAGACTGTGGTCCTACAACAGCCTGCGTCTTCTGTCAGACCAGACTGTCTGCACAGGAAATATTTCAAAAGAAATCACACAAATTAATCGCTGGTCTACAGGGTGTTGAAGTAATAGTTGATGATTTGCTGGTCTATGGAAAGGATCAAATGGAACATGACAAAAACCTCACTGCTTTGCTCAATCGGTGTCGTGAGAAGAATCTTACACTCATTCCTAACAAAATGTAAATTGAGGTAGAAGAAGTGACATATTTTGGACACCTACTAACCAAAGAGGGCTCGAAGCCTGATCCAAAGAAGATTACAGCAGTTATTAACATGAAGGCCCCAACCTCAAGAAAGGAGCTGGAGACATCACCGGGCATTTTCAACTATCTATCCAAGTGTGTGAAGGGGTGGCATCTGCTGTGGCCATACATTGTGAGTCATTGTATAGCTGCTCCATGGCCTTGAAGAATATATCCACAGTGTCAATGGTGGGGCTCTTTTGTTCTAACAGGCCGTGGGCCCAGACCTGGGGTTCATCAGAGAGTAATGATATGATGAATCCCACCTATACATTTTCTATGGAAAAAGTCCTTGGCTGGAGAGCCAGATACAGCAGACAGGCATTTTTGAAAGTTCTAAACTTCTTCCAGTCTCTGGAGAACCATTCGGAGATTGGCACAGGAGGAGGAATCAGCACCGTATGGGTGCAGGTGGTGCTCTCCTGGGATGCGGCAGTAGAGGAGGAGCTGGTAGAAGAAGGCCCTAGGTCTAGGGAAGCAGGTGCCATTGACAGGTGTTGCAGATGACCCTCCAACTGGAAGTAGCCTTCTTGTAGCCTCTGCACCCCTTGAGTTAAAACGGTGACCTGCTGACACAAAGCCTCCATTGGGGAAGCACCTCTGTCAGCCTCAGACATGGCTGGATTATACTGTCAGGTTCTAGTATGGAAGCCTAGATGCTAAGAGGGCTCCCCTTGCGAATAAGTGTAGCATTTGCCTGGAGTTGGGAACAGAGAGTGCGGTGCTCAAAGAAACATGGTTTGCCAGGCGTTTGCTTGTAGTCAGATGAGCCAATCATCAAGGGATAACTGTAGCAGGCTGGTAGCACTGGAAGAAACTGAGGTGGTTGGTAAAGGGAAAACTGATACAGACCAAAGCACATATGGGGTGAATCAGTCCAGAAGCATAAACAGGAGTGAGCCGGGGTCATACACTTGAGAAAGGAACAGCAGTAGCTAGGTCTAGATGTGAGCCAGGGGTCAAAGTGGGATATCAGAGAGCAGGGTCAAGGCAAGCTGAGTCGGTACCAGGAAGTCCACAGATCAAGGATAAAAATGCACAGGGGAGCTGAAGATAATCCAGCATCATCCTGTCTTCAGTAGCAGGTTTAAATAGGGGAGTTGGCGTCAGCATCTGTCACGCCACTTGTGCACTACCGTGCATGCGCATTTGCATTGTGCATGCACATGCACTGATTCGCAGCACACGCTCCCGCACACACCTGGGTTCTCTGAAGGTGTCCATGTTGGATATGGGCAACATTGCCAGTCCTGCAACGGCCATCTCCCTGATAATATCAGGGCCTGGATCTGAACCTGGAACCCAGGCAGGCAGTGTCTCTTTTTGCAGATCTACCTGGAATGCTTGAACCTTGTTTGTCTTCAACCCTGAACTCTTTGCTCCTCCCATGAACTTCCTGATTTAATCCATGTCTCTGCACTTCCTGTTTGTCAGATTATTGTTCTCTCTCAAGTCAGTATCTCCCTCCTGTGTTCCCTGCTGCCATATATATTTTGCTACCACTCGTTATCGACCCCTGGCTTGTTCCTCGACAATGCTTATGCCTGATCCCAACCTGCAACTACTTGTTAATGAGCTTTTGGCTTGTTTACTGACTACCCTTCTGTTTGATCCCTACCTGCTTATCTGTTACTGGACCCCGGCTTGCTCATCTCCTAGTGGGGTGATCCTGAGGACCATGACCTGGTACTAACTTGCAGCAATATCCATCTCCACCATTAGGAGTTCTGCGTGCCCCCAGCTTTCTGTCCTGGGGAAGGAGACTTGTTTTTCTGCCTGTCACTCTTGGCATGGCTTTATCCAACCTAATCCCAAAGCATTACTCATGCTGAACACCTGATGGTATCTCTTGCCACCTTGCTGATGACTAGGGATGAGCTTCGTGTTCGAGTCGAACCCATGTTCGACTCGAACATCGGCTGTTCGATCGTTCGCCGAATTGCGAACGTTATGGGCCGTTCGCGCTAAATTCGTGTGGCGCGTCACGGCCCATAATTCACTGCGGCATCGCAGTGCATTGCTGGCTGATGATTGGCCAAGCATGCACTATGACCCGCATGCTTGGCCAATCACAGCGCCGTCAGTAGAGAGAGCTGTAATTAGCCAAAGCCAGGGTGGCTTTGGCCAATTATGGCTCAGGGGATTTAGTACACACCCCACACTATATAAGGCCGCCTGCACGGCGGCCCTGTGTAGTGTGTGTTCCGGTGTGCTGAGAGATAGAGAGAGAGAGAGACAGTGTCATTTGATTTGAGTTAGATAGATTAGGCAGAACAGTCAGTCAGTTAGCTGCACTTACAGTGTATTGTGTATATATATGCATCCCAGGTGTTGCATATATATATATACACTGTATTCAGTTTAGCTAGATCCGTTCCTGTTATCTTCTATCTAGACTATTTACATTTAATGCAGTGCGTCCTGCTCACAGTGTTCAGCTAGATCCGTTCCTGTTATCTTCTAGACTATTTACATTTAGTGCAGTGCGTCCTGCTCACAGTGTTCAGCTAGATCCGTTCCTGTTATCTTCTAGACTATTTACATTTAGTGCAATGCGTCCTGCTCACAGTGTTCAGCTAGATCCGTTCCTGTTAAATTCCTACTGACAGGCAGGCTTGTCTGGTTACAGTATATAAAGCTACCTGAAGAAAATTACAGGTGTTCTATTTGATCCTATTAGTACCACGGTCAGGCAGCTAGACTATTTACATTTAGTACAGTGCGTCCTGCTCACAGTGTTCAGCTAGATCCGTTCCTGTTATCTTCCTACTGACAGGCAGGCTTGTCTGGTTACAGTATATAAAGCTACCTGAAGAAAATTACAGGTGTTCTATTTGATCCTATTAGTACCACGGTCAGGCAGCTAGACTATTTACATTTAGTACAGTGCGTCCTGCTCACAGTGTACAGCTAGATCCGTTCCTGTTATCTTCCTACTGACAGGCAGGCTTGTCTGGTTACAGTATATAAAGCTACCTGAAGAAAATTACAGGTGTTCTATTTGATCCTATTAGTACCACGGTCAGGCAGCTAGACTATTTACATTTAGTACAGTGCGTCCTGCTCACAGTGTTCAGCTAGATCCGTTCCTGTTATCTTCCTACTGACAGGCAGGCTTGTCTGGTTACAGTATATAAAGCTACTTGAAGAAAATTACAGGTGTTCTATTTGATCCTATTAGTACCACGGTCAGGCAGCTAGACTATTTACATTTAGTACAGTGCGTCCTGCTCACAGTGTTCAGCTAGATCCGTTCCTGTTATCTTCCTACTGACAGGCAGGCTTGTCTGGTTACAGTATATAAAGCTACCTGAAGAAAATTACAGGTGTTCTATTTGATCCTATTAGTACCACGGTCAGGCAGCTAGACTATTTACATTTAGTACAGTGCGTCCTGCTCACAGTGTTCAGCTAGATCCGTTCCTGTTATCTTCCTACTGACAGGCAGGCTTGTCTGGTTACAGTATATAAAGCTACTTGAAGAAAATTACAGGTGTTCTATTTGATCCTATTAGTACCACGGTCAGGCAGCTAGACTATTTACATTTAGTACAGTGCGTCCTGCTCACAGTGTTCAGCTAGATCCGTTCCTGTTATCTTCCTACTGACAGGCAGGCTTGTCTGGTTACAGTATATAAAGCTACCTGAAGAAAATTACAGGTGTTCTATTTGATCCTATTAGTACCACGGTCAGGCAGCTAGACTATTTACATTTAGTACAGTGCGTCCTGCTCACAGTGTTCAGCTAGATCCGTTCCTGTTATCTTCCTACTGACAGGCAGGCTTGTCTGGTTACAGTATATAAAGCTACTTGAAGAAAATTACAGGTGTTCTATCCCAGCTTAGTGCAGCTACAGGCCATTAGTATGTCTGGAAGGCCAAGAAGGAGAGGCAGACAGTCACAAGCCAATAAGAGAGGGCAAGCAGGCTCTGTGTCTAGTGCTGGTCGTGGAGACGGTGCATCCTCATCAGCACGTGGCCATGGGACACGCTTGGCCTTTTTTTCGGCAGCTGGCCGTGTTGAGCCGCAACATGCGGAAGACTTGGTCGAGTGGATGACCAAGCCGTCCTCATCCTCCTCATCCTCTCTCACCCATGCCCAGGGTGCTTTGTCTGGCAAAGCAGCGGCCTCTTCCCTCAGCTCAATGTCATCAGTGACTCCTTCCCTAGCTCCACCATGTCCTCATGAGGATTCCCTCGAACTGTTTGACCACAGTGTTGGGTACATGCTCCAGGAGGATGCCCAGCGTTTGGAAGGCTCTGATGACGATACTGAGCTTGATGAAGGCAGTAACATGAGCACGGACAGAGGGGGTGCCCAAGAAGGACAGCAATCTGGCAGTCATGCTCCCCCTGCTGCAGCATACTGCCAGGTTTGCTCCAGTGATGAGGAGGGAGGGGATGATGAGGTCACTGACTCAACGTGGGTGCCTGATAGGAGAGAGGAGGAGGAGGAGGAGGAGGAGGAGGAGGAGGAGGAGGCGGCGGCACATCACCAACGAGGCAGGATGCCCTCCAGGGGCCAGCCTAAGGGCAGCACATTGACTGCATCACACCCCAAAGCTCCACATGTGCAAGGCACTGCAGTCTCTGCGCGTTATTCAAAAAGTTCTTTGGTGTGGGCCTTTTTTGAGACGAGTGCATCAGATCGCACCGCTGCTATTTGCAACATATGTCTCAAGCGTATCTCGCGTGGCCAAAACATCTCCCGCTTGGGTACCACATGCTTGACCAGACATATGTTGACCTGCCATGCAGTTAGTTGGCAAGCGTATCTAAAAGACCCACACCAAAGAACAAAGAGGATCTCTCCTTGCTCCTCATCAGCTGAGATTTCCAACCCCACTAGACCTTCAGTCCTCTCTGAGACCTGCAGTGAGAGGAATGAAGGTGTAGAATTAGGTGTGTCACAGCCAAGTACTTGTGGGCAATCTGCTTTTGGTACACCGACGTCAGATTGTACCAGGCAAATTTCCCTGCCCCAGCTGCTGCACCGCCGAAAGAAGTTTGCTCCCAGCCATCCACATGCCCAGCGGTTGAATGCTAGCTTGGCAAAATTGCTAGCACTTCAACTGCTGCCTTTTCAGTTGGTAGACTCTGCCCCCTTCCGTGAGTTTGTGGAATGTGCGGTTCCTCAGTGGCAGGTACCCAAACGCCACTTTTTCTCACGGAAGGCGATTCCGGCTCTCTACCGGCATGTGGAAGGCAATGTCCATGCCTCGCTGGACAGGGCGGTCAGCGGTAAGGTGCATATTACCGCTGACTCATGGTCCAGCAGGCATGGACAGGGACGTTACCTAAGTTTCACGGCGCATTGGGTGACTCTGCTGGCAGCTGGGAAGGATGCAGGACAAGGTGCAGTAGTGTTGGAGGTTGTTCCGCCACCACGCCTCCAAAATGCTGATTGTGACACACCTCTCTCCTCCACCCCCTCCTCTTCTTCTTCCTCCATGGCCTCTTCCTCGGAACCAGCGGTGCTCCGTAGGCGTTCAAGGGGCTACGCAAGTACGCAGGCCAAAAGATGCCATGCGGTGCTTGAGCTGGTGTGCTTGGGGGACAGGAGCCACACTGGGGCAGAGGTTTTGTCAGCTCTGCAGGGGCAGGTTCAGAGGTGGTTGACGCCACGCCAACTTAAGGCAGGAATGGTGGTTTGCGACAATGGCACCAACCTCCTCTCTGCCCTCCGACAGGGACAAATGACCCATGTGCCCTGTTTGGCTCACGTCCTTAACTTGGTGGTGCAGCGGTTCTTGGGCAGGTACCCGGGCTTACAGGATGTCCTGAGGCAGGCCAGGAAAGTCTGTGTGCATTTCCGTCGGTCATATAATGCCAGTGCTCGGCTGACGGACCTCCAAAAGGAGTTTAACCTGCCCAAGAACCGCCTAATCTGTGACATGCCCACCAGGTGGAACTCAACGTTGGCCATGCTGCAGCGGCTGCACACGCAGCAGAGGGCCATCAATGAGTACCTGTGCGACTATGGCACCAGGACAGGGTCAGGGGAGCTTGGTTTTTTTTCCCCACGCCAGTGGGCCATGATCAGGGATGCATGCACTGTCCTGTCACCATTCGAGGAGGCCACGAGGATGGTGAGCAGTGACAGTGCATGCATCAGTGACACTGTCCCCCTTGTCCACCTGTTGGAGCACACGCTGCGTGGAATAATGGACAGGGCACTTGAGGCAGAACAGAGGCAGGAAGAGGAGGACTTCCTTAGCTCTCGAGGCCCCCTTTATCCAGACAGTGTTCCTGCGTGCCCGCCGATCACACAGGAAGAGGACGAGGAGGAAGAGGAGGAGGAGGAAGATTGTGTCAGTATGGAGGTGGAGCCTGGCACTCAGCATCAGCAGCAGTCTTTAAGGGATCAGTCCCAAGAAACACATGGACTTGTACGTGGCTGGGAGGAGGGGACCATGTCGTTCTTAGTGACCCAGAGGACTCCGGACCGAATGCCTCAGCAAACCTACGCTGCATGGCCTCCCTGATCCTGCAAAGCCTGCGTAAGGATCCTCGTATTCGTGGTATCAAGGAGAAGGACCAATACTGGCTGGCAACCCTCCTTGATCCACGTTACAAGGGTAAGGTTGCGGACCTTATCTTGCCATCGCAGAGGGAGCAGAGGATGAAACATCTTCGGGAGGCCTTGCAGAAAGGTCTGTGCAACGCGTTCCCAGAGACTGGGAGGTTACAAACTTCTGTTTCTGGACAACGTGTTGCTGAGGCTTCGGTCAGTCAAAGAAGGAGCGGTGGAGAAGGTGGCCGTCTGACCGATGCGTTCAGACAATTTTTTGGTCCGCAGCCCCAAGGTATGATCGGTTCCAGCAACCATCGCCAGCGTCTGTTTTACATGGTGCAGGAATACCTAGGGGCAAGATCAGACTTGGACACCTTTCCCACCGAAAATCCTCTGGGTTACTGGGTCTTGAGGATGGATCACTGGCCAGAGCTTGCACAGTATGCAATTGAGCTACTGGCCTGTCCTGCATCCAGCGTTCTTTCGGAACGCACATTCAGTGCTGCTGGAGGCGTGGTAACCGATCACAGGGTGCGTCTGTCCACCGACTCGGTCGATCGGCTGACCTTCATAAAAATGAATGAGTCTTGGATCACCACCAGCTACCAAGCACCTGATGCTGATGTAACCGAATAATTTTTTTTGAAATCTCAGATCCCTTCAAAGACTGCCTATGCTGATGCTGAGTGACTATCCCTGAGTAATTATCCTCTTCCTCCTCAATCATCACGCTGATAGCTTGTAAGAACATTTTTGGTTCTGGGCGCCACCACCAGTGCCTAAGGCACAATTTTTCAGCCCCTGTTTAACAGGGGCGTGTAATTACAATTTTTGATGTAATACTTTGCAGCAGGGCTCGTTCCTGCATTCCAACTAGAGTGTCTGTGAGGGGTTGCAGTGTTGTGGCACCAGCACCAGTGCCTAAGGCCCAATTTTTCTGCCCCTGTCTAACAGGGGCGTGTAATTACAATTTTTGATGCAATACTTTGCAGCAGGGCTCGTTCCTGCGTTCCAACTAGAGTGTCTGTGAGGGGTTGCAGTGTTGTGGCACCAGCACCAGTGCCTAAGGCCCAATTTTTCTGCCCCTGTCTAACAGGGGCGTGTAATTACAATTTTTGATGCAATACTTTGCAGCAGGGCTCGTTCCTGCGTTCCAACTAGAGTGTCTGTGAGGGGTTGCAGTGTTGTGGCACCAGCACCAGTGCCTAAGGCCCAATTTTTCTGCCCCTGTCTAACAGGGGCGTGTAATTACAATTTTTGATGCAATACTTTGCAGCAGGGCTCGTTCCTGCGTTCCAACTAGAGTGTCTGTGAGGGGTTGCAGTGTTGTGGCACCAGCACCAGTGCCTAAGGCCCAATTTTTCTGCCCCTGTCTAACAGGGGCGTGTAGTTACAATTTTTGAAGCAATACTTTGCAGCAGGGCTCGTTCCTGCGTTCCAACTAGAGTGTCTGTGAGGGGTTGCAGTGTTGTGGCACCAGCACCAGTGCCTAAGGCCTAATTTTTCAGCTCCTGTTCAACAGGGGCATGTAATTACAATTCTTGATCTAATATTTCACAGCAGGGCCCTGTGAGGGCTTACAGTGTTGTGGCCACAGCAACACCTAAGGCCCAAATTTCTGCTGAGTATATAGGGCAGGACCCTACTTTCAAACATCTAACTTACAAACGACTCCTACTTGCAAACGGAAGGAGACAACAGGAAGTGAGATGAAATCTACCCCTAGGAAGGGAAATTCTTTCCTGTAAGAGTTAATATGGGAAAACAATTTCTCCTTTCCACTGATGCTTTCCAATCCTTGTTCCACAAAAAAACCCAAATTTTCAAAAAACATTTTTCATTGGGACAAAAAAGTGAGGTGAAATCTTCTGAAGAGGAGGAAAGACAGCAAAACAAATGTCACAGGGGTGATAACCCTTCCCTATGTTTTCCAAAAAGCTTAGAAAAGATTTTTTGGCTGGAGCTAAACACGTTAAAAATGTTCAAAATTACAAACAGATTCTACTTAACAACAAACCTACAGTCCCTGTCTTGTTTGCACCGCCTGTATACTGCTGTTAAGAGTATATAGGGCCTGGTGGCCCCACACCTTTCCTTATTTTAATTTGGGTGCGGGGTTCCCCTTAATATCCATACAAGACCCAAAGGGCCTGGTAATGGACTGGGGGGTACCCATGCCGTTTGTCTCACTGATTTTCATCCATATTGCCATGACCCGACATGACATTAAACCCGCAAGCAGTTTTAAATGAGATTTTTTCCTTTAAAAATGACATTTGGTGCAGGGACTGTTCTAAACATGGGAAACACGCGTCACTTTACAGGCATACTATAGACACCCCCCAGGTACGATATTTAAAGGAATATTTCACTTTTTTTTTTTTACTTTAAGCATCATTAAAATCACTGCTCCCGAAAAAACGGCCGTTTTTAAAAGTTTTTTTTGCATTGATACATGTCCCCTGGGGTAGGACCCGGGTCCCCAAACCCTTTTTAGGACAATACCATGCAAATTAGCCTTTAAAATGAGCACTTTTGATTTCGAACGTTCGAGTCCCATAGACGTCAATGGGGTTCTAACGTTCGTGCGAACTTTCGGTCCGTTCGCGGGTTCTGGTGCGAACCGAACCGGGGGGTGTTCGGCTCATCCCTACTGATGACATCTGCAGAATGTTTTAATTTGTCCGAGGGCTGATTTACTAAAAGTGGAGAGTGTAAAATCTGGTACAGCTCTGCATAGAAACCAATCAGCTTCCAGGTTTTTCATCAAAGCTTTATTTGAACAAGCTCAAGTTAGAAGCCGATTGGCTCACATGCACAGCTGCACCAGATTTTGCACGCTCCACTTTTAGTAAATCAACCCCAATGTGTTCAAATAGCACATCTTTATTTAATTTAATCTGGGAGCCTCTTTTGATCACATTTGCATCCAAGGAAAGTCATATGGCCACAAAGGGTATAATTTACTTAGAAAGTTCAGTACAAACCTCCTCTTTGTCTTCTGACACCAAAGAGTAGTTAAATTCATTACTTCCATAAAGGGAAAAAACACTGGTGCTTTTGGGAAAAGGGAAAAACCTTGTAAATGTCTCCCATCTAAGCTTGTTAACTGTCCGAATATAGGGCTGCACAAGCACGAAACTGAATTTTAATTGTACCTATTCATCATCTGAGGTGAAAGTCTACAGCTGGCATTTCACTGGGGGGAGGAATCAAGCTACTGGAGAAAGCAAGGTTTGACATGCAAACTTCAAGCAGATAGTGTCCAGACCAGGATTCAAATCAAGGAACCCAGTGCTGCAAGGCAGAAGTGCCAACCACTGAGCCACTGTGCTGCCCATACCCTACTCCACCTGTTGTACCTCTTTGCGAGGAGCATGAGAGGGATCCTGTTTCAGGGGAGCCGCAGGGAACTCAGAAATAGAGCTTCTTACTACTTGCATGAAGAGGGATGCTACCTTTAAACTGTCCTGCTCTTTATCAATCGAAAAATTCACCCAAACAGTCCATACAGATTAATTATTTTGGTGTTGGGGCTGTTCCACAGGCCCAGCAAACTTTGCCCCTTGAATGCCATTCTCTGGAGATGAGAAAGAAAGAAAGATGAGAAAGAATGATGCCTCTTCCTGGATTTTTGTTCCCTTTGACATGAATGGTGGAGTTACCTGGACCAGCAAGACTGGCAGGACCAGCAGCAGTAACTGTCAGCAGAGAGATAAATATTCCCTAGGACTTAACAGGCACCACTAACTGCCCCCTGACCATTATTGTAAACTCATGGCCAAATACATCCACAGAGCAGACCCACACCTTGCAACCACAGTTTAACCACTTGCTTACTGGGCACTGGAACATGAAGCCTCACTCTGGGTTCTTCCTACATCAGCGGACTTCCGCTGATGTTGGAAGAACCCAGAGTGAGGCTTGATGTTCCACTGTATATTATTTAAGGGAGGTGACGTGATGTGCCACCCGTGCCCCTGGAAGACGTAATTCTTTTATGAAACGCAGCGTAGGGCTGAGCGGTGTCATCGCGTCACCTCCCACTGTCGTTGCAACACCAGCAGGAGGGGCCGTCTGTGAGCATCTGGACGGTGCCACAGACTGTTCTTCTTCAGAGGACGTTTTTCCTATTTTACATGTGAGTGTATACTATATTTATTTTAATAAAACCATTTGATTTTACACTATCGGAGCCCTCCCCTTCTCTCTTTTTATGATGATACTACTCTGCTGAGGGCTAAGTCTCTTCCCTGTGGATCCATCCATCTGCACCACAGTTCCTGATGTCCCATTCCAGCTCCCATCTTGACTCCTTGGTGGTCCGGAATAGCAGGATTTAACAGCCCACTCAGACCCTCTGTAACGGGGGGTCATGGATTTCTGGTAAGCGGGCAGGCACTATATTTATGGTGGTGGACCCATACACCTATGATCCCATATAACTGGACCCTTTTTGGATTGTTACATCACACTTGGGTGTTTTTTATATGGACTACTATTCACAATTTTTTTAATTGTTGTTGCATCACGCACTGCAGCTTTTTATGTTAATTTATTTTTCTGCACATTTTTTGGATATATCATTATATCTTTTTGCATTTGGTTTAAAGTGAGGTCTGATCACTTTTTCAGCTTTGTACACTGTAGTTTTGTCATATATCATCATATGTCCTTTTGTATTTGGTTCAAAGTGAGGTTTGATCACTCTCCAGCTATACATATTGTAGTTTGTTAAGCGCGAGTCACCAGTTTACCATTATTTATGTTGTGTGTTTGTGTCACATATAGGATTTCGCAGCATATGTTTATTTTAATTTACTTATACTTTTTGATGCACAGTTATTTTCACGTTTCTTTTGTAAACAAAAGATTACCTGTGGTTGTAGTAGCGCAGTTGTACACAGGAGGATAGCACTGGTCCAGGCAGCAGGCAGGGACTTGATCAGCAACGGCAAACACAATTGTCCAGGCAGCAGGCAGGGTTACAGTCCATATAAAGTCCAGGGTCAGTGCAGGCAGAGATATTGTCAGCAGTGCCAAAAATATTGGTCCTGGTAGTAGGCAGGTTCATGTGGTGTGGTCAGTGTGACAGGCAGAGGCATGATGACAGTAAGTCCTACAGGCAGAAGTAGGGCCTCGTTCAGGACAGAATGGGGACAGGGGTAGAGGCTTCTCCCACCCAAATCTCTTTGAAGCCTCCGAGTCTCCAGACCCTAATCTAGGATTGAGAAAACAAAAAAAAAATTGTTTTCTTCATCCAGAAAAACAATTCTGGAGCCCCTCACATATGTGAGACCCCTGTGCTGAATCCCACTAGTCCAGTAGCAGGGTACAAGATCAGTCCATGAGGCAAGCAAAAAACATGGTCAAACAGTCCAAGGTCAGTTCCAGATCAGGCAGAGGTATGTACAGAATCGTTAGGCAGAAGCATGGTCAAATAACAGTCCAGGGTCAGTTCCAGATCAGGCAGAGGTATGTACAGAATTGTTAGGCAGAAGCATGGTCGAATAACAGTCCAGGGTCAGTTCCAGATCAGGCAGAGGTATGTACAGAATCGGCAGACAGAAGCGTGGTCGAATAACAAGCCAGGGTCAGTTACAGAGCAGGCAGTGGCATAAGGGGTGTGAGGGTAAATTGCAGGAACTGAGGCTTACATTTACCATACTTCACTAATAATTTACTGAAGTATGGTAACGGTGAAAACATTCACCTATGCAGAGGCCTGGTTCGGAAGGACATTGTGCACAATAAAAAGATGTGTCTCTTCTGAATCCTGCTCTGGTACACACCTTACATTTTTTTTGCTGTTGTTGGCCTGTTGGTTTGGGAGGGATTTTATCGGGAAAGTGGCATTCGGAGAGTCTACTTAGAACATCTGATTGGATATTTTCTGGTGGGCCGTTCGGGAATATAAGGGCAGTGAAAACTTCCTCCTGGTAGCCAAGGAAGCGTTTGGGGTTTTGGGTGTATTTACGATAAATTACATATGAATTGTATATGGCCAATTGAAAAAAAAAATTTTTGACTTTTTTATACCAATGGTATGTCTGTCTTGTGGCAAGGTATGGTTCCAGCATTTGGTCATTGAAGTCGACTCCCCCCATAAACAAATTATAATCATAGATGCATTTAGGTTTTTGTATGGGGCCATTCCTTCTGGGAAATTCCACGAAGGTATCATTGTGGATTGAAGACAACATGTAGACATCCCTTTTGTCCCTCCACTTCACTGCCAAAATCTCATTGTTTGTAGACTTGCCGTTTCTCCTTTTCTTAATTTCTTATTGACAAGACTTTGAGGAAAGCCCTTCCGGTTCTTTTTTACGGTGCCACATGCTGGCGTCTTCTTCCGGTGAAGGTTGTGGAACAGGGGCAGAGATGTGCAGAAGTTGTCTATGTATAAATTGTAGCCTTTTTCCAGTAGGGGGTATATGAGGTCCCAACCAATTTTCCTGCTTGATCCCAAGTAGTCTGGGCAATTAGGGGGTTGCAGCTGGGTGTCCTTCCCTTTGTACACTTTGAAGGCATATATGTACCCTGTGACTCGGTCACATTATTTGTATACCTTCACCCCATAGCGGGCCCTTCTGGGAATAAATTGTTTTATTTTAAGCCTGCCACTATATTTAACAAGGGACTCATCCACACATATGTTTTGGTCTGGGGTAAACAGTTGGGGGAATACTTCAGAAAAATCATTTAGAAGCGGACAAATTTAGAAAAGCCTGTCATAATTTGGGTCATTTAGGGGAGGGCACTGGGTATTATCATTGAAATGAGGGAACCTCATTATCATGAGGTATCTGTTTCTGGGCATTGCCTTGGAGAATATTGGCATGTGGTGGATGGGGTGGGTTTTTTTTGGTCCCATATTAAATGTGAGGCCTAAAAAAACCTTCAACTCCTCCACTGTTAGGTCTCCCCACTCGTAGGGACGGGCATAGTAGGACCTTGGATTATTTAAAATAAATTGCTGTGCATAAAGGTTGCACTGGGCCACAATATTTGATAGCATGTCCTCGGTAAAAATTAAATAAAAAAAATGTATTGGGAAAAAATTCTCTGTGTCCACCTGGACTCCTGGCTGGGCAGTGAAAGGGGGAATGTTGGCTTCTCCTGAATTAGGAGGAAGCCACAAGGGGTTCTGCAGGGCATAGGGAAGGCTGGAATGGGAACTTGGCCTTTCTTGCCAAGGTACTGTGGTGCTGGTGGATGGTACTGCGGTGCTGGTGGATGGCACTGCTGTGCTGGTGGATGGCACTGCAGTGCTGGTGGATGGCACTGCAGTGCTGGTGGCTGCCACTGCCTCCTCACCAGAACGCCTTCATTTGGCAGGCCGAATATCCTCCTCCTCTGAGTCACTCGGTGTTCCACTACTGAGGACTGGCTCATAATTTATGTCCGACTCAGAATCGGAGTCTCAACGGGAATCTGAAAAAGAGAGCTCCCCGTTGCTCTCGTCGGCCTAGGAAAGTATTTGGAACGCCTGCTCGGAGGAAAAGCATCTTTTAGACATGGTTGCTGGTGGTGATGCGACTACACAGGTGTGTGTGCTAAGCCTGCACTGATGGGCACCGGTGAGACAGCACTGATGAGCACAGATGGGCACTGAGGTGGCACAGAGGGGCACTGATGAGGTGGAACAGATGTGCACTGATGAGGTGGAACAGATGTGCACCGATGAGGCAGCACAGGTGGTCACTGATGAGGCAGCACAGGTGGGCACTGATGAGGCAGCACAGGTGGGCACTGATGAGGCGGCACAGTTGAGCACTGATGAGGTGGAACAGGTGGGCACTGATGAGGTGGAACAGATGTGCACTGATGAGGTGGAACAGATGTGCACTGATGAGGCGGCACAGATGGGCACTGATTGGCACAGGTGGGCACTGATTAGCACAGGTGGGCACTTATGAGGTGGCACAGGTGGGCACTGATGAGGTGGAACAGATGTGCACTGATGAGGTGGAACAGATGTGCACTGATGAGGTGGAACAGATGGGCACTGATTGGCACAGGTGGGCACTGATGAGGTGGCACAGGTGCTCACTGATGAGGTGGCACAGGTGGGCACTGATGAGGTGGCACAGGTGGGCACTGAGGCGGAACAGATGTGCACTGAGATGGCACAGATGTGCACTGATGAGGTGGCACAGATGAGGTGGCACAGCTGGGCACAGATGAGGTGGCACAGATGGGGTGGCACAGATGGAGCAGCACAGATGGGCACTGATGAGGTGGCACAGATGGGCACTGATGAGGCGGCACTGATGTGCACTGATTGATTGCACAGATGTGCACTGAGGCAGCACAGATGGGCACTGATTGGCACAGGTGGGCACTGATGAGGTGGAACAGGTGGGCACTGATGAGGTGGCACAGGTGGGCACTGATGAGGTGGAACAGGTGGGCACTGATTGTGAAGATATGCAAATGGACACTGATCACCGATGACAGACAGGTGGGCACCGATTGGCACAAGTAGGCACCGATTGGCACAGGTGGGCACCGATTGGCACAGGTGGGCACCAATTTGCACAGGTGGGCACTGTACTGATGGGGCTCTGTACTGATGGGCACTGTACTGATTGGCACTGTACTGATGGGGCACTGTAGGCACTGTAAAAACGTTTTTGTAACTCACAGATCGCTGTCAGATTCTCTCTCTCCTCACAGGCTGTCAATGTGTGAGGAGATAGAGAGCCAGCAATGAGAGATGATCTCATATGTTTACATTTGAGATCATCGCTCATTGGCCATCGCGCTGTAAATGGCCGCTGTAATTGGCCATTTACAGCAATCTGTGATTAGCTGTGTCCAAGGGACATGGCCAACACAAAATTTCCCTGATGCACGCTCGTGAGCGCACACGGGGAGCGAGGAAAGGGGAGGCTGTCATATGACGGCCTCCCGGGAATTTACATCTGCGCTGTAGCCATCATTTGGCTATGGCCGGATGTCAAGTGGTTAAAGGCACATTTTTTCCATCCAAGATGGAGCACGTGTCTCCTGTGCATGCACAGTAAGCAGCACAATGTCACCCCTGCACATGGTGCTGGCCAGAAAGTAGGGATGGGCAAACGGTTCAGCCCAAGCATAAGTTCGGGCCGAACTTTAGCTGTTCGGACATTCGACGAACAGCCGAACAAACGGGTAGTTCGACCCTTTGTTCACCCCCGAACTGACCACAATGCATTGCGGTGCTGAACAGTGCATTGCAAGCCCCGACTGGCTGAAGCAGTGAAAGCTTCAGCCAATCAGGGCACAGAGCACTGTCAGAGTCATGAATGGACACTGTCATCATGACTTTATCCAATCATGGCTCATTCCCGCCCCACAGTATATAAGTATTCTTTAAATGGCAGCCATTTTCAGTGTGATTTCAGCATGGAGAGAGAAAGAACAGGGCTTTGTTTAGTGCTATCAGTTAGCTATCATGCTATACTGTGCTATTTTGCTTCAATTGTCAGTGTAGAATATTAGTTTAGTGTCAGTCTAGAGATAGTGTGAGTGTAGTGAGGAGGACCATCATTCAGGTTTGCATAGTGTGCAGCTAGAGTAGGGACAGCCCAGATAGTTTCACTGTAGTGTGGTGAGACCATGCCATTCATACATACATTGGTGTAGAGTAGGGACAGCTCACATAGTTTCAGTGTAGTGTAGTGAGACCATGTCAGTAATCTTAATATTAGTGTATAGCTAAAGTAGGGACAGTTCAGATAACATCAGTGTAGTTGAACACGTCTATTTGATTGCGTTACTGCCAGTTTAACGCCATTTACTTCTGTGTCCATTATTGCCAGTTTAACGCAGGACAATTTTATGGGTCAGATGGTAGACGCACCAACTAGAAATAAAACATTACTAGATCTACTGATTACCAACAATACAGACCTGATAACAGATGTGGTAATACGGGGCAATTTAGGTAACAGCGATCACAGGTCAATTAGTTTCAGTATAAATCACACAAATAGGAAACATGAAGGGAACACAAAGACACTGAATTTCAAAAGAGCCAACTTCCCTAAACTACAAACCTTGCTAAAAGGCATAAATTGGGATAAAATATTAGGAACAAAGAATACGGAGGAGAGATGGGTTTGCTTTAAGAGCATATTAAGGGCATTAGCCAATGTATCCCATTGGGTAATAAATTTAAAAGAGCGAACAAACATCCTGGATGGCTTAACTCCAATGTAAAAATGCATATAAAAGCAAAGGAGAAGGCCTTCAAAAAATACAAGGTTGAGGGATCATCCTCAGCATTCAGAATTTATAAAGAATGCAATAAGAAATGTAAGGGTGCAATTAGGATGGCTAAGATAGAACATGAAAGACACATAGCGGAGGAGAGCAAAAGAAATCCCAAGAAATTCTTTAAGTATGTAAACAGTAAAAAAGGGAGGACAGACCATATTGGCCCCATAAAGAATGAGGAAGGACATCTGGTTACAAAGGATGGGGAGATGGCAAAGGTATTGAATTTATTCTTCTCCTCAGTCTTCACAAGTGAATCGGGGGGCTTCAGTAACCAAAACTGCAGTGTTTATCCTCATGACACATCACAGGAAGCACCTACATGGTTAACAGAGGACGGAATTAAAATTAGACTTGAGAAACTTAACATTAATAAATCACCGGGACGAGATGGCTTTCATCCGAGGGTACTTAGGGAACTCAGTCAGGTGATTGCCAGACCGTTGTTCCTAATATTTACAGACAGTCTATTGACTGGAATGGTACCAGCTGATTGGAGAAAAGCCAATGTAGCACCAATATTTAAAAAGGGCCCAAAAAACATCCCTGGGAATTACAGACCAGTTAGCCTAACATCAATAGTATGTAAACTCTTGGAGGGGATGATAAGGGACTATATACAAGATTTAAGTAATAAGAATGATTTCATTAGCAGTAATCAGCATTGATTCATGAAGAATCGTTCTTGCCAAACCAATCTATTAACCTTCTATGAGGAGGTGAGTTGCCATCTAGATAAAGGAAGGCCCGTAGACGTGGTGTATCTGGATTTTGCAAAAGCATTTGACACAGTTCCCCATAAACGTTTACTGTACAAAATAAGGTGCGTTGGCATGGACCATAGGGTGAGTACATGGATTGAAAACTGGCTACAAGGGCGTGTTCAGAGGGTGGTGATAAATGGGGAGTACTCAGAATGGTCAGGGGTGGGTAGTGGGGTTCCCCAGGGTTCTGTGCTGGGACCAATCCTATTTAATTTGTTAATAAACGACCAGGAGGATGGGATAAAGAGTTCAATCTCTGTATTTGCAGACGATACTAAGCTAAGCAGGGCAATAACTTCTCTGCAGGATGTGGAAATCTTGCAAAAAGACCTGAACAAATTAATGGGGTGGGCGACTACATGGCAAATGAGGTTCAATGTAGAAACATGTAAAATAATGCATTTGGGTGGCAAAAATATGAATGCAATCTATACACTGGGGGGAGAACCTCTGGGGGAAT
The DNA here is from genome assembly GCF_042186555.1 of Aquarana catesbeiana. Taxonomy (NCBI): domain Eukaryota; kingdom Metazoa; phylum Chordata; class Amphibia; order Anura; family Ranidae; genus Aquarana; species Aquarana catesbeiana. The sequence goes on from NC_133328.1 coordinate 471,688,159, forward strand.
CTAGGATGGAAAAGGACCTGGGGGTCCTAGTGGATGATAGGCTCAGCAATGGCATGCAATGCCAAGCTGCTGCTAATAAAGCAAACAGAATATTGGCATGCATTAAAAGGGGGATCAACTGCAGAGATAAAACGATAATTCTCCCGCTCTACAAGACTCTGGTCCGGCCGCACCTGGAGTATGCTGTCCAGTTCTGGGCACCAGTCCTCAGGAGGGACGTACTGGAAATGGAGCGAGTACAAAGAAGGGCAACAAAGCTAATAAAGGGTCTGGAGGATCTTAGTTATGAGGAAAGGTTGCAAGCACTGAACTTATTCTCTCTGGAGAAGAGACGCTTGAGAGGGGATATGATTTCAATTTACAAATACTGTACTGGTGACCCCACAATAGGGATAAAACTTTTTCGCAGAAGAGAGTTTAATAAGACTCGTGGCCACTCATTACAATTAGAAGAAAAGAGGTTTAACCTTAAACTACGTAGAGGGTTCTTTACTGTAAGAGCGGTAAGGATGTGGAATTCCCTTCCACAGGCGGTGGTCTCAGCGGGGAGCATTGATAGCTTCAAGAAACTATTAGATAATCACCTGAATGACCGCAATATACAGGGATATGTAATGTAATACTGACACATAATCACACACATAGGTTGGACTTGATGGACTTGTGTCTTTTTTCAACCTCACCTACTATATGTAACGCCATATCGTTTTTTGTGTGCGTTAATGCCAGTTTAATGCCATATAGTTCTGTGTGCGTCACTGCTGGTTTAACGCCATATAGTTTTGCGTGCGTTATTGCCAGTTTAACGCCATATAGTTTTGCGTGCGTTACTGCCAGTTTAACGCATATAGTTTTTTATGCGTTACTGCCAGTTTAACGCCATATAGTTCTGTGTTTGTTACTGCCAGTTTAATGCCATATAGTTCTGTGTGCGTCACTGCCAGTTTACGCCATATAGTTTTGCGTGCGTTACTGCCAGTTTAACGCCATATAGTTTTTTGTGCGTTACTGCCAGTTTAATGCCATATCGTTTTCTGTACATTACTGCCAGTTTAATGCCATATCGTTTTGCGTGTGTTACTGCCAGTTTAATACCATATCGTTTTTTGTGCGTTACTGCCAGTTTAACGCCATATAGTTCTGTGTGTGTTACTGCCAGTTTAACGCCATATAGTTTTGTGTGTTACTGCCAGTTTAACGCTATTTACTTCTGTGTGTGTTAGTGCCTGTTTAACATCATATCGTTTTGTGTGCATTACTGCCAGTTTAATGCCATATAGTTCTGTGCGTCACTGTATGTTTGGCACATTATATTGCAGTATATTATAGTGTATCTGTGGAGTGTGTCTGTGTAGCTTGAGTACTCAAACTAAAGTGCACCAAACACCTCTTTACATTGATTAAAGTGCATCTACGTACAGATTTCAACTTCTTCTTTGCATTTGCTTATAAGCACTGCCCCCTCCATCCCAATAATGTCTGGGAGGACAACAAGGAGAGGCAGATGTTCCCTTGGCACTGTAAGGGGGCTAGCAACAAATGTGTCCACAGGCAAAGGTGGACGTGGTGGTCAGTCCTCAGGCAGGGCATAATTTCCTCTGTTTAGTGAGTTTGATGTGCTATCCAGCCACAGAATGCAGAGGAGGTTATGGACTGGCTTACTAAACCTTCCTCATCCTCTGTCATGCAGGCAGAGACAAGTGTGCAGTCCCCTGCAGTTGCCAGAATGGATAACCCTGCCTCCTTGTTCACATCTATTCCTGCCATAGCCCCAACATCAGCCATTGAGGAGTCAGCTGAGTTATTTTACCACAGCGTCAGCCAATTGCTCCTTGATGATGCTCAGCCATTACTGGATTCAGATGTTGGTTCTGAGGTTGAGGATGACAGGAACATGAGCCTAGAGAGCGGTAGGAACACTGCTAGACAAATTGGCATTCATGTTCCCCAAGCCGCAGCGTATTTCCAAGTTGTCTCCAGTGGTAATGATGAAGATGGAGGAGATGGAGATGATGATGATGATGCTGGTGATGATGAGGTCACTGATGTGACTTGGGTGCCAGATAGAGCAGAGGAGGAAACTGAAGGTGAGGCGGCACAACCCCAAGGTGGCCGACATCAAGAAAGAGTAGAGAGCAGCCACCCTATTCCATCACATTCTGCAGCTGTTATCTCCCGGCCCACTCCCCAAAGCTCAGCTGTCTGGGCCTTTTTCAGCACATCTACAGCAGACTGCACTGTTTCTATCTGCAAACTGTGTCTCAGGCACATCAAACGTGGCAAAAACTCTAACCATTTGGGTACTACATGCCTAACAAGGCATTTAAAGTCCAACCACTCAGCCTGTTGGCAGGAGCACCTAAAAGCCACACAAAAGGGGCACAAATCTGTCCCTCCTCCTTACCCACTTCAGTCTGCCCCTGCTATACCGAGTCATTACCTCTCAGCAGCCTCCACTGACAGGATGATGGTATAGCACAGGGTGTACCAGGTCCTAGCAGCACATCTGCCAGCAGTACACCACCAGCTGTAGACTGCAGCTGGCAAATTTCTCTGCCCTATTTGCTGCAGCAGAAAAAAAGTCCCTGCCACCCACATGCCCAGCATCTAAATGCAATCTTGTCAAAGCTGTTGGCTCTCCAACTTCTGCCTTTCAACCTGGTGTATTCTGCCCCTTCTGTAAATTTGCACAATGTGCTGTACCACAATGGCAGGTTCCTAGTCGCTACTACTTTTCACGTAAGGCCATTCCATCTCTCTACCATCACGTGAAAGGGAATGTTCTGGCATCGTTGGGCAAGGCAATCAGCCGTAAAACCCACCTTACTGCTGACACATGGTCCAGCAAGCATGGGCAGGGATGATATATTTCGTTCACAGCACACTGGGTAAAGGATGCAGGACAGGGGTTGGTGCTGCAGCTTGTGGTGCCCATACATCTCCATACAGCTGGTGGTGATGATGCCAGACCTGTGAGCTCTACCCCCTCCTCCTCCTCCGCCACCTCCATGCCCTCCTCTGCAGAATTCAAATCATTCAAAGGGCTATTCTATGAGTCAGGCTAAAAAGTGCCATGCAGTGCTTCAGCTGGTGTGTTTAGGGGACAGGAACCACACCAGAGCAGAGATTCTTGTAGCTCTGCAGGGACAGGCCCAGCTGGAGCCAGGAATGGTGGTGTCCAATGGCTCAAACCTCCTGTCAACCCTTTGATAGGAAAAGTTGACACATGTGCCATGCCTGGCACATGTCCTCAATCTGGTGGTGCAGTGTTTCCTAAGTACGTACCCAGGGTTGCAAGATGTACTAAAACAGGCCAGAAGAGTCTGTAGCCATTTCAGGGGGTCATACACAGCCAGTGTTTGGTTGGCTGAAATTCAGCGGGAATTCCACCTGCCCGTAAACCGCCTGATTTGTGACATGCCCACTAGGTGGAAATCGACTTTGGCAATGCTGCAGCAGCTATACTTGCAACAGAGGGCCGTCAACGAGTACCTGTGCCAATGGCTGATCATTAAGGATGCATGCACCGTATAGTCACCTTTTGAGGAGGCCACAAGGATGGTGAGCAGTGACAGTGCATGCATCAGTGACACAATCCCTGTTGTGTTCCTGCTGGAGCAGACTCTGTGTGGCATTATGGACAGGGCACTGGAGGCAGAGCAGCAGATGGAAGAGGAGGACTTCCTTTCTTCTCAAGGCCCACTTTATCCAGACACCATCATTCCTATGTCACAAAACAGAGGGGAGGAGGATAAGGAGGGGGATTCTGGCACTTTCATAGGCTTCGAAGAAGAGGAAGACATGCGACAATCTATAAGTGATGGCTTTCCAACCCCAGGACCTTTGGGAGTAGTACATGGCTGGGAGGAGGAAGTTCCAAATGCTGTCATCCTGAGTAACCCCGAGGAGTCTACTTCTCAAGCCTCAGCAAATTTGAGGTGCATGGCATAAAGGAGAAGGATGATTACTGGTTGGAAACCCTTCTTGACCACTGTTATAAGGGGAAGGTCTCAGAACTCATCCCATCCCCACAGAGAGAGCAGAAGATAAAATCTCCTGAGGACACCTTAAAGAGGATTTTATTGAACATTTTTCCTGACTCCAGTAGGTTACAGTGTGGTGGAAAACATCATTTTGAGTCTTCTGTTGGTCAAGAGAGGAGCGTTGGAGAAGGTGTCCACCTAAGTGAGGCATTTTGGAATTTTTTTAGTCCTCCCCGTCCAGGGCTGTCAGCTTTCACACCCCATCGGCAGAGTCTGCATCACATGGTGGACGATCACCTCAGCGCCAAAACAGAGATAGAGAGCTTTCCAGCTGACAATCCACTGACTTACTCTGTCATGATATTTCAGCAAAGGCAAGGGGGTAGGGACTTTGAGGACATCTGGCCTGGTAAGGCTGATAGTCCATCCCTTGGGACTTTAATTGAAATTGTGGCCTGGTAAGGTCACGTATTTCCATCCCTATTATATATCAAAAGAAGGGGCGAGAACAGGGTGGTGGGACTTTAAATGAAGCATATGATGACGATAAAGTACTAATGGTGAAATAATTGGGAGGATTTTAATAATTATCATGAGGTACAATCAAGTATAGAACATGTAAAATATACGATACATAGCATTGATAGCATAATAATGTAGAACATAAAATGTTACAAGTTCATTGTCACATTGTATAATAGGCAATAACTTCCAAAATTTCACCAAGAAAGGTAAAGATAAAAGTTGGTAATACATAGTAATCCTTGCATGGCCTATGACCGCAAGATCCAAACCAGAAGGGGTAAAAAGGGTAAACATGGTATCAAGGGTACTGGTTGGTAATCAAAACGTGTGGCAGCTTAACGCGTTTCGTGACTAGACGGTCACTCGTCAGGAGCAAGCACATGATGAATCTGGGGTAAGAGAGTTGGTTCAATTTAATGAGCTGTAAAACATGTATATAAAGTAGCGGGGTAAAACCCCCTATCTAGATGCCAATAGACTCACTAGGTTCGTATGGTGGTGGTGTGGTGCCGTGAAACAAAGCCATCCGGAATAGCACTCCCACCCGGGAGCCGCGGCGGACATCTCCCCCGGAGCGCCCCCAGAGGCGACAACCATGGCAGGCAAAGAAACAAGGCAACCTGGACGAAAGAATGGGTAAAGGAGTGAGGGCAATTGGGACCAGGGGGAGATTGTGAGGAAGAGGGTGAAAGACCCAATTTGGGGAGTGAAGGTGTGATTGAAGTGAACAGCGAAAGGGGGCTGGAAGCAGAGTGGAGTGCAGCTGAGGGGTGAACCAGAAGGGGGTTGGTGGGTGACAGTGAGAGGAGTGAGAGTAGAAACCAGGGATAGTGGTGGTGACTATACCTGAGTATTGGGAAGGGGTGTCAAAGAGCCTGGACTGGCGTGCGAACAAGTGTGCAGGGAGCCTTGAGTGACAGAACCTACCCGGAAGACGCTCAAGTAGGCGCCACGGCGAGGACGCCGCCGACGTCACGCCAGCGTAACAGGATGACGGGGGGAAGCGGGAGGAGGCAGGGCGGGCATTGACCGCTCCACCCCCCACCGCCGCCGCCCCCCTGAACTGTTCGCGAGCGTGGTTACCACGCGCTGGATGCCGAAGCACCAGGCGTCCAGCACGGGATGCGTGACGTTGACGTGCGGTGACGGCACCCCCACCCCTCCAGGCATGAGGAAGCAGAGGGTGGGAGGAGGCCCATCAGGCACGTCACAGCTCCCGGGAAAGGAGAACGTCCGGACGGCAAGCAGCACGGCCCAACCCACAACCAAGGCGGACCAGTGCGTGGCAATGATGACACTCGGTGGTATAAAGTACAAGACCAGAATAAAAATATGTGATAAAGCTGGGATTAAATAAAAAAATATATATATATAAGGAGTTGAGTAGTTAAATAACTTTGATGTACGCTATGGACTAATAAAAATGAATCAAGGGAAATTGGTCATAGGATCAAGGTTGCAAAAAGAGGGGAAAAGAGGTAATTACATGCTTCCATCCCTATGTCTAGTATTTCAGCAAAGGCAAGGGGGTAGGGACTTTGAGGACATCTGGCCTGGTAAGGCTGATAGTCCATCCCTTGGGACTTTAATTGAAATTGTGGCCTGGTAAGGTCACGTATTTCCATCCCTATTATATATCAAAAGAAGGGGCGAGAACAGGGTGGTGGGACTTTAAATGAAGCATATGATGACGATAAAGTACTAATGGTGAAATAATTGGGAGGATTTTAATAATTATCATGAGGTACAATCAAGTATAGAACATGTAAAATATACGATACATAGCATTGATAGCATAATAATGTAGAACATAAAATGTTACAAGTTCATTGTCACATTGTATAATAGGCAATAACTTCCAAAATTTCACCAAGAAAGGTAAAGATAAAAGTTGGTAATACATAGTAATCCTTGCATGGCCTATGACCGCAAGATCCAAACCAGAAGGGGTAAAAAGGGTAAACATGGTATCAAGGGTACTGGTTGGTAATCAAAACGTGTGGCAGCTCAACGCGTTTCGTGACTAGACGGTCACTCGTCAGGAGCAAGCACATGATGAATCTGGGGTAAGAGAGTTGGTTCAATTTAATGAGCTGTAAAACATGTATATAAAGTAGCGGGGTAAAACCCCCTATCTAGATGCCAATAGACTCACTAGGTTCGTATGGTGGTGGTGTGGTGCCGTGAAACAAAGCCATCCGGAATAGCACTCCCACCCGGGAGCCGCGGCGGACATCTCCCCCGGAGCGCCCCCAGAGGCGACAACCATGGCAGGCAAAGAAACAAGGCAACCTGGACGAAAGAATGGGTAAAGGAGTGAGGGCAATTGGGACCAGGGGGAGATTGTGAGGAAGAGGGTGAAAGACCCAATTTGGGGAGTGAAGGTGTGATTGAAGTGAACAGCGAAAGGGGGCTGGAAGCAGAGTGGAGTGCAGCTGAGGGGTGAACCAGAAGGGGGTTGGTGGGTGACAGTGAGAGGAGTGAGAGTAGAAACCAGGGATAGTGGTGGTGACTATACCTGAGTATTGGGAAGGGGTGTCAAAGAGCCTGGACTGGCGTGCGAACAAGTGTGCAGGGAGCCTTGAGTGACAGAACCTACCCGGAAGACGCTCAAGTAGGCGCCACGGCGAGGACGCCGCCGACGTCACGCCAGCGTAACAGGATGACAGGGGGAAGCGGGAGGAGGCAGGGCGGGCATTGACCGCTCCACCCCCCACCGCCGCCGCCCCCCTGAACTGTTCGCGAGCGTGGTTACCACGCGCTGGATGCCGAAGCACCAGGCGTCCAGCACGGGATGCGTGACGTTGGCGTGCGGTGACGGCACCCCCACCCCTCCAGGCATGAGGAAGCAGAGGGTGGGAGGAGGCCCATCAGGCACGTCACAGCTCCCGGGAAAGGAGAACGTCCGGACGGCAAGCAGCACGGCCCAACCCACAACCAAGGCGGACCAGTGCGTGGCAATGATGACACTCGGTGGTATAAAGTACAAGACCAGAATAAAAATATGTGATAAAGCTGGGATTAAATAAAAAAATATATATATATAAGGAGTTGAGTAGTTAAATAACTTTGATGTACGCTATGGACTAATAAAAATGAATCAAGGGAAATTGGTCATAGGATCAAGGTTGCAAAAAGAGGGGAAAAGAGGTAATTACATGCTTCCATCCCTATGTCTAGTATTTCAGCAAAGGCAAGGGGGTAGGGACTTTGAGGACATCTGGCCTGGTAAGGCTGATAGTCCATCCCTTGGGACTTTAATTGAAATTGTGGCCTGGTAAGGTCACGTATTTCCATCCCTATTATATATCAAAAGAAGGGGCGAGAACAGGGTGGTGGGACTTTAAATGAAGCATATGATGACGATAAAGTACTAATGGTGAAATTTCCCACTAATTTCCCTTGATTCATTTTTATTAGTCCATAGCGTACATCAAAGTTATTTAACTACTCAACTCCTTATATATATATATTTTTTTATTTAATCCCAGCTTTATCACATATTTTTATTCTGGTCTTGTACTTTATACCACCGAGTGTCATCATTGCCACGCACTGGTCCGCCTTGGTTGTGGGTTGGGCCGTGCTGCTTGCCGTCCGGACGTTCTCCTTTCCCGGGAGCTGTGACGTGCCTGATGGGCCTCCTCCCACCCTCTGCTTCCTCATGCCTGGAGGGGTGGGGGTGCCGTCACCGCATGTCAACGTCACGCATCCCGTGCTGGACGCCTGGTGCTTCGGCATCCAGCGCGTGGTAACCACGCTCGCGAACAGTTCAGGGGGGCGGCGGCGGTGGGGGGTGGAGCGGTCAATGCCCACCCTGCCTCCTCCCGCTTCCCCCCGTCATCCTGTTACGCTGGCGTGACGTCGGCGGCGTCCTCGCCGTGGCGCCTACTTGAGCGTCTTCCGGGTAGGTTCTGTCACTCAAGGCTCCCTGCACACTTGTTCGCACGCCAGTCCAGGCTCTTTGACACCCCTTCCCAATACTCAGGTATAGTCACCACCACTATCCCTGGTTTCTACTCTCACTCCTCTCACTGTCACCCACCAACCCCCTTCTGGTTCACCCCTCAGCTGCACTCCACTCTGCTTCCAGCCCCCTTTCGCTGTTCACTTCAATCACACCTTCACTCCCCAAATTGGGTCTTTCACCCTCTTCCTCACAATCTCCCCCTGGTCCCAATTGCCCTCACTCCTTTACCCATTCTTTCGTCCAGGTTGCCTTGTTTCTTTGCCTGCCATGGTTGTCGCCTCTGGGGGCGCTCCGGGGGAGATGTCCGCCGCGGCTCCCGGGTGGGAGTGCTATTCCGGATGGCTTTGTTTCACGGCACCACACCACCACCATACGAACCTAGTGAGTCTATTGGCATCTAGATAGGGGGTTTTACCCCGCTACTTTATATACATGTTTTACAGCTCATTAAATTGAACCAACTCTCTTACCCCAGATTCATCATGTGCTTGCTCCTGACGAGTGACCGTCTAGTCACGAAACGCGTTGAGCTGCCACACGTTTTGATTACCAACCAGTACCCTTGATACCATGTTTACCCTTTTTACCCCTTCTGGTTTGGATCTTGCGGTCATAGGCCATGCAAGGATTACTATGTATTACCAACTTTTATCTTTACCTTTCTTGGTGAAATTTTGGAAGTTATTGCCTATTATACAATGTGACAATGAACTTGTAACATTTTATGTTCTACATTATTATGCTATCAATGCTATGTATTGTATATTTTACATGTTCTATACTTGATTGTACCTCATGATAATTATTAAAATCCTCCCAATTATTTCACCATTAGTACTTTATCGTCATCATATGCTTCATTTAAAGTCCCACCACCCTGTTCTCGCCCCTTCTTTTGATATATAATAGGGATGGAAATACGTGACCTTACCAGGCCACAATTTCAATTAAAGTCCCAAGGGATGGACTATCAGCCTTACCAGGCCAGATGTCCTCAAAGTCCCTACCCCCTTGCCTTTGCTGAAATACTAGACATAGGGATGGAAGCATGTAATTACCTCTTTTCCCCTCTTTTTGCAACCTTGATCCTATGACCAATTTCCCTTGATTCATTTTTATTAGTCCATAGCGTACATCAAAGTTATTTAACTACTCAACTCCTTATATATATATATTTTTTTATTTAATCCCAGCTTTATCACATATTTTTATTCTGGTCTTGTACTTTATACCACCGAGTGTCATCATTGCCACGCACTGGTCCGCCTTGGTTGTGGGTTGGGCCGTGCTGCTTGCCGTCCGGACGTTCTCCTTTCCCGGGAGCTGTGAGGTGCCTGATGGGCCTCCTCCCACCCTCTGCTTCCTCATGCCTGGAGGGGTGGGGGTGCCGTCACCGCACGTCAACGTCACGCATCCCGTGCTGGACGCCTGGTGCTTCGGCATCCAGCGCGTGGTAACCACGCTCGCGAACAGTTCAGGGGGGCGGCGGCGGTGGGGGGTGGAGCGGTCAATGCCCACCCTGCCTCCTCCCGCTTCCCCCCGTCATCCTGTTACGCTGGCGTGACGTCGGCGGCGTCCTCGCCGTGGCGCCTACTTGAGCGTCTTCCGGGTAGGTTCTGTCACTCAAGGCTCCCTGCACACTTGTTCGCACGCCAGTCCAGGCTCTTTGACACCCCTTCCCAATACTCAGGTATAGTCACCACCACTATCCCTGGTTTCTACTCTCACTCCTCTCACTGTCACCCACCAACCCCCTTCTGGTTCACCCCTCAGCTGCACTCCACTCTGCTTCCAGCCCCCTTTCGCTGTTCACTTCAATCACACCTTCACTCCCCAAATTGGGTCTTTCACCCTCTTCCTCACAATCTCCCCCTGGTCCCAATTGCCCTCACTCCTTTACCCATTCTTTCGTCCAGGTTGCCTTGTTTCTTTGCCTGCCATGGTTGTCGCCTCTGGGGGCGCTCCGGGGGAGATGTCCGCCGCGGCTCCCGGGTGGGAGTGCTATTCCGGATGGCTTTGTTTCACGGCACCACACCACCACCATACGAACCTAGTGAGTCTATTGGCATCTAGATAGGGGGTTTTACCCCGCTACTTTATATACATGTTTTACAGCTCATTAAATTGAACCAACTCTCTTACCCCAGATTCATCATGTGCTTGCTCCTGACGAGTGACCGTCTAGTCACGAAACGCGTTGAGCTGCCACACGTTTTGATTACCAACCAGTACCCTTGATACCATGTTTACCCTTTTTACCCCTTCTGGTTTGGATCTTGCGGTCATAGGCCATGCAAGGATTACTATGTATTACCAACTTTTATCTTTACCTTTCTTGGTGAAATTTTGGAAGTTATTGCCTATTATACAATGTGACAATGAACTTGTAACATTTTATGTTCTACATTATTATGCTATCAATGCTATGTATCGTATATTTTACATGTTCTATACTTGATTGTACCTCATGATAATTATTAAAATCCTCCCAATTATTTCACCATTAGTACTTTATCGTCATCATATGCTTCATTTAAAGTCCCACCACCCTGTTCTCGCCCCTTCTTTTGATATATAATAGGGATGGAAATACGTGACCTTACCAGGCCACAATTTCAATTAAAGTCCCAAGGGATGGACTATCAGCCTTACCAGGCCGGATGTCCTCAAAGTCCCTACCCCCTTGCCTTTGCTGAAATACTAGACATAGGGATGGAAGCATGTAATTACCTCTTTTCCCCTCTTTTTGCAACCTTGATCCTATGACCAATTTCCCTTGATTCATTTTTATTAGTCCATAGCGTACATCAAAGTTATTTAACTACTCAACTCCTTATATATATATATATTTTTTTATTTAATCCCAGCTTTATCACATATTTTTATTCTGGTCTTGTACTTTATACCACCGAGTGTCATCATTGCCACGCACTGGTCCGCCTTGGTTGTGGGTTGGGCCGTGCTGCTTGCCGTCCGGACGTTCTCCTTTCCCGGGAGCTGTGACGTGCCTGATGGGCCTCCTCCCACCCTCTGCTTCCTCATGCCTGGAGGGGTGGGGGTGCCGTCACCGCACGCCAACGTCACGCATCCCGTGCTGGACGCCTGGTGCTTCGGCATCCAGCGCGTGGTAACCACGCTCGCGAACAGTTCAGGGGGGCGGCGGCGGTGGGGGGTGGAGCGGTCAATGCCCGCCCTGCCTCCTCCCGCTTCCCCCCGTCATCCTGTTACGCTGGCGTGACGTCGGCGGCGTCCTCGCCGTGGCGCCTACTTGAGCGTCTTCCGGGTAGGTTCTGTCACTCAAGGCTCCCTGCACACTTGTTCGCACGCCAGTCCAGGCTCTTTGACACCCCTTCCCAATACTCAGGTATAGTCACCACCACTATCCCTGGTTTCTACTCTCACTCCTCTCACTGTCACCCACCAACCCCCTTCTGGTTCACCCCTCAGCTGCACTCCACTCTGCTTCCAGCCCCCTTTCGCTGTTCACTTCAATCACACCTTCACTCCCCAAATTGGGTCTTTCACCCTCTTCCTCACAATCTCCCCCTGGTCCCAATTGCCCTCACTCCTTTACCCATTCTTTCGTCCAGGTTGCCTTGTTTCTTTGCCTGCCATGGTTGTCGCCTCTGGGGGCGCTCCGGGGGAGATGTCCGCCGCGGCTCCCGGGTGGGAGTGCTATTCCGGATGGCTTTGTTTCACGGCACCACACCACCACCATACGAACCTAGTGAGTCTATTGGCATCTAGATAGGGGGTTTTACCCCGCTACTTTATATACATGTTTTACAGCTCATTAAATTGAACCAACTCTCTTACCCCAGATTCATCATGTGCTTGCTCCTGACGAGTGACCGTCTAGTCACGAAACGCGTTGAGCTGCCACACGTTTTGATTACCAACCAGTACCCTTGATACCATGTTTACCCTTTTTACCCCTTCTGGTTTGGATCTTGCGGTCATAGGCCATGCAAGGATTACTATGTATTACCAACTTTTATCTTTACCTTTCTTGGTGAAATTTTGGAAGTTATTGCCTATTATACAATGTGACAATGAACTTGTAACATTTTATGTTCTACATTATTATGCTATCAATGCTATGTATCGTATATTTTACATGTTCTATACTTGATTGTACCTCATGATAATTATTAAAATCCTCCCAATTATTTCACCATTAGTACTTTATCGTCATCATATGCTTCATTTAAAGTCCCACCACCCTGTTCTCGCCCCTTCTTTTGATATATAATAGGGATGGAAATACGTGACCTTACCAGGCCACAATTTCAATTAAAGTCCCAAGGGATAGACTATCAGCCTTACCAGGCCAGATGTCCTCAAAGTCCCTACCTCCTTGCCTTTGCTGAAATACTAGACATAGGGATGGAAGCATGTAATTACCTCTTTTCCCCTCTTTTTGCAACCTTGATCCTATGACCAATTTCCCTTGATTCATTTTTATTAGTCCATAGCGTACATCAAAGTTATTTAACTACTCAACTCCTTATATATATATATATTTTTTTATTTAATCCCAGCTTTATCACATATTTTTATTCTGGTCTTGTACTTTATACCACCGAGTGTCATCATTGCCACGCACTGGTCCGCCTTGGTTGTGGGTTGGGCCGTGCTGCTTGCCGTCCGGACGTTCTCCTTTCCCGGGAGCTGTGACGTGCCTGATGGGCCTCCTCCCACCCTCTGCTTCCTCATGCCTGGAGGGGTGGGGGTGCCGTCACCGCACGCCAACGTCACGCATCCCGTGCTGGACGCCTGGTGCTTCGGCATCCAGCGCGTGGTAACCACGCTCGCGAACAGTTCAGGGGGGCGGCGGCGGTGGGGGGTGGAGCGGTCAATGCCCGCCCTGCCTCCTCCCGCTTCCCCCCGTCATCCTGTTACGCTGGCGTGACGTCGGCGGCGTCCTCGCCGTGGCGCCTACTTGAGCGTCTTCCGGGTAGGTTCTGTCACTCAAGGCTCCCTGCACACTTGTTCGCACGCCAGTCCAGGCTCTTTGACACCCCTTCCCAATACTCAGGTATAGTCACCACCACTATCCCTGGTTTCTACTCTCACTCCTCTCACTGTCACCCACCAACCCCCTTCTGGTTCACCCCTCAGCTGCACTCCACTCTGCTTCCAGCCCCCTTTCGCTGTTCACTTCAATCACACCTTCACTCCCCAAATTGGGTCTTTCACCCTCTTCCTCACAATCTCCCCCTGGTCCCAATTGCCCTCACTCCTTTACCCATTCTTTCGTCCAGGTTGCCTTGTTTCTTTGCCTGCCATGGTTTGGTTGTCGCCTCTGGGGGCGCTCCGGGGGAGATGTCCGCCGCGGCTCCCGGGTGGGAGTGCTATTCCGGATGGCTTTGTTTCACGGCACCACACCACCACCATACGAACCTAGTGAGTCTATTGGCATCTAGATAGGGGGTTTTACCCCGCTACTTTATATACATGTTTTACAGCTCATTAAATTGAACCAACTCTCTTACCCCAGATTCATCATGTGCTTGCTCCTGACGAGTGACCGTATAGTCACGAAACGCGTTGAGCTGCCACACGTTTTGATTACCAACCAGTACCCTTGATACCATGTTTACCCTTTTTACCCCTTCTGGTTTGGATCTTGCGGTCATAGGCCATGCAAGGATTACTATGTATTACCAACTTTTATCTTTACCTTTCTTGGTGAAATTTTGGAAGTTATTGCCTATTATACAATGTGACAATGAACTTGTAACATTTTATGTTCTACATTATTATGCTATCAATGCTATGTATCGTATATTTTACATGTTCTATACTTGATTGTACCTCATGATAATTATTAAAATCCTCCCAATTATTTCACCATTAGTACTTTATCGTCATCATATGCTTCATTTAAAGTCCCACCACCCTGTTCTCGCCCCTTCTTTTGATATATAATAGGGATGGAAATACGTGACCTTACCAGGCCACAATTTCAATTAAAGTCCCAAGGGATGGACTATCAGCCTTACCAGGCCAGATGTCCTCAAAGTCCCTACCCCCTTGCCTTTGCTGAAATACTAGACATAGGGATGGAAGCATGTAATTACCTCTTTTCCCCTCTTTTTGCAACCTTGATCCTATGACCAATTTCCCTTGATTCATTTTTATTAGTCCATAGCGTACATCAAAGTTATTTAACTACTCAACTCCTTATATATATATATTTTTTTATTTAATCCCAGCTTTATCACATATTTTTATTCTGGTCTTGTACTTTATACCACCGAGTGTCATCATTGCCACGCACTGGTCCGCCTTGGTTGTGGGTTGGGCCGTGCTGCTTGCCGTCCGGACGTTCTCCTTTCCCGGGAGCTGTGACGTGCCTGATGGGCCTCCTCCCACCCTCTGCTTCCTCATGCCTGGAGGGGTGGGGGTGCCGTCACCGCACGTCAACGTCACGCATCCCGTGCTGGACGCCTGGTGCTTCGGCATCCAGCGCGTGGTAACCACGCTCGCGAACAGTTCAGGGGGGCGGCGGCGGTGGGGGGTGGAGCGGTCAATGCCCGCCCTGCCTCCTCCCGCTTCCCCCCGTCATCCTGTTACGCTGGCGTGACGTCGGCGGCGTCCTCGCCGTGGCGCCTACTTGAGCGTCTTCCGGGTAGGTTCTGTCACTCAAGGCTCCCTGCACACTTGTTCGCACGCCAGTCCAGGCTCTTTGACACCCCTTCCCAATACTCAGGTATAGTCACCACCACTATCCCTGGTTTCTACTCTCACTCCTCTCACTGTCACCCACCAACCCCCTTCTGGTTCACCCCTCAGCTGCACTCCACTCTGCTTCCAGCCCCCTTTCGCTGTTCACTTCAATCACACCTTCACTCCCCAAATTGGGTCTTTCACCCTCTTCCTCACAATCTCCCCCTGGTCCCAATTGCCCTCACTCCTTTACCCATTCTTTCGTCCAGGTTGCCTTGTTTCTTTGCCTGCCATGGTTGTCGCCTCTGGGGGCGCTCCGGGGGAGATGTCTGCCGCGGCTCCCGGGTGGGAGTGCTATTCCGGATGGCTTTGTTTCACGGCACCACACCACCACCATACGAACCTAGTGAGTCTATTGGCATCTAGATAGGGGGTTTTACCCCGCTACTTTATATACATGTTTTACAGCTCATTAAATTGAACCAACTCTCTTACCCCAGATTCATCATGTGCTTGCTCCTGACGAGTGACCGTCTAGTCACGAAACGCGTTGAGCTGCCACACGTTTTGATTACCAACCAGTACCCTTGATACCATGTTTACCCTTTTTACCCCTTCTGGTTTGGATCTTGCGGTCATAGGCCATGCAAGGATTACTATGTATTACCAACTTTTATCTTTACCTTTCTTGGTGAAATTTTGGAAGTTATTGCCTATTATACAATGTGACAATGAACTTGTAACATTTTATGTTCTACATTATTATGCTATCAATGCTATGTATCGTATATTTTACATGTTCTATACTTGATTGTACCTCATGATAATTATTAAAATCCTCCCAATTATTTCACCATTAGTACTTTATCGTCATCATATGCTTCATTTAAAGTCCCACCACCCTGTTCTCGCCCCTTCTTTTGATTTACTCTGTCATGAGAATAGACCACTGGCCAGAACTTGCCCAGTATGCTATTGAGTTGTTGGGCTGCCCTGCATCCAGCATGCTTTCAGAACGGGCATTTAGTGCTGCAGGAGTTTTCATTACTGATCATAGAATGCGTCTGTCCACAGACTCCGTGGACCATTTGACTTTTATAAAAATGAATCAGTCCTGGATTACCAGCTATGAGGCCTCTGATGCCGATGTCACTGATTAAGTCTTTTTGGGATCTGGAATCTCTGCAGGACTTCGAGACTGCCTAGCTTTGAGGGTGTTCAATCATTTTATCTGGAAGAAAGTTTTTGGTATAGGTTTCATGGGCACATTTAACACACAAAGACCAATTTTTCTGCATCTGTTTGGCAGGTGCATATCATTGCAATTTTTTACAGCAAGGCCAATTCTTGCTTTCATTAAGAGTACCTCTATAGGGTTATGGTGAGAAGGCACCACCTACACCCAAAGACCAATTTTACGTACCTGTTACTTCTATCCAAAGTCAAAGTGACACCGGAATGTATCCAAAAAATCTCTAATCTTGTTCCCAGTGCGCTACATTGTGGCCTCATCATTCACACTGGCTCCGCAGCTGTTGCTGAGCAAAATAAAGGCAGCTTGCAGGGAAATGTCATATTTTTGGGCTTTATAAATGCAATTATTGCTGCAGCAGATCCCTATAACCATTGTATGCACAATTACTTGCATATAAGCCATCAAAATCACTTTTGATTTTTGACGTTCGGGTTCCATTGACTTTAATGGGGTTTGTTAATCGCTTCCGAACTTTCGCGGTGTCGGAAGTTCCGGTGTGAACCGAACAGGGGTCTGTCCGGCCCATCCCTACAAGAAAGAACCGGTAGAGCATGCGCACCTCCTAGAATGTGGTGTCCATGCTAGGATATACACAGAACCAAGGGGAGAGGAGGGAAAACCCGAAAAAGGAAAGACAGAATACAGCTTACTGCAAAAAAAAAACAGCAAATGCAGGATATTGTATAACAGTACTGGAGTGAAGGGGTTAAAGAGCTTCTGTGCATGGGCTCACCTGTATGAAAAGCTAGATTGCTTAGAAAACTGGCAACCCCACAGACCCTTATCATGTAAGCAGATTTTGTTGCTAATGAGGAAACACAGTATGCTCTCAAAAGACCATCAAAAGGGGCTACCAGGTTGTTTAGCGCATTTAGCAGTCCAAGACCTGGAATTGAATCTGGCAGAGGTGGACCCAGATGGAAAAAAAATCACAATTGTTGCAATATATAGAATTACAGGATGCAAGAGAAGGGGCAGATACAGTGGTAAAGGGCTACAATGCATATAAACCAATACTCAATTCAAACAATTGTGACAAAAGAGATAACCCAACGCATTTTGAATCTATCGTAATAGTTCTTTTCTTCAGGGGTAAATGGTTACATTAAGATAATAATGCGTCTACAATTGAAAAAACATAGATGTAAAAACACTGACCCTGCAAATTGCATGAGGATTTACCACAGATTGTTGCATCCAGATTAAGAACAAATTGAGAAATGCTGTGGCCTTAGGGGCGACCATATGATCTCAGAAGGACAGACGCACTTGTGATGGGGAAAAGCCAGGCTACTCATGGGAGCACATCAATTCACAGGTAGCACCCCCTGAACAAACCCGGATGCTGGGCCCAATAAAAGGCCTAAAGTGCTGGAAATAAGATACAAAAATATAAATATACAGTAGGTAATTGTTTCATATCAGGGACATACAACAAATGTCCCCCAAAAGGGACCTGAATGCTCTGCGATATATTTGGTGCCATAAACCCCAGACGATAGAGTGTTCCTACTCTGCCACAAAGGAGCGGAAACGATAATTGCAATGAGTAAACGTACCGTATTTATCGGCATATAACACGCACAGGCGTATAACACGCACCTTCAAGAAAAACTTTGAAGCAAAATAAGGGTCAGTGCCCATCAATGTAGCCTCACCATTGCCCATCTGCAGCCTGATCAATGCCATCTGTAGCCTCACAATTGCCCATCAATGCATCTTGATCAATGTCTATTTTCAGCCTCACAATTGCCCATCAATGTAGCTTGATCAATGCCCATCTGCAGCCTCACAATTGCCCATCAATGCAACTTGATCAATGCCCATCTGCAGCCTCACAATTGCCCATTAATGCAGCCTGATCAATGCCCATCTGCAGCCTGATCAATGCCCATAAGCAGCCTCACCTCAGATTACTGCTGCCTTGGAGGGGGGCGGGACTAGCACCATCATATTACATACAGTGAGAATCTCCTGTTTCTCGCCGGCCTCTTTAATACAAAGTCCCACCTCCTGGACCAGCTTCTACGATAGCCAGAACACTGGTCCAATGCCGGCCCAGGAGATGGGACTTCCTATTAAAGAGGCCCTATTAATAGGGACTTCCTATTAAAGACGGGACTTCCTATTATTCTTGCTATATGTAATCTGATGGCCCTCCTCCCCATTCCCTCCTAGGCAGCCCAAATTGCAGTATCAGCGTATAACATGCACATTCTATTTGCACCCGATTTTCAGGGTGAAAAGGTGCATGTTATACCCCAATAAATACAGTATATATCAATATGAGTACTAATGTAGGTAAGAAACATAGGGCTAGAATACAGGAAATGTATATCCCATAAGTAGCCCATGTATCCAAAAATATGCCCAAATATTAAACATACTCATAAAAAAGTGCTTACATTACATCAATATGGAGCAGTCACAAACTAGGTCCGACACCCCTCACGATATGCCACATACAAAAAATATCTGCATAGTGTGTCTGCTTATATTGTACTACTGGCCAATAGCAATCCAGATATCAGAGTGGGGGCAGAACCATGATCAAACCCCCCCCCGAGTTCAATGGCACGCAACGGTGTCTCAAACCACATGGCCCTGGCTTAATGAGGGAAAGTCGGCATCCTGCAACACCCATGTTGGGTGGTGACATCACGCCACTGCGACGTGAGCACAGCGAACATGACGTGTGAGCTACACTGCCCCACGTCAGGGTCTCGTGGTGCAGACACAGCATCATGGTGGCCATGGGAACTGGCCCCATTGATGCCGGTAGAGAGAAGGCCTAACACGTCAGATGGACGTGTAATGGCCCCCCTGTGCTGCGTCTAAGGTTTAAACACACTGTGCATATAGCTTTTCCTATAAAAAAAGAAAGCTGCACAAATAGCTTAATTTGGAAAGCACTCAACCTTGCTCTTTTATTCGATTCAGAAGCAAAAAATCTCAGTTTTGCATGAAGTCCAGTAACTGGTTTACCCTGTGCCTTTAACATATATAAGAGAGAAATACTTGAGAAATATAAACATCGTCTGTAACTGTTATGTTGGGGAAAAAAATGTTTTTAAAGCTCAGGAGGGGAAAATTTATCCCACCTCCTTTCCCCAAAAAAAGGTAAACAGCCTTTGCTGAACTCAAAATCCCATTACGTCCTACATCACCAAAGTGTAAAATAAAGTTGTTATATTGACAGAATAAATACATAAGTAACTACATTTTTAAACAAAAATGACCCAAAAACATAACTTTCCATTTCCCAGCTGAGTGTGCAAAACAGATAACACTATAAAAGCTGAAATGCAGGTAAAAAGCTAAATCCACAGATGAAATATAAATCCTATAACAGAGCTCCCTTATATGTATTTCTATCCATCAAGCTAGTATGCTCTGTACACGCGGTCGGATAGCGGTGAGAGCAGGCTATAAAATTTTTCGACAACAAAATCCGATCAGTTAAATTCCGATCGTGTGTACACAAATCCGACGCACAAAGTGCCACGCATGCTCAGAATAAATTAAGAGACGAAAGCTATTGGCTACTGCCCCGTTTATAGTCCTGACATACGCGTTTTACGTCACCGCGTTCAGAACAATTGGATTTTCCAACAACTTTGTGCGACCGTCTGTATGCAAGACAAGTTTGAGCCAACATCCGTCGGAAAAAAATCCATGGATTTTGTTGTCGGAATGTCCGATCAATGTCCGATCGTGTGTACAGGGCATTAGCGTTACATGGCTCTAGCACACAGCACAGCCCTGTCTGATGGGAGAGAAGATACAATTTTTCTTTTTTCAGTTAAGTAACATTTACACATGATCGGGAATGCCGCCAGCAAAACTCTGATGAGAGCTTTTTGTCGGAAAATGTGACTGTGTGTATGCTCCATCGGTCTTATGCTGGTGGAATTCTAGCCAGCAAAAGATTGGGAGCATGTTCTCTATTTTTCAGTCGGGAAAAGTTCCTATCCGAAAATGCTTTCGTCTGTATGCAATTTATACGCTCAAAAGACGACGCATGTTCGGAAACAATTCGATGCATGCTCGGAAGCATTGAACTTCATTTTCTCGGCTCCTCGGCGTTGTACGTCACCGCGTTCTTGACGGTCAAAAGTTCAGAGAACTTTTGTGTGACTGTGTGTATGCAAGGCAAGCTTGAGCGGAATTCCAACGGAAAAACCATCCAAGTTTTTTCTGATGGAAATTCCGATCATGTGTACGCAGCATTATGTGTCTTTCCCAAAGCCTGTGAATATACAGTGAAAGGGGAAGCAGAAGAATCAGATTAATCAGTTCATCTTGCTATTATTCTGCTCTCTACTCCTCTCAACATGCTCTTTGTTAGCACTTAAGCAGTGCAGCAAACTTGATAGCTCCTTGCTATCAGTTTAAACTCTGCTATAATAGGTCTGCAAGGATGGCTAACAAGTCTTATTCAGGTACTTACACTGCTTGTTTAACTGCTTTCTATCCAGCCCATATACATGAATGTAAAGGAAAGGAAAAGGGAGGGGAAAAAGACAGAAAAAAATCCCCCATTTATGGTTGCAAATTTCCATAAAAATTCCCAATGGGGTACCAGGGGCCAAGGATGTGGTGGAGACATCATCTCCGGGAGCTGAGAAAGTTGATCCCATGGAAGCAGGTCAACACAGATGGCAGTGGGTAAATAGCTGTGAAAGTTGGGACACCACTCTTTCACAGCTATTTACCCACTGCTGTCTGTGTTGACCTGCTTCTGTGGGACCAACTTCCCCCACCCCTTCCCTCCCTCCTTTCACTCATGACAGACTATTAGATCATATTGGTTATGTATCCTCACAGATATACTTAGATGTATCCTGTATATGCTCCTGATGAGAGGAAGATATCCACACAAACAGGTAGTGCTCCTTTGTGATGTTACGCCATCATAACCATACGTCTACTATCAGAGTACCCATTTGTGTTTTTTTAGAATTATGATCTACCTTCACACTGTTATGTTCATGTGCAATTAGAGAGGATGTAGCTACACATTAATATCATCAGAAATGACTTTTTTATGTTGAACGTGTGTAGATATTAACTGATTATGTTAAAAAAAAAATAATAAAAATAAAAATAAATAAAAATGTTACTGTATTCTACAATCTAAATTCCCAACCTTCTTTTTCCTTTATATTCATATTGAGTCATTGCCTCATTTAAAGTCCCACTAATTCTCGTTCTTGTTATTTAACTATATACATGAATGACCGGAAGGGAGCAGCACAGATGCAGGTGGACGTACCTGTACATTCTCCTGCATCCGCAGCTTGTGTCCCGTGGACACAGCAGAACACTGATCACTGTGTGTGAGAAATAACTTTCTAATATGACAAGTTTGTGAAAAACTATACTTATTTTCTTAATTTTACAAAAAAATGTATACAAAAAAATACAACATACTAATTACCTTGGACTGTCTACTTTCCAATTAGGGGTCATTTGGGGGTACTTGTACTGTTCTGGCATTTTAGGGCCCTAGGAAAGGCAGTCAGTCAGTACATCAGTCAGTAGGCAGATAGGCAGTCAGTACATGAGGACTGCTCAATTTTCAAATATATACTGTATATGTCATAGTTTTTAGACTCTATAACTTTTACAAAGACTAAATAATATACACTGATTTGGGTTATTTTTTTACTAAAAAAAGTAGTAGAATACGTTTTGGCCTACATTTATAAAAATGATTTATATTATATTTATTTGCAACATTTTATTTCAAAATGTTCAGTATTTTTTCATTTATATAGCAAAAAGAGTGTCCCATTGGGGATACTTCCCTTCACATTCTCTCTCATAGCCAAACCAGGAAGTAAGAGGAAATGCCTCCAAAGTGAGCGAATCCAAGGATCTTCCCCATTGGAAGATCTCTCATCTATTCCTGTTCTGGTGTCAACCTAAAAATTGGGATTTTATTTTACTTTCACTTTTGATGATAAGGGTAAACAAGACAAATAATGGTAAATCTCCCCAACTGGTCACAGACAGCAATAAAAACTGACAGGTGTTCCAATCCCTCTTCAAAACTAAAACAAAAAAAAAGGGTTGCTTTAGCTTGACATGCTTCGCGAGTGATCGCTTCATCAGGAGCTTAAGCAAACATTCTAGATGAGTAAAAATGCATATGATAAATATCTCTGAATTCATGTGGACCACAATGATGGTATTCACGTGTCATAACTAAAATGTTGCATAAGCTCCTGAGGAAGCGATCACTCACGAAACATGTCGAGCTACATCAGGCTGCTTTGATTTGTACCAACCTTCTCTGGACTTTACCACGCTCCAAGCAATTGGTTGCTGCTATATCGCTACTATGGGATTGGTTTGAATAACATGCTTATACTAGATGCCTGGTCTGATTATGAAATTTAACTTATGCTTTTATGAATGTATTTCATGGATTATATAGTTCAATAAAACATTTAAAACATTGGGTGCCTATAAAGTCCATATTTTCATGTACTTTCTTTTCAGTATAAATTTAGGACGTGGCACTGTGTACATTTTTTGGACACCCACAGTACCACCCTGTAGTGGTATACCTATCATTTACTTATCGAATACAAGGGGGGCCTGTGGGCGGAGCTGAACACTGAAGGTTTTTTACCTTCTTGCATAGAATGCATGAAGGTTAAAAACCTTCAGCCTTTAGAACCACGTTATTAAATACATAACTGCATTCATTTGTGTATTTCATATCTGCCTTGAGTATAGTTTTAAAATGTTTTGTTCGTGGAAGGACCATTTCAGATATAATTATGCTTCAGCTTGCTGTCATCTTCGGCAAGCTAAACTGAAAAAAAGATTATTAAAAAAAGAGATATAATTTTGTTTCTGTTTATTATGTTACACTAATACTAAAGAAAAATTAAAAAGAGTTACTGATCCAATAAGGTTTGCTATGAGTGTAAGTAAAAATTCCCCAATTAAAGAAAAATACATGTACAACATAAAACCATACCAAAACAGCAGTAAAGAAAACATTATAGCCTTGTAATCAAAAATACAGCACAAGCCTCACTGTTGGGATTTTTTGGGGAGTTTGAAGTGTTTAAAAGCCAGTTCTGTCACAGAATGCAGTGTTTTTACAGAAAAAAAATGCCTCACGCTTGCAAAAGTGTCTTAAAGTGCTTGTAAATGTTTTTTTTTTTATATACTGTTATGCTTACCTCCTCTGTGCAAGGGATTTGCACATAGGGGCCCTGATCCTTCTTTTCTGGGGTCCCCTGGCAGCGGTCCTGGCTCTTCCTCTGCATCGACTGCACCCATGGTCCATGGATTTTGTTGTGGGAATGTCTGATCAATGTCCGATCGTGTGTACAGGGCATTAGCGTTACATGGCTCTAGCACACAGCACAGCCCTGTCTGATGGGAGAGAAGATACAATTTTTCTTTTTTCAGTTAAGTAACACTTACACATGATCGGAAATGCCGCCAGCAAAACTCCGATGAGAGCTTTTTGTTGGAAAATGTGACTGTGTGTATGCTCCATCGGTCTTATGCAAGCGGAATTCCAGCCAGCAAAAGATTAGGAGCATGTTCTCTATTTTTCAGTCGAGAAAAGTTCCTATCCGAAAATGCGATCATCTGTATGCAATTTATACGCTCAAAAGACGACGCATGTTCGGAAACAATTCGACGCATGCTCGGAAGCATTGAACTTCATTTTCTTTGCTCCTCGGCGTTGTACTTCACTATGTTCTTGACGGTCAAAAGTTCAGAGAACTTTTGTGTGACTGTGTGTATGCAAGGCAAGCTTGAGCGGAATTCCAACGGAAAAACCATCCAAGCTTTTTCTGATGGAAATTTCGATCATGTGTCCGCAGCATTATGTGTCTTTCCCAAAGCCTGTGAATAGACAGTGAAAGGGGAAGCAGCAGAATCAGATTAATCAGTTCATCTTGCTATTATTCCTCTCTCTACTCCTCTCAACATGCTCTTTGTTAGCACTTAAGCAGTGCAGCAAACTTGATAGCTCCTTGCTATCAGTTTAAACTCTGCTATAATAGGTCTGCAAGGGTTGCTAACAAGTCTTATTCAGGTACTTACACTGCTTGTTTAACTGCTTTCTATCCAGCCCATATACATGAATGTAAAGGAATGGAAGGTTGGGACTTTAGATGAAGCAGATGGCTACAGTCCAATAAAATTATAAAATACAGTAACATTTTATTGACATGTAGACATTGAATCATGAAAAAATTCAGTAGAATAAAGGTAATACTAATACATAACACATAATCAGTTAATATCTGCACACATGTTCAACATAAAAAAGTAATATCTGATAATATTAATGTTTAGCTACATCCTCCCTAATTACACACATGAACATAAGAGTGTGAAGGTAGATCATAATTCTAAAAAAACACAAATGGGTACTCTGATAGTAGATGCATCGTTATTATGGCGTAACATTACAAAGGAGCTCTACATGTTTTGTGGATATCTTCCACTCATCAGAAGCATATACGGGGTACATCTAAATCTGTGAGGGTACATAGCCAGTATGATCTAATAGTCTGTCATGAGTGAAGGGAGGGAGGGAAGGGGAGGGGGAAAAGACAGAAAAAAATCCCCCATTTATGGTTGCAAATTTCCATAAAAATTCCCAATGGGGTACCAGGGGCCAAGGATGTGGTGGAGACATCATCTCCGGGAGCTGAGAAAGTTGATCCCACGGAAGCAGGTCAACACAGACAGCAGTGGGTAAATAGCTGTGAAAGTTGGGACACCACTCTTTCACAGCTATTTACCCACTGCTGTCTGTGTTGACCTGCTTCTGTGGGACCAACTTCCCCCACCCCTTCCCTCCCTCCTTTCACTCATGACAGACTATTAGATCATATTGGTTATGTATCCTCACAGATATACTTAGATGTATCCTGTATATGCTCCTGATGAGAGGAAGATATCCACACAAACAGGTAGTGCTCCTTTGTGATGTTACGCCATCATAACCATACGTCTACTATCAGAGTACCCATTTGTGTTTTTTTAGAATTATGATCTACCTTCACACTGTTATGTTCATGTGCAATTAGAGAGGATGTAGCTACACATTAATATCATCAGAAATGACTTTTTTATGTTGAACGTGTGTAGATATTAACTGATTATGTGCTATATACAAGTATTACCCTTATTCTATTGCATTTTCTCATGATCCAATGTGTACATGTCAATAAAAATGTTACTGTATTCTACAATCTAAATTCCCAACCTTCTTTTTCCTTTATATTCATATTGGGGATGGAGGCATATGACTCCACCAAGTCATTGCCTCATTTAAAGTCCCACTAATTCTCCTTCTTGTTATTTAACCATATACATGAATGACCGGAAGGGAGCAGCACAGATGCAGGTGGACGTACCTGTACATCCTCCTGCATCCGCAGCTTGTGTCCGGTGGGCACAGCAGAACACTGATCACTGTGTGTGAGAAATAACTTTCTAATATGACAAGTTTGTGAAAAACTATACTTATTTTCTTAATTTTACAAAAAAATGTATACAAAAAAATACAACATACTAATTACCTTGGACTGTCTACTTTCCAATTAGGGGTCATTTGGGGGGTACTTGTACTGTCCTGGCATTTTAGGGCCCTAGGAAAGGCAGTCAGTCAGTACATCAGTCAGTAGGCAGATAGGCAGTCAGTACATGAGGACTGCTCAATTTTCAAATATATACTGTATATGTCATAGTTTGTAGACTCTATAACTTTTACAAAGACTAAATAATATACACTGATTTGGGTTATTTTTTTACTAAAAAAAGTAGTAGAATACGTTTTGGCCTACATTTATGAAAATGATTTATATTCATTTTGGATAGCTTTATTTGATGCCTGTCAGGTTTGTTTTTTTTTTTGGGGGGGGGGGTTGCCACTGTGTCCCATTGGGGATACTTCCCTTCACATTCTCTCTCATAGCCAAACCAGGAAGTAAGAGGAAATGCCTCCAAAGTGAGTGAATCCAAGGATCTTCCCCATTGGAAGATCTCCCATCTATTCCTGTTCTGGTGTCAACCTAAAAATTGGGATTTTATTTTACTTTCAATTTTGATGATAAGGGTAAACAAGACAAATAATGGTAAATCTCCTCAACTGGTCACAGACAGCAATAAAAACTGACAGGTGTTCCAATCCCTCTTCAAAACTAAAACAAAAAAAAAGGGTTGCTTTAGCTTGACATGCTTCGCGAGTGATCGCTTCATCAGAAGCTTCGGCAAACATTCTAGATGAGTAAAAATGCATATGATAAATATCTCTGCATTCATGTGGACCACAATGATGGTATTCACGTGTCATAACTAGAATGTTTGCATAAGCTCCTGAGGAAGCGATCACTCACGAAACATGTCGAGCTACATCAGGCTGCTTTGATTTGTACCAACCTTCTCTGGACTTTACCATGCTCCAAGCAATTGGTTGCTGCTATATTGCTACTGTGGGATTGGTTTGAATAACATGCTTATACTAGATGCCTGGTCTGATTATGAAATTTAACTTATGCTTTTATGAATGTATTTCATGGATTATATAGTTCAATAAAACATTTAAAACATTGGGTGCCTATAAAGTCCATGTTTTCATGTACTTTCTTTTCAGTATAAATTTAGGACTGTGTACATTTTTTGGACACCCACAGTACCACCCTGTAGTGGTATACCTATCATTTACTTCTCGAATACAAGGGAGGCCTGTGGGCGGAGCTGAACACTGAAGGTTTTTTACCTTCTTGCATAGAATGCATGAAGGTTAAAAAGCTTCAGCCTTTAGAACCACTTTATTAAATACATAACTGCATTCATTTGTGTATTTCATATCTGCCTTGAGTATAGTTTTAAAATGTTTTGTTCGTGGAAGGACCATTTCAGATATAATTATGCTTCAGCTTGCTGTCATCTTCGGCAAGCTAAACTGAAAAAAAGATTATTAAAAAAGAGATATAATTTTGTTTTTGTTTATTATGTTACACTAATACTAAAGAAAAATTAAAAAGAGTTACTGATCCAATAAGGTTTGCTATGAGTGTAAGTAAAAATTCCCCAATTAAAGAAAAATACATGTACAACATAAAACCATACCAAAACAGCAGTAAAGAAAACATTATAGCCTTGTAATCAAAAATACAGCACAAGCCTCACTGTTGGGATTTTTTGGGGAGTTTGAAGTGTTTAAAAAGCCAGTCCTGGCACAGAACACATGCAGTGTTTTTACAGAAAAAAAATGCCTCACGCTTGCAAAAGTGTCTTAAAGTGCTTGTAAATGTTTTTTTTTTAATATATATACTGTTATGCTTACCTCCTCTGTGCAAGGGATTTGCACATAGGGGCCCTGATCCTTCTTTTCTGGGGTCCCCTGGCAGTGGTCCTGGCTCTTCCTCCACATCGACTGCACCCACGGAGAGCCGCATTCCAGGGGGGCACTTGTGCGGGCGCGCTGACGAGTCCTGCTGCTGCGTCCATTGACACGGACAGGAGTCGGAACCGCCCCATGACTCCTGTGTCACTGAATTTGATTGACAACAGCTGGAACCAATGGCTCCTGGTGCTATCAATCTATCCAATGAGGTCAGAGACAGTGGCTGGAGCTGCTGGGCTCGTTCTTGTCACTGGAAATATTGGGTTCAGGTAAGTAAAAGGGGGGGCTCTGGGGAGCAGCTGCACCACAGAAGGTTTTTCACCTTAATGCATACAATGCATTAAGGTGAAAAACGTTGAGGCTTTACAACTTCTTTAAGCTTTTAGGAGCTTTAACAGGCATCAAGATCTTGGGCTTTAATTAAATTCATAGGCCGGAATAAATATTTTATTCTGGCCATTGAAATTAATTAATGCTCAAGCACTAGCGTTTAGGCACGTTTAGTAGCTTCTAGCAACTTTTTAGCGTCAAGCGTTTTTTCTGCCCAAACTTTGCTGCTCCTGGACGCACTGACAGTGCGCCTCTAAAAGCCCCTGCCACTAAACACTACTAAAAGCTTATGTGTACAGTACATGGACACATAGGCTAACATGGAGAGGCATTTAGGCAGAAAAAAAATGCCAGACGCCCCTAGGAGCAGCTGTAAAAACGTCCAGTGTGCATGAGGCCTAAAGAAGGTAGACAGCAATATGACTCTTGGGCGTTAGTTAAACGACACACAGCTGTGACTGCAACCTTTGCTTTGGATTTTTTTCTAGCTACCTAGGCACATACAATATTTAAAATACTGTAATGTGTTTTTTTCAATTATTTTTATATTTGTTTCCAAAACATGCTAATATTAAGAATATGTTTACATTTATAATAGGTAGTATGGTGGTGAGCCACTAACTACAGAATTTGTTGAATCAAGGTAAAGCTAGTGGTGCTAGGTAATAGGGATGATTAACTGAAAAAAAGTCAAAAAAAAAAATTGGTTGCTAGAGGCTACCAATCTGGTTTTGCTTCTCATTTTATAGAAATATTGAACAAGAATTCTTATTGGTCATTATAGACAGTGACTCCAATTTTGTGCTAATTTTCGTTTCTGCATTTTCAATGGATCAGATCCAGTGAGGCACATTTATTAAGAGACTGAGAATGTACAAGCAATGAATCATGTGACAATCCACTTCAATATCCAATTATCGTGTGCAAATGAAATAAGTAAGTTATTTTCACATGAATAATTGAAGTGAATCTTCACACATTTTTTTTGTGTGAATGTTCTCAAATCCTTTAATAAATTAGCCTTAGTGGGGTTGATTTTTTAAAGGCAAATAGACTGTTCCTTTTGCAAGGGAAGTTGCTTTTTGCCAGAAAATTGTCCCCTGAGCTTAATGAATGAGGTGAACCACCGATGACTTCATCATCCAATCATGTGCAAGTAAATTGCTTTTTTTTCTTGTCCTTGAATGTGATTGGGTATTCTTTGCAAAGTTCTAGGGTAAATTCCCCTGCAATATGCAACTTCCCTAACAAAGTGAACAGCGGACTTGCCTTTAATAAATTAACCCCAGTGTGTTTGTAACTTCGAAGAAAGCTGAGACTCAAAGAGAAATGTAACCCAGTTTTACATATATCATAAAATATATGCACTTCATGTTGTTTAAGCTGACCAGATTCACCTGGGACTCTTGTATTAGTTTTGTTTAATGCAATTATTCTACTTTAGACTCAAATTAGCGTATGTTGTGTCTAGACAAGAGCAGGCTTCTAAATTAGACACACATATCAACAACCAACAGAAAACTGCAGTTGGAATGGAAACTTCTACCTATTTGTCTTCTATATGTGTATGCAACATTTTCCTTCTAACACTTTAATCAGGTAGTTTGAGCTGCCAGGAATTATACATGGAATATTGGATTATCTCTGCTATAAAAATAGCATATTTGACATGATAAATTATTTGCATAGCTCCACGTATGCTATGTGGGATCCATTAGGACGAAGAGCTGCCATAGATCATCGACATCAAAATCGTTGATCAACATAACCTGTACTTGTTTATATCATTAGCTTCAATAAATCCCATATTAAATGAAATCTATATTAACCTACATAAATATAGCTTAAATCTTCAATACCACTGTACTAATATATGCAGGTTAACCTTTAGTATGCAACAATTACTCACATTTCTATGATATGCAGCCATCTAACATATGGCTAGTGAACCACACACTGTCCCACTTACAGCACCAAGTGTCCCTGATACATTCTGAACACCTGTTGCTTGATCAGGGGCTCCAAATGTCGTATTTGTGAGTGGGAGTTGAACAAATAAAATGTCAATGTTTTATGAATAAATTTCTGTCTATTTAATATCGCTCACATATTGCAAATAGCAGTACTTGCGCAGACGCCACAGTTAGATCATTTTTCACAGAATGCTGGCTACTGAAATGTTATATTGTCTTTTGGGAACACAAATATGTACATTGTCCTATGAATATCTCTTCTCTTTGTGTCATTACTTGTCTGTAATGCACAAAAGTGACTAAAATAACGTGTTTTTTGTGTTTATTTTTTTACCAACCAGTAAACCTAAACCACAGATCTTGTATGGTGGAAGACCTTTTATTAATTATATAATAATAATAATGACATTTTAAAAAGATATATACACCTCATGTTCTTTCATCAAAGTCATGCCCAGAAGGACCAGGCATTTACAAAAAGTATGAATAGAGCAACAGAGTTGAGCAATAAATATAAGCACTGGCAAGTGGGGGCTCTCCTAACACGGACACCTTAGCTTTGCATGAGAAAAGTGACAGATTCCCTATAAGGAGGTAAAATAATCAAATTGCAGTTCAACAAATGGCTATTTTGTTGTCTAGAATTTAAAGTGAAGCTATAGGTCAAATAAAACATTACATATCAGATGCAGTCACTAAAGATAATTATATTTAACACAGTGGTTTCTGCCACATAGTTTTATTATCTGTTCAACCTGCCTGTAGATATGTTATTTTTTCACTTCTTTTAACGGGTCAAGCTGTCCAGTAAAAGTGACAGTTAGAAGGGCTGAGACAAACTATATACAGTAACACTGCCAGGGATACTTACAGCAATTCATTTTTATTCAATACTAATACATTTGCTCTTGGTAGAACTGCCAAAAAAGTGTTAACTATAATTAAGCCTCATGCACACAGAATATTTTTTTTCTCCCCTTTGATCCTGGCAGGAAAATAGCAGCTTAAAAAATGTGCCTAAAGCCATATTGTGCACACTCGTTTAGATGCGTTTAGGCGCATCAAGTGTTTGGACATTCATTGATTCCATTGGCCAGTATTAAAGCTGTATTAAAACCTAAAAACAAACATTCATTATATTGCAGCTTTCCAATTCTTATGCCGCGTACACACGGTCGGACTTTTCGTCTACAAAAGTCCGACAGCCTGTCCGACAGATTTCCGGCGGACTTCCGGCGGACTTTCGGCGGACTTGCAGCAGACTTTCTAACGAACGGACTTGCCTACACACGACCACACAAAAGTCCGACGGATTCGTACGTGATGACGTACACCGGACTAAAATAAGGAAGTTCATAGCCAGTAGCCAATAGCTGCCCTAGCATGGGTTTTTGTCCGTCGGACTAGCACACAGACGAGCGGATTTCGGGGTCCGTCGTAGTTATGACGTAAAGATTTGAAGCATGTTTCAAATCTAAAGTCCGTCGGATTTGAGACTGAAAAAGTCTGCTGAAAGTCCGGAGAAGCCCACACACGATCGGATTACCAGCCAGCTTTAGTCCGTCGGCGTCCGTTGGACTTTTGTAGACGAAAAGTCCGACCGTGTGTACGCGGCATTAGTTGTGATGGCTGCATTTGTTTACTTTATTAGGCTTTCTTTCCTTTATTTTCACTTGGTAGCCTGGCGGCCAGTAGGTCTGTTGTTTTAAAAAAAAAAAAAAAAAAAAGCTTTTTTCCAGATATATTAACTTACAGGGCTGAAAGAAACCATTTAACAATAGCAGGGGTGCTTCCAATTATTAGATTTTTTACATTTACATTTAAAACCTTTATCCTAAAAGGAAAAAAATGTTTTGTTGTAACTGATTATAAAGTGGTAGCTGGAGTTTAGCTTCAATTTGCTTGGGTATTTAAGTTGTAAAACTGCTAGTCTATTTACCATTATGCCCCCTCCCAGACTAATAATACTGCTGTCTGCTGTGCCCAGAGGCGTATCTAGTGAAAATGGCGCCTATGGCAAGCACTGAAACTGTGCACTCTGTCAAAACATTTTAAGTGTACAGGGCCGTGTTTTCACTGCATGAGATGCATACAGATATTCAGTACATCCACGGGCAGGCAGGCCAATTCAAATCAATTGGGACACAGCAGCTGCATGAACACACCCCCTGCTCTCACCTTGATATCTGTTTGGGTGCAGGAACATGCCCACAAGCACAGACAGTGTGCATTCAAGGACATGCACCCGCACCCAAATGGATGTCAAATGCCAAATGGATGTCAAATTGGGAACAATAACTCTCCCTTACTCCATCCAACAACTCTAGTTCTACTTGAAGTATGAAGGAGACCTGCCCTTGCCCCAGGAAAGGTGCCCTCCATGACAGGTACCTGAGCAGGGTTTGGAGATCTCAAAGAGTACAGTGCCAGTCTCCAGGTCCCGGATCTTGAAGCGAGTGAAGTCAATCTCAAAAACATTCTCCTCAGGTCTGCACAGATAATCTGAAGACAGAAGACAAGTGATGTTAATGACACACAGTGCCTAGCACAGGTTGGTAACAGGTCTCCTGCCAGTAACTCAATCTCTGTGACCTAGCTCAGGCCTAGGACATGCTCCGGTCTCAGCTCCTTCTGGCCTAACAACTCCTATTCGGTGACCGCGGCCACTCCCCGGAGCTCCCCATCACCATCCTCCCTCCCGTGCCTTTATGCCAGTCAAAATGATCTGTCAGCGGCAGGATCGCAACAAGGCTGCCAGTTGATTCTTCTGGAATCACTCCCATAGCTAGTGATCAAGATTCTGTAGTATTTAGAGAGGAAGCAATTCCATAGAGGTAGGTGGAAGGTTCTCTGCCACTGAAACTTTGTCACTTGCAACAGTCTCCCACCTGACATCAGCCTGAGAGGAAGGGGCTTCTCTGAAAAATTATACTGTGCATACTGTGACAAAACAGGAATGCATTCATACAGACTTGTACATTGACTGAGAGGCAGAATGTTAGCTCTACTTCTCTGCTCTGACCCTATCACTGCCTACCTGAGTCTCTATCCCTCAGTTCAGGACCTCCAGGATCCTGCTAGCTTCTTCCTCCTGTAGGAAGCTGAGTTCCAGCCTGTCTATGCCTGGGTCAGTCATATCTGTGGTGGGGATTTTTCTATGTACACACATGCCTTTGATGCTCACCGATGCACAGAGCAGCCTACGCCGTGGAGGGGGAGCTATGAGCAGGCACATCTAAAGGGATCTTGGGATGCCAAGTTCCATATAAGCTGGACAGTGTTGTCACTGTGTTTTGTCCTATCCTGCCGCTCCGGGTGCTGGGATGCCAGACCCCGGCTTTATTACCTCCCCCTCATTCCTCCAATCTCAGCCTCCCTGCACACACAGCTCCTACAACTTTGCGCCAGCAGCCAGGACACAACTGTGAACTGACAGTCTCCACTGCCAATCTGTATGGAGCTTGGCACATGCAGCCACGCTCTCCTCCGGCTGTTCCTTGTCAGAAGCATGCCGCCTCACATCTCAGCAGATGAGGATGGGAGGAGGGTGGAGAATCACTCCGCAGGCCCTGACTAATTAAGTAGCAGGGCGGCATGATGTACATGTGCCCCGAAAATAAAGAAGTCCCTCCTTTACGCTCACCCTCAGTTCCCCTATGTTGACCTGATGGGGTCCAGGAAAATGTAATTGCATCCCCCCATAAGCAAGTAGGAACTGGGACAAGTTTAGAAAGCTCTACTTTTTAAATTCAGTAAAGAACTGTAATGCTGGCGGCCCTGCTCACAAGCACCCCCTTCATATGGTACCCATGGCACTTTCCATATGTGCCATACCTTGGATACGCCACTGGCTATGCCCCCTTGTCTTACTCATCCAAAGTGCGGGCACTCTAATACAGGAGGTGGGTTACAGGCCAGATCACCAGGTGAAAACGGGGGGAGGGAAGCCTAATCATTAAACATTTTTTATCTTCCAAATTTCCTAGCTTATCTTTGGTTAAACCTACTGGTTTTAAACTTTTATGTGCTAAGGGTCCATATGAACCTCATTTGATTTCGCATATATATATATATATATATATATATATATATATATATATATATATATAAAGTCCTACGTGAGGCTGCTCCCTTGACCGAATCCAGTCAATCCTATATGAGCAAATGGTCTCATACTCTTCAACAACCTATTTCCCTAGGAGAATGGGGTAACATTTGGGAACCCGGTTCTAAGAATTCATGTTGTGTGGGGCAGAAAGAGAGACTGTTTTCAAAATTCTTCTATTGTGGTACAGGACCCCAGATATTTTGCATGCCCGTAATCCAGAAGCCTCCCGAAAGTGCTGGAGGTGCAATACTGACGTAGAAAATCATATTTTTTGGAATTGCTCTCTCATTAAACGCTTTTGGGTTTATATCCAGAATCTTTTACAAAATCTACTGAATATAACTGTACCCTTAAATCCCTTACATTATCAGTTAGGTCTCCCCTTTCAGTGTATCTCCAAATCTGTAAGAAGGCTGATGGATTTTATCTTATTAGGGGCTAACTGAGTAATACCATGCTGCTGGTTGTCCACTTCCCCACCCACCAGCTCCCAACTCCTGTCTACTGTAGCTAATATATGCAGAATGGAGCACCTGACTGCATTAATTGATGATTACTTGTCAAGGTTTAATAAAATGTGGGAGGTCTGGGATGATTCCGAATATTGCCTTGAAACGTCTCTTCCAGTACCATAGTTTGATATCTCTTATGTTTATGGATTTGCAATGCTTATCATTTGTGTTCTGAGCTCCATGGTGTCCTCTTTACCCCTATTTTTTTTTTTTCATATTTTGATTTATTACCTGACATGTATTCTTTTGTTATGATTGAGGTTTATACTGTGACATACCTGTGATGAAGTTTGAAGTGACAAAATGCATTGGTTGTGGCTACACGGCAATGCTGAGACAGTAACTCCATGCGTGTGAAGGAAGCTATGAAGAGAACGCAACACTGAGTTACCTGGCATTTTGGAATTTTAAGAAGGCGATTTGAATCTTTTATGATGTAAGTGCATTATTTTTAATAAACTGATTACCTCAAAGTGTTTTTACGCTATTGGAGGCTAGGGATGAGCCAAACACCCCCCCGGTTCGGATCGCACCAGAACTTGCGAACGGACCAAAACTTTGCACGAACGTTAGTACCCCACTGAAGTCTATGGGACTTGAATGTTTGAAATCAAAAGTGCTAATTTTAAAGGCTAATTTGCATGGTATTGTCCTAAAAAGGGTTTGGGGACCGTGGTCCTGCCCCAGGAGACACTTATCAATGCAAAAAAAAGTTTTAAAAACGTCCGTTTTTCGGGAGCAGTGATTTTAATAATGCTTAAAATGAAACAATAAAAGTGTAATAGTCCTTTAAATTTCGTACCTGGGGGTGTCTATAGTATG
Organism: Aquarana catesbeiana; assembly: GCF_042186555.1. Lineage (NCBI taxonomy): Eukaryota > Metazoa > Chordata > Amphibia > Anura > Ranidae > Aquarana > Aquarana catesbeiana. The sequence goes on from NC_133328.1 coordinate 471,723,710, forward strand.
CCTGTAAAGGGGCGCATGTTTCCCGTGTTTAGAACAGTCTGACAGCAAAATGACATTTCAAAGGAAAAAAAGTCATTTAAAACTACTCGCGGCTATTAATGAATTGCCAGTCCGACAATACACATAAAAGTTCATTGCTAAAAACTGCATGGGATTTCCCCACAGGGGAACTCCGAACCAAATTTAAAAAAAACTTGGGTGGGGGTCCCCCTAAATTCCATACCAGGCCCTTCAGGTCTGGTATGGATATTAATGGGAACCCCGCGCCAAAATTTAAAAAATAAATGGCGTGGGGGTCCCCCTCAAAATTCATACCAGACGATTCAGGTCTGGTATGGATTTTAAGGGAAATCCCGCGCCAAAATTTTTTAAAAAATGGCGTGGGGTCCCCCCAAAAATCCATACCAGACCCTTATCTGAGCATGCAACCTGGCAGGCCGCAGGAAAAGAGGGGGGGCGAGAAAGCGCCCCCCCTCCTGAACCACACCAGGCCACATGCCCTCAACATTGGGAGGGTGCTTTGGGGTCCCCCCTAAAGCACCTTGTCCCCATGTTGATGGGGACAAAGGCCTCATTCCCACAACCCTTGCCTGGTGGCTGTGGGGGTCTGCGGGCAGGGGGGCTTATTGGAATCTGGAAGCCCCCTTTAACAAGGGGACCCCCAGATCCCGGCTCTCCCCCCTGTGTGAAATGGTAATGGGGTACAAAAGTACCCCTACCATTTCACAAAAAAGTGTTAAAAATGACAAGGCAGTTTTTGACAATTCAAAAGATAGAGGAAGAAACCCAAGGAAGATAGAAGGAAGAAGATAGAAGAAAGAAGATGGAAAGAAGAAGACTTTAAATATAGGAATTGTCAAAAACTGTCTCTTGTCATTTTTAACATTTTTGACACTTAGTTTGTGAAATGGTAGGGGTACAAAAGTACCCCTACCATTTCACAAAAAAAGTGTTAAAAATGACAAGGCAGTTTTTGACAATTCAAAAGATAGAGGAAGAAACCCAAGGAAGATAGAAGGAAGAAGATAGAAGAAAGAAGATGGAAAGAAGAAGACTTTAAATATAGGAATTGTCAAAAACTGTCTCTTGTAATTTTTAACATTTTTGACACTTAGTTTGTGAAATGGTAGGGGTACTTTTGTACCCCATTACCATTTCACACAGGGGGCGGGATCTGGGGGTCCCCTTGTTAAAGGGGGCTTCCAGATTCCAATAAGCCCCCCCGCCGGCAGACCCCCACAACCACCGGCCGTGGGTTGTGGTGATGAGGCCCTTGTCTTCATCAACATGGGGATAAGGTGTTTTGGGGGGCTACCCCAAAGCACCCTCCCAATGTTGAGGACATGTGGCCTGGTACGGTTCAGGGGGGGGGCCGTTCTCTCATCCCCCACTCTTTTCCTGCGGCTTGCCAGGTTGCGTGCTCGGATAAGGGTCTGGTATGGATTTTTGGGGGGACCCCATGCCGTTTTTTTTTTTTAATTTAAGAGAAGAAGATGAAGAAGAGAAGAAGATGAAGAGAAGAGCGGGAGCCTCCCTCCATGCCACGGATGCGGAGCGGCCCGAGGAGAAGAAGGGAAGAAGATGCTGCAGAGGAGATGCTGGACGAGAACACCGGAGGAAGAACCAGAAGAGCCAGAAGAACCAGAAGAAGAAGAAGATGGAGGAAGAAACCGAAGGAAGATAGAGGATAGAAGAAAGAAGAAGCATTTAAATAAAGGAATTGTCAAAAACTGTCTCTTGTCATTTTTAAAATTTTGGCAGTTTTTTAGTGAAATGGTAGGGGTACCCCCTTACCATTTCACACAGGGGGAAGGGCCGGGATCTGGGGGTCCCACAGACCCCCACAACCACCAGCCAGGGTTGTGGGGTAGAGGCCCTTGTCCTCATCAACATAGGGACAAGGTGTTTTGGGGGGCTACCCCAAAGCACCCTTCCAATGTTGAGGGCATGTGGCCTGGTACGGTTCAGGAGGGGGGGCGCCCCACGCCGTTTTTTTTTTTACATTTTGGCCGGGGTTCCCCTTAATATCCATACCAGACCTGAAGGGCCTGGTATGGAATTTAGGGGGGACCCCCACGTCATTTTTTTTTTCATTTTGGCCGGGGTTCCCCTTAATATCCATACCAGACCTGAACGGCCTGGTATGGAATTTAGGGGGACCCCCACGTCATTTTTTTTTCTAAATTTTGGTTCAGGGTTCCCCTGTGGGGAATTCCCATGCCGCTTTTATCAATGAACTTCTATGTGTATTGTCGGACCGGCAATGCATTATTAGCTGAGAGTAGTTTTAAATTACTTTTTTTTCTTTGAATTGTCATTTTGCTGTCAGACTGTTCTAAACTCCTGAAACATGCGTCCCTTTACAAGGGTGTTCCGCGGCATTCAAATTTGCCGCGAACACCCCAAATTGTTCGCTGTTCGGCGAACTTGCGAACAGCCAATGTTCGAGTCAAACATGAGTTTGACTCAAACTCGAAGCTTATCCCTAGCTGCTAGTAGTTTTAAATGACTTTTTTTCCTTTAAAATGTAAACATGGAAACATGCGCCCCTTTGCAGGCCTACTATAGACACCCCCCAGCTACGAAATTTAAAGGGATATTACACTTTTATAGTTTCACTTTAAGCATTATTAAAATCACTGCTCCTGAAAAAATGGCCATTTTTAAAACTTTTTTTTTGCATTGATACATGTCCCCTGGGGCAGGACCCAGGTCCCCAAACACTTTTTATGACAATACCATGCATATAAGCCTTTAAAATTAGAATTCGAATATGCCGCGAACACCCCAAATTGTTCGCTGTTCGGCGAACTGGAGAACAGCCGAAGTTCGAGTCGAATATGAGTTCGACTCGAACTCGAAGCTCATCCCTATTGGAGGTTCTGTCTCAATTTATATCCCCACATGTGGAGAGTGTCTTTATTCATCTGGATTGAGATTGGTGTGTTTAAGCAGCTCTTCAATAACACTTTCACTTCTGTGAAAGATTTTGGTGGATCAATGAGATTTTTCTTTTACTATTGTTTCACACTATTTTTTCACCACTTTAAGTTGGACTGTATTACTATATTGATTTGCATATGTTAGCATATATTTTTTGGATATGCTATATGGACACTTTTTATTATGTATGGGCCTTTTATGTTGATTTTATCACAATTTTACTATTTAGGAGATTTGTAGATTAATTAGTGCTCTACTGTGCAATTATTTGTCTCTTTTTCACATTGACAATTGTTTCACGTCATTTGCATGTTTATTGAATATTAAGTGGTAGCACAAGCAGGTGTTTTTCATTAGCGCAGTGCGCACACATATAAGCTCCATATATTACATTTGGACCTAATACCGCTTTAATTTAATCTGGCCATTGGAATAAATAAATACTCAAGAGCTAAATGTGCCTAGCATTTAGGCACATTTAGATGTGTTTACATGCGTTTAGGTGTGTTCAGCATTTTTTTGCTCAAAAGCTCATCTCTTGAATGTGCAGGTGGTGAGTTTTTTCTTCAGCCTCTAAATGTTCCTCTTCTAATACATAGATATTGAAAAACAAGTGCCCATAAAGTGTGAACAACTGGTGCTGTTCTAAACAGTGCAGATGAATTCCTTGATGAACATCCACTAACAATGAGTATAATTGATGTGCATTTTAATCACCCAAGTGCACCTCTGGCATGACCCAGAGGACATTACTTAAACGAAACACGTTGGGTTGAGTACCACGCATGCCTATCCTGTATACTGGTCAATTGACTTCTGGGATGTCTTGGATGTATTAATACTGTTTTTTTATCGAATTTCCGTAAGTGTTTTGCACTGATTTCTTTTAATAAACTGTTAAGTAGTTTTACACTATGTGGCTGTTTTATCTTAACTTCAAGGGCCCTACTATGGAGTAAACTTTATCATCAGCCATGACAGTACCACCACCTGCAATGTAATAGAGGAAGCTGATTGGATCTTATATACTTGCATATCACGCCTGTCTAGACTCTTATAATTTGGAGTCTAGACCTCTGGTAAGGAGGCATTTTATATCAATATCGGTGGAGGTTCACTTGGGTTATTAAAATGCACATCAATTATACTCATTATACTCATTGTTACTGGATGTTCATCAAGGAATTTGTCTGCACTATTTAGAACAGCACTAGTTGTGCACACTTTATGGACACTTGTTTATTTAATATCTATGTTTAATGTGGCAAAATTTTTTATTATTTCACGTTTATCACGTTTGGTCCTGTTGTGTTGTTGCCAGCAGTTTGCGCTTTTAAATTTAGTCTGTATACCTGCGCAATAATTTTTTTTTGTTTATGTTATCCTCTTCTAATACGTCTGTAAATGCTTAAAGTGGCTAACATAGAGGTGTGTTTACAGGCTGAAAAAAAGTCAAATGACTGTAAAAGAGGTGCTTTTTCCCCCTGTTTGTCACTTACCTAAAGTCCATTTAAAATTGTTTGTCCACCTAAGACTAACATTTTCACAGTGTGATAATGCTACTGTTTGATTTCACTGCAGAACAAACCTCATCGTCATCACAGGACGTGAAAAAAAAAATTATTCTACTGACAGGATCAACAGATAATAAAACTATGTTACAGGGGGGAACTCAGTAAAAGAAAAAACTGTCACATTAAGGCTAGTGACAAGCTGCAGCATATATGTATTTTTTTTATTTTGTTCATAGTTCTACTTTAAGTTTGTCTGAATCCCCATCACAACAGGTATCGCACCTTTTTCTTATACATAGGGTTTACTACACCCCTAAGAGACTGTTTAGCTTTGGTCGCAGACTGGATGATAAATGCCCTAGATGTTTGGATACTGGTGACCTAATCCATATGATATGGAGATGCCCAAGGCTGGCGAGATATTGGTCAGAGATAATTAGAACTGTAGAAGTTAGGTTTAAAACAAAGCTGAAGCAGGAGGCCAGGGAATGTATTCTTGGCCTGCTGGGGGAAAGCGGGGTGAGCAACAATAAGCAAATTGCCATAGGAAGGTGCCTTTATCAAGCCAGGAAATTAATAGCACAGTCTTGGCTATCCACTATGCCCCCAACCATAGAAGATTGGATCAGGACAGTGGTTAAGCTAGTCTGGGCAGAAAAAACAGTCTATACCGGGAGACATAGTTATGAAAAATTTACAAAAATTTGGAGCCCTTGGCTACATTGGTTGGGCATAACCCCTTGACTTGAACTAACCCCTGAATTTAGCTTAAAACATGGGACTATCTGATAGTATGGCTTCGAGGTAAAGGAGATCTAGTGCAATAAGACTTAACAGCTGACGTGATACTAGTAATAAATGGAGTCCAGGTAACCTTTTAATACAGTCCATTATTAGGGGAGGACGGGAGGGAGAGGGTTGGGGGTAGTGGGGGGGGGGGAGGTGGATAGGGTTTAGAATGTAAGGTATTTTTGTATAACTTGTGTTGATTGACTGATGTCTATAAGCTGTTGGAAAAAATATATTACTGTTTTCCTATTTTTACCTCTTTTTGTAACGAGGAAAAGTTTAATAAAGATTATTGAAAAATAAAAAAATAAGTTTGTCTGAGGCAGGCTTCAATTTCTTAATAGCAGACCTAAATCTTTACAGAACAGTATATTTTAATTCTGAATAGCACATAAAAAAGAGCATAAGTCAGCTTTTCTCTTTACATGTCTCTTACATTTCTCTTTACATTTATATGTTGGACATCAAACTTGGCCTTACGGTCTTAGGGTCAGTCTAGACAGTCCAGAGTTATTCAGAATTCAGTTCTAGCAGCCACTGGTGTCAGATATTATAATTGTTACTTTGTTGGCTGAAAGTTAGGCTTTGGAGGGATTTGCTTAGAAAGGGAAATTTTATGATTCCAAACTAATGATGTTTTTAGTCACATTATCCTATATAAATGGGAATCGTTGTCACTCTATAAAAATGAATGCTATTCTATTGTGAAATAGTTCCAGATGCAAATAAAAAAAAATAATTGATCCAATACTGTAAAATTATTCTTTGTTTACATTAATATGTTATTGATTGGAAAAGGTTAAGTGCACCATCATTGTTAGAATGCAGAAGTTTATTGGCCATTTTGTTGAGTGTTTACTCAGAATACTTACAGTTTCTCACAAAAGTGAGTACACCCCTCACATCTTTGTAAATATTTCATTATCTTTTCATGAGACAACACTTAAGAAACTACACTTTGCTACAATCTAAAGTAGTGAGTGTACAGCTTGTATAATGCCCCGTACACACGGTCGGACATTGATCGGACATTCCAACAACAAAATCCTAGGATTTTTTCCGACAGATGTTTGCTCAAACGTGTTTTGCGTACACACAGTCGCACAAAGTTGTCGGAATTTCCGATTGCCAACCACACGGTCACGTACACCACGTACGACGAGACTAGAAAAGGCCAGTTCAGAACCAAGCGCGGCACCCTTTGGGCTCCTTTTGCTAATCTTGTGTTAGTAAAAGTTTGGTGAGAGACGATTCCCGCTTTTTCAGACTCATGGCTTTCAGATCGTTTTCTGCGGTTCAGTTTGTGCTTGTGGGTTTGTATCTGCTCTTCAGTGCGTGCAGTCAGTTCGTATTGGAGTTTTCTGTGCAATCTTGCCCGCTCGTTGCTGTTTTTCAGGTGTCTCTTCACAGGCCTTGCTGATCTTCAGTGCGTTCTGTTACTACGTTCTGAGCAGCCGACCGTTTTCTAGCCATGTTGTGTATACGTACTCCTCGTAGAGTTTGTGCTGTGCGGGGGCTTGGTGTTGGGGTCCTGACCTTGACACAAGTCCAGTCCATGAACAGGGTGGGGAGGAGTTCATGGACCAAGAATTGGTTGCTTCAGCGTGACCAGTTCTCTCATATGCCTTTGCTCCATGAGATCCGTGAGAATAATCCTGATGATTTCAGGAACTTTCTCCGGATGACGGACCCCATATTTCACCGTTTGTTGGCTTCGCTGACCCCCTATATCAGCAGGCAGGATACCTGCATGAGGCAAGCCATCACTCCGGAGCAGAGGCTCGTCGCTACCCTGCGGTACTTGGCAACAGGGAGAAGCCTGCAGGACTTGAAGTTCTCGACAGGCATCTCCCCCCAGGCTCTGGGGATCATTATCCCAGAGACCTGTTCTGCCATCATGCAGGTCCTGCAGAAGGAGTATATGAAGGTAAGATTTTTATCCTTTAATATCACATTTTATTGTATTTAATGTTTGCTAATATATTGTATTTCTTTCCTCATTCCCTAATTACCATGATTGTAATATGCTGTGAATGTCCCCTTTGTCCACATGCATGCTGGATTTTTATGTATTTTTTTTTGTCCTTCATACATATTTGCCTTCACTTACCTCCCCAGCATGCTCTCCTGCCCCTATATTCACCTCATGTAGTCACTTAACAATGTATTTTATCAGCTCCATAGTAGTGCTTTACCCCAAACACCCCCTAAAATGTTTAGAAATGTGATTTGTGCTTTAAATTCAGGCAGAGTGCCAGAGGCTTTTTTTGTGGTGTCCCCAAATCATTTTTATTAACCCTCCCTCCCCCCAACTGCTAAGTCAGCTGATACCAATTCTCTATCGATCCTCAATCATCTATCTGCTGACTTTGCCAAAGCCATACACACTATACCCACCTCTTTTGTGGTCAGATTTATGGATGAATTACCCAAAGCATGTAGTGCAAGGGCCTGCCGGTATACTTTCAAATGGTACTGTTTAAAGTTTTTGTATTTTATTATTATCTTGATAGGTAATAGCAGAATGTCCAAATGTGCTCAAATGTGTACAGTGTGTATTTATATCTTTGTATTATGACACTTCTTACCTGTCCAGTGGGCTGCCAATAGAGTAACTAAGGAGGGGCTGTTCCAAGTAATACCCTGTATTTAGGCATTCATCTCTCAATGAAGTGAAGAGGGTTACCTGTCCAAGATTCCCCCCCCCATAATGTTAAAAATGGCCCATGAGAGGGGGGGAGGGGGAATATGATAGGTGTACCTTATACTTTGGTGTTGTAAAATTCCCCTTAAGAAATATTATCTGGATGTTGGCCAAGAATGTTTGTGTCTAATCTGCTTTCCATGTTTATGTGCAAAAATACTAAGTTTTTTTGTTTTCCTCAACAGTTTCCTTCCACGCCACAGGAATGGCAGACTGTGGCCTCCCATTTTGCCCAGTGGTGGGACTTTCCTAACTGTGGAGGGGCAATTGATGGGAAACACGTCCACATCGTCACACCACCCAACTCGGGGTCGTACTATTATAATTACAAGGGGTTCAATAGTATTGTGATGTTGGCGGTGGTGTCTGCTAATTACGAGTTCCTGTATGTGGACGTGGGGAAGAATAGCCGGATGTCCGATGGTGGAGTCATCGCTCAGACGGAGTTTTACAGGCATCTCCAGAATGGCAGCTTGGACTTGCCACCTCCAGAAGAGAATGTGGAAGGACTCCCATTCGTCTTCGTTGCAGATGAAGCATTTGCGCTGGGGGACCATCTTATGCGGCCATTCCCGATGAGGACCCTCACCCCAGAACAGAGGGTATTTAATTACCAGCTGGCCAGAGCCAGAAGAGTGGTGGAGAACACATTTGGAATCCTGGCCAGCCGGTTCTGCCTATTTCTGACACCCATCCATATGGCAGAGTATAAACTTAATCATATAATCCTGGGGTGCTGTGTTCTACATAACTTTTTAACAACATTCTGCCAACTATGCTGGCTCAGTTGGGCCTGAGGCTGGAATTCTAAATGAAACAACCCTGGCGGCGCTTGAAAGTGGCCGTCCTGGCTTGCCCTCCCTGAGTGCCCGTGATGTCCGGTTACGATACCTGGAGTTCTTTGCGGGTTGGGGGGCCATCAATATGCCAGCAAATATGTGAAGCCTTTTTATAATAAAAAAACAAAAAAAAAACATTCTTTGTGGACATTTACTGCTTGTGTTTGTTTTAGCTGACCCTGACAGAAATGTGGGGAGTCCTGAAAATGGCGTGATTGTGTAACCATATACAAAGCACTGTTGTGTGTCATTTACTAAAGGCAAAGACACTTTGCACTACAAGTGCACTTGAAACTGCACTGAAACTGCACTTGTAGTGCAAAGAGGATTTGCCCTTAGGAAATAACCCCCATTTTCACATAAAGCAGCAATTACATCACCACAAAAGTGTTGTAGCGTTGAGACAATTATCCACACATTCTTGATTAACAATATTTTTAATACCTGCACAATCACATGTGCATTTAGAAAGGGTTTTTAAAACAAACCAACATGTTTGTTGTATAACAATTTTTGGGGGGGCATTATAAAAAATAGAAATGTCCATTTAAGATAAAACAGGCATGTGTAAAACCAACAAGAAAGATACAAATCTTGAACTTACAAAGTTCACATTTGGTAGAACTTAAAGGCAATATCAGACATGAGTATTTAGGAACTGTGTTTGATATTGCGTTCAGATGGGGTGAAGTCACCCCAGGAAAAGCCAAATTTGGAAGATGCACACAAATTTCCCAATGTTAACATGTGCTAGCTGCCATCACGGGGGATCAAGGGATGTGTTTTGGGGGAGAAACCCCTTCCTCTCAGCTACTTTATTATTGAGGAAGGGGTTGCACCCCCCAAAACGCGTCAATTGATCTCCCGTGATGGCAGATAGCACATGTTGGCACACTGTGTGCATCCTCCAAATTTGGCTTTTCTAAAAATCGCTAAAACATTTTTAACATTGTAGCACCCAAAAAACAAAGGGATTTGGAGGGGTTTTAAACTCGCCCCAAAACATCAATGATGTTTTTATTTTTTTGAATAACATCATTGATGTTTTTCTTGAGGTTTTCCAATTGTAAATTACACCCCATGATCTCCCCGATCAGGATCTGGGCACTTTCTGGTGTGAAAGGATTTGGATCCACAACATCACGATCACCTAAAAAGAGAGAAACCAAACAAAAACAGGTATCAAAAATATGCCGGCATCCACCTCTTACCTGAGCCTGTGGTCGCAGACACTCACCTGTTGTGGTGACAATTTCCACCACGTCTTCCTCCTCCTGCTCTTCTTGAGTTGGGGGTATTTCCCCTTCTTCCAGAGGTGGGGGGTCTGTGGTCTCCTCGGATGAGGGGTGTCCTCTGAGTCTTTTCTCCCCTATGTAAAACAAAAATGCTATACTTAACACACAGATATTTGATGGCAGAACTATAAATAGGAAACATTGCTTGGAAGTGGGGTACAATTGTCTATTTTGGCAGAGTTCAAAAATGTAGCATTTTCAGTGTCCTTTGTCAAGCTGCAATACTTTGCCTGTTTGGTACAAGCTTCACAGATGGAGACCCCCCTATAGTATACACTGGAGCACCTGTGTGGCCCCCCTAATAAAAATGGTGTTCTTGTGTCCCACACTAGTGCTCCGGTGTCCAGATGTGAAAACAACTGCTGAGTGTCCTCTCCTTACACAGAATCTAGTTTGCATTTCATTCTAGTAACAAAGCCATCTACACAACCAAATTAGTCTCATACAAGTAGGGCGTAAAAAATGTGGCTAAATGCATATGGCCAAAACAATGGTGTTTTATAGGCCGAAAGAAAAATGTTTGATACGAACGAATAATGTGCCCATGAACATGAAAGTTGCCATTTTAAAATGTACACTTTTAAGAAAAGCATATGGAGCAGCACGAACGTAATAAACATAAAGAATAGGAACACAGCACAACTACTTACTTTTTTGCAGCACTCTCCGGATCTTTCTGTACTGCTCATGTTCTCGTAATTTGAGGTCTGACCACCGTTTCCTGAGCTGATCTTTCGATCGTCGTACCCCAAAATTCCGGTGCAGACTCCTGACCACTTTCGCCATGATCTTGGCCTTTCTGACATTGAGGTTGGGGTAAGGTCCATACTTCCCGTCATAGTCATTCGACCATCTCCAACATCTCCCTAAAGGACATATTTGAGGCCTTAAATCTCCTTCTGGATCGGGACGTGTTCGGATCCGGGCTTTCCTCCTCCTCCTCCTCGTTCCTGTAATTAGCACGCACCTGCTGTGTCTCCGCCATGTGCTCCTCCCCCACTGCGCCGAACGAAAAGGGGCAGGGAATAGACTAGAAAGAACGTCAGGGGCCTGTGGAGTTACACGCATGCGCAGTGTGTATAAAGCGTAACACGCGTGCGTATTACGTACGATCTGTGAGCGGAGGAAGGAGCATCGGAGGCGCTGATTGTAAGAACGAAGGTAAGAGACAAACTTGGGCCTATACTGCTTCTAGATTGAGGCCTATATTGTAACAAGATTAGGAGAGTTTTGGCTGACATTAGGGTTTGTCTTGTGTTGTGTCTTGCAGTGAAAATGGATATCTTGAACGATACCAACTTCATGGCAATATTCATTGACATGTTCAGGGAGCTGCCTTGTCTGTGGGAGATCAACCACCCACATTATAAGAACCAAACAAAGGGGAAGGCAGCGCTGGATCAATTGTTGGAAATTGTGAAGCAGGTGATCCCCACGGCAGACATCACATATTTGAAGATCCTAATTGGTGGCCTGAGGAGCACATATGTAAGGGAGCGCAAGAAAGTCCAGGATTCGCAGAGATCCGGAGCAGCAGATGACATCTATGTCCCCAGGATTTGGTACTATGACGGGCTGCATTTTCTGGCAGGCCAGACTGAACCCAGGCCATCACTCTCCAGTCTTCCTTCCACGCTTCCTTCCCCCAGCTGAGGCTTCTGACGCCCAACCTGGGCCTTCCAGGCAGAAACATGTGGAGGAGCCCAGATTGAGCCAGGTATAGCATTCTTCCAAATATTGCTGGTTGTCCAATCAATGATGTTAACTAGATGTTAGTTTGGAGTACTAATTTATGATTGTGATTGATGATGCAAAACATTAGAACCATGTCCCTTTTTCATACACAGGGAAGTCTCAGCCAGGAGGTGGCCGGGCCGAGCAGGCTGCCTGATATGCAGGTCCCTCCCCTACACCCGCAAAGAGAAAGTGGCAGGAGGAGGAGTGCCCTAGAGGAGGCTGCCATAGGCCTCTTTTGGAAGGCTACAGAGGCCCTGGGAGCACCACACACCGTGGAGGAGGACTTTGCTGCCATAATTGCCTGTAAAATGCAGCAGATGGAGGAGGGCCAACAACTCATGTGCGAGTCATTAATGTTGGAAGCTCTCAATAAGGGGTTGAGGGCCCAAATAACATCTGAGACCCACATTTGTGACCTCACACATGGTCCTCCTCCTCCTCCAGGTCCTACTCCTCCTCCTCCTCCTCCTCCAGGTCCTACTAGTCCTCCTCCTCCTCCAGGTTCTACTCCTCCTCCTGCCACATCTCCAGCAGCAGAGCCACAGCCAGGAAGGAAGCGTGGAAGGAAGACCAGAAATTGAGGACATTGGATCCAGTCTGGTCTGGCAAAAGATGCAGCCTCTTATGGTACCACAGCCTGGGGACACAGATGTCATCTGCTGCTTTCCGGATCTCTGGGACTTCTGGACCAGACTGCACTCCCTTACATATGGACTCCTCAGGCCACCAATTTTGATGTTCAAGAATTGATGTCTGCCCTGGGGGTCCAAGGCTTCGCTAATTTCTGCAGTTTATCCAGCGTTGCCTCCCTCTTTGTTTGGTTCTGAGCCCTTAATAAAGGATTTTTGGTTTCTATTATACTCGCCTATGTTTGTTTTCCTTCAAAAAGGACAGTTTGTTTGTGAGGATTCAGGTACATTTCAAAAATACAATGTGAAATTAACAAGGGACACCAACACCAAACAATCTCCTTGAGATTAAATAATACAAGATAATAGTGGTGTTGTGGTAACTTGACACACAAAACACACACAAAAATATTCTGGAGTAAAACTAACAATAAAATAAAACAAAGATCAGCCTTGGAAAAAATACAAACCTAAAATTTAAAAAAATCTGCCTTTTAAAAAAAAAAAAAACTAAAAATATTTTTGTCAAATGTGACAAATCAAAATATATTAAGGGAATCCTGATAAATAATAAAGAAAGGAGTTTGTGAGAAGTCTGTGTGAATATGAGCAGCAAAACTACTTCATTCTTCTCACATTATAAAGAAGAAGAGAGTGCACTGTATTAAACCATTTTTAACATTGCACCGTGACGAAAGTGTTGTATCCATTGCGAACGCTAAGTTTACCAGACCGAGCCGTTCCGTCTCGGAATTTCTTCTGAGCATGCGTGGCACTTTGTGCATCCGAACAGGCCACACATGTTCGGAATTGACGCGATCGGATTTTGTTGTCGGAAAATTTTATAGCCTGCTCTCAAACTTTGTGTGTCGGAAAATCCGATGGAAAATGTCCGATGGAGGCCACACACAGTCGGAATGTCCGACAACACGCTCCGATCTGACATTTTCCATCAGAAAATCCGACCGTGTGTACAGGGCATTACAGTGTCAATTTGCTGTCCCCTCAAAATAACTCAACAAATGGAAGCTCTGTCTCAATTTATATCCCCACATGTAGAGAGTGTCTTTATTCATCTGGATGGAGATTGGTGTGTTTAAGCAGCTCTTCAATAACACTTTCACTTGGGTGAAAGATTTTGGTGGATCAATGAGATTTTCTTTTACTATTGTTTCACACTATTTTTTCACCACTTTAAGTTGAACTGTATTACCATATTGATTTGCATATGTTAGCATATATTTTTTGGATATGCTATATGGACACTTTTTATTATGTATGGGCCTTTTATGTTGATTTTATCACAATGTTAATATTTAGGAGATGTTCGACTCAAACTTGAAGCTCATCCCTACTCAACACACAGCCATTAATATCCAAACCGGTGGCTACAAAAGTGTGTACACCCCTAAGTGAAATTGTTCAAATTGGGCCCAATTAGCCATCTTTTCTCCCCGGTGTCATGTGACTCTTTAGTGGTATAAGGTCTCAGGTGTGAATGGGGAGCAGGTGTGTTAAATTTGGTGTTATTGCTCTCACTCTCTCAAACTGGTCACTGGTCTCATACAAGTTCAACATGGCACCTCATGGCAAAGAACTCTCTGAGGATCTGAAAAAAAGAATTGTTGCTCTACATAAAAATGGCCTAGGCTATAAAAAGATTGACAAGACCCTGAAACTGAGCTGCAGCACGGTGGCCAAGACCATACAGCGGCTTAACAGGACAGGTTCCACTCAGAACAGGCCTTGCCATGGTCGACCAAAGAAGTTGAGTGCATGTGCTCAGCGTTATATTCAGAGGTTGTCTTTGGAAAATAGACATGAGTGCTGCCAGCATTGCTGCAGAGGTTGAAGGGATGGGGGGGTCAGCCTGTCAGTGCTCAGACCATACGCCGCACACTGCATCAAATTGGTCTGCATGGCTGCCATCCCAAAAGGAGGCCTCTTCTAAAGATGATGCACATGAAAGCCCGCAAACAGTTTGCTGAAGACAAGCAGACTAAGGACATGGATTACTGGAGCCATGTCCTTTGGTCTGATAAGGTGTGGGTGGAGGGAGTGTCATGATCTGGGGCTGCATGTGTGCTTCCAACACTGGAGAGCTACAGTTCATTAAAGGAACCATGAATGACAACATGTACTGTGAGATACTGAAGTAGAGAATGATCTCCTCCCTTCAGAGACTGGGCCGCAGGGCAGTATTCCAACATGATAATGACCCCAAAAACACCTCCAAGACAACCACTGCCTTGCTAGAGAAGCTGAGGGTAAAGATGATGAACTGGCCGAGCATGTCTCCAGATATAAACCATATTGAGCATCTGTGGGACATAGTCAAACGAAAGGTGGAGGAGCGCAAGGTCTCTAACATCCACCAGCTCTGTGCTGTTGCAATGGAGGAGTGGAAGAGGACTCCAGTGGCAACCTGTGAAGCTCTGGTGAACTCCATGCCCAACAGGGTTAAGGCAGTGCTGGAAAATAATGGTGGCCCCACAAAATATTGACACTTTTGGCCCAATGTAGACATTTTCACCTAGGGGTGTACTCACTTTTGTTGGCAGCTGTTTAGACATTAATGGCTGTGTGTTGAGTTATTTTGAGGGGACAGCAAATTTATTTTGAGGGGACAGCAAGTTATACAAGCTTTACACTCGCTAATTTAAATTGTAATAAAGTGTCAGTTCTTCAGTGTTGTCACATGAAAAGATATTATAAAATATGCACAAAAATATGAGGGGTGTACTCATTTTTGTGAGATACTGTATGTATCTTTCTGAATCACTGTATGTATCTATCTGAATCACATATTACCCACATGTTTCTGTGAAGCCAACATAGAGTGCAGTCTGAATGCTTTTCAACAACAAAGAAATTAAATAGGGGGAAGGAAAAAATGCATGTGTATTTAGGCAGAATAATACTCAGTGGGAGGCACGTGGCTGTGTTTATCACTCTGACATATTGCTTAATGGTTTCTGCAGTTTCTCCCCAAAAATTGTCATGGCTGGTGGGTCAGCAGAATGCTAGCTAACATATCTTCCCACACAAATTGAGGCTTGCTTATGCAAGTAGAAGTAAAAAGTATAACATTTTGATAAAGGCTTTTTTTACTATTGTATCTCATTCTCCATCAATATTTTTTGTTATTCATACTTTGTTAGGTACAAACAATTGTGATTCTGTGAGCTGAGCTTTATCGCTTGATATTATATTTATTTCTGTTATACAACATAGCAACATGGTAGATGACGCAACAAATAGGAGTTAGGATCATAATTGGGCAGCATAGTTGCCCCCTGAGGAAGCCACGTGATCCTGTGCCATAATGCATAGGGGAGAGGCCTGATGATGTCACAACACTCTCCGGAGAATACTGTGTGGTAATTATACCATTGTGAGGACTGTTTACTGGCGATCATCCCTGGTACATTTATATTGCATGTGAGATACAGTGTGGTGCGCTGGTAGCACCTGAAATAAGTGAGTGTACATCTGTAAGATTGTTCTTTAGGTCTAATAAGTATATATATATATATATATATATATATATATATATATATATATATATAATAAAGCACTATGTTTAGTGTTTTTTTTTTTCATTTATGTATGGTTGAATCAGAGGAATCAGAAACTTGTGAGTGAAACCATTTGATCTGGATTGTGCATAGTCCCCTGAGAAAGGACACAAGCCTTCATAGACCATATGTAAAAGTGTCGTCATACCCCTAAGGTGAGAGCACATCTGGTGGAGGGTGCACAAACCACAGATTTGTTTGTGAGCACAGTGTTGTGGGAACCATTAAGAAGTCACGCACAGAGACAATTATATTTATGTTGTGCACTTCATTTTAATAGCTTCAACATTTTTTGCATATATATTTCTTATTCCACATAGCTATAAATGCATGGACATATGGACTTGAGTATATATATATTGCTTGAATATTAACTACTTTGATGTATATGTGTATAGAGATTTGTGGTTTTTATTGGTGATTTTTGTTTTTTGGTATTCACAGATTTCTTGTTGGTGGTGGAATGTGGCACTTATTTAATTCTATAGTTGTTCTTAGCACTTTTGCCTAGCAGCACTAGTTTTGTTGGTTTGAATTCCATCCACGGCACTACCTGCCTGGAGTTTGCAGGTCCTCTCTGTTCCTGCATGGGTTTCCTCCCACACTTCAAAGACATGCTGGTCAGCTCCTGTCTAAATTGGCCCTAATATGTATGAATGTGAGTTAGGGACCTTAGATTGTAAGCTCCTTGAGGGCAGGGACTGATCTGAATGCACAATAGATATGTAAAGCGATGTGTAAATTGACAGCGCTATATAAGTACCTGTAATAATAATAAAAAAGTTTTTTCATCCAGGGCACAGGAATCGTGTTACTCACCTCATGTCAGGAACATTCTTTCCAGTCAATGGGAGCCTAAAGTAAACCTACAAATCAGGAGAACTTCAAGAGTATTCAAGTGAACGAATACTTAAGAATTCAGCCAACTTTATAACTAGAATAATACAGATGTACAATGGACAATATGTTTAGTAGGAAATGTATAGAGTGTATAGTTGTTTTTAATTAAAAAAATAAATGTTTCTATTATATTGGCACAACTTTCTTTAAAAAAAAAAAGAATAAGCCCCTCCAGACAACACATGAAGGCATATAGCGAACTACTAATGATATCTAGTAAACACAGAAACAATGTTAAATTCAGTTGTTGTAATCTGAGTCCTTTCTAATCCCCTGAAAAATAAGCACACACTGCAGTAGAAGGGCAACAGAGCCGAAGTTTCTGAAACCTGTGTTGAGTAATTTCCTCTGTGTCTGCTTCCCTCAATCCCCAATCACATCAATGCCTGCAAGACAGGTTGAAATTATAATGGGTGGTCATGAGAAAAGTCTTACTAAAGTTCAAAAGCAACAGGTGAAAACAAACAGAAAGGCTGCTAATGTTGACTAGTAAACACTGCACTTCAATAATCCTGTAACCAGAGTTCACAGGTTATTTAACATCCTTAGTAGGAGGTCATTTGGAGTGCACTTCCTGAAACCGGTGCTATGTAATTTCCTTCCTTTTTCTTGTGTCACTAATCACATTCAAACTTTCAATTGAGGCTTGATTCCAGGATCTGCTGCCATCACAAAATATAACAAATTAAAACTATTAATAGTCATCTAGATTCTACCCTGAAAACCACTGGTTGTGCCATCCCTCCATTGCATTAGGCTCAATGACATCACAGCTAACAGAGAGAAGTTTAGTGAAAGTTTTGGCGATTGTATTTTTCAGCCTTTGTGTTTGTGAGAGGCAGCAATGTGCCTTGAGCAGATGTTCCAGCATCCCCAGCAAGTGCACTCCAGGATAACAACATTATAGACCAACAGAACTGGATGGACAGGTCAGTACAATAATGTCTGACTGAGATGTTAAATACTTATCAGGTGAGCAATGCTCCCTATTTGCATCTAAAAGTTGTATTATATAATTTGGAATTGGGTGTGCTTTAGAAAAAGATGCTACTTGTTGATTCTGAAGTACAGTCTAATTCAAATAGTCATAAAATAGTTTATATGGAATAGTTTTACTAAAATGCTAAATATTGTACCACTCTGCTTAGAAACCAATCAGCTTCCAGGTTTTTTTATCAAAGCTTGAACAAGCTAAAGTTAAAAGCTGATTGGCTACCATGCACAGCTGCACCAGATATTGCACTCTCCAGTTTTAGTAAATCAAACCCTATGTGTCTATAATATAATATAAATGTATAGTTATAATTTTTATGTCTGCATAGGCAAAAAGGCAAGTCATATTTTTGGGCAACTTTTTCTAAATATTTGCCCAAATATTTTAAAATATTTACTTCATCAACTTTTGGACACACTCCTTTTACCTAAGTTTTTCTATCTCTACCATTTTATTGCCTACGTCTAAAAAAAAACTAAGTAAAAAAGTAGTAAAATAATATTGTTTTGTGCTGTGGCTAATCCATAGGCACGTAATTCTATGATAGATAATGTGTATTGAATTTAAAGCAGTGACAAAGTGAAAGCTAACTTGCATTTAACCATAATGATTAGTTGATGGATTATGCGTTTTTTTTTTTAATTTCAAAGAGGACCTTGACTTGAGGCAGCCTTACCCATTCATTTGTTTGAGACAAATCAGCTGTGAATGACATACTGTAGCACTAATAGCACACATTCCACAGTTATTCTCTTGCACAGGCCTACATTGTTATCCATTGCACAGTGTTTCGGTAGCAGAGCTCTGCCTATTCCAAGACCCCACCTCCTTATGACACCAACAATGTAATCCAATAATCAGAAGCAGAAGTGGGCAGGATCTGTCTATCAAACTCCTAATAACCTCTGAGGCTAGAGAAACAGGTTGTTTCCAATTATTGTCACAAAGTGCTTTGCTGTCTCTAATCAGGAATTATACAGTATGCTAAAGGTTCATTTATTTATTGAGTGTCACATAAACTCTGCTTGTGAATGCCTGTTAGACAGGCGAGTTTTAGATTTTAAGTGTAGGGTCACTTTCATTTCCAACAATGTGGTTCTTATCTACAGCTATGTTCACACTTGTGCATCTTTGGTGAAACTGCATGAAAAACATAGCTTTTGCCTTTATAATTATTGGCACTTAAACTGCAAAAAAAAAAAAAAAAACAGGCGAGTTCAGTGCCATTGACTATACTGGTTCAAATCACATAATTAATATTGCATGCAATTTCACAGCATTAAAATGCATGGGGTGAATGGGGTGCCAATTGCTTTCAAATAAATTATATCCTTTAGGTAATTTGAATTCTGTGAATAGATTTAAAGGATTAGTTGTGGAAGCTTACTGCAGGTAGAAACCGAGAGTTTACCTTTTTTCCTATCATGATTTAAGGAATATATTTGTTAAACTGCCGTGTATAAAGCTGATTCAGTACAGGCCATAGTGCACACACCTGATGTGTTCAATGAAGTATAGGCTTGTTTATCTTAGTATTGAACTCTATAGTATTACTTAACATGGAAATGGGGGTTTACTCTTTAATTTGGTTGGTTAGGAGAAAGATTACTTTTCAGAAGATAGAGATAACAGAGTATCATCGGCCATGTATTCTGCCATCCATTAAACCCACAGGAATTACTCAGACAGGCTTGTGTTTTTCCCAGTAGACCATGGAGTCTAAAAATGGAATCTAATATTTCCAGCATCACTCGCCTATAATATGCACTCACATCAGTCTTCTTGCAGAAGAGGTTCATAGTCTACGTCATTCTACTTCCATCATCAGATACTTGACTGTCAATGCAGTAAATACTCATGTGGAACACTTAAGATGGAACTTTTAGAATCTTTGGGAATATACTTTCCACTGATCTTTTTTATATTTGGAAAAAAAAAAATTCCATACACATCAACACTTGTATTCAGATCAGAGTATATGTAAGGTGAAAATCAAGATAAGATGTTATATATATCCCAGTTTTAAAAAAAATGTCATGCTATCCTCTTTACAGTACAGAAACTCAACTTAGGAAAGGCACTGGGGAACCAGGGCAAATCTTAAAATCAAGATAATCAACTGTATATTTAATGATCGCTTTGGCATAATGTATTTGAACAGATCTAATTTGTATTAATTACTAATATTTACAATATCCAAAAAAACATATTAGTCTTAACAAATACAAAAAAACTGCCATTAATTTTGTGTACATATAAACATATGCAATATAGTTTCAACTTTAAAGACCAAATAAAGTAATGTAAACATAAAGAATTATTTGAGCTAAAGCTTTAAGTCAATGCACAAATGTCATTTCATTTAACTTACTTTTCAAACAGTAGACAAAATTGCATTGATTACAAAAATTTATTAACACAAGCTTTGCACACTTGATATAGCATTAATCATTTTTTTAGTTCTAGATAGGTGTGTCATAAATTCACTTTGATATTAATATTTCTGTTGCACACAAAATAGACTTACATCTATGCAGATCGTAGTATATTAGATCCACTTTGTTTAGTAAGGCTGTTGGCTTTGCTGTAAATTATACAAAGGTTTGAATACTAAATAGATGATGCAGTAACTACTCGATTCAACTAGGAAAGCAAAATTAACCCTATGGTAATTCTACAGCTAACACACAATATAACCCTATCTACTAATAACAAACACAGGTGAGAGTCTACAATACAAGCTGATGTGTTGCAGCATTGTAGGGCCACTAAAAAGCCATCTGTGATTCGTGGCGATTTAAAAGGCGAGGAAAGGCACGAAAGCTGCAAACTGCATCCTACGTCACATTGCTTGAGGAGAATGCAAAATGAAAGACTGATGTCATGCACAGGACTTGGGTGCAGATTGAATTCCCATGTGCAATTCTACTGCTGGCAATAGGATCAGCTGGCAGTGCTGAGCCACGATAGGGAACTCAAGTCTAGCTCCTTTGATTCATCACCTTCTGATCTGACTGAAGGAAGAAAAAGCTGAAAGGTTTTGTTACACTTTCTCTAGCAGTGTTCCTGTTCTTCATTTAGACATTGGTGACTCAGATGAAGTTTTCTCTTTATGTCATTTTAAGTCAAAAGAAAAAAAAAGTATTTACATTCTCTCTAAACATGTATATAGACAAAAGCATGATCACGATGGGAATGATACAACGCATGTTGCTTCAGACCTCAGTTTCTTTGTGTTTTTTTTTTTTTAACACCATAGAAGCTTTGTGAATACTACACGTGATATATATATATATATATATATATATATATATATATATATATATATATATATATATATATATATATATAGTGTATATATGACAAAGCGTGGTTTTATGAAATAACTTTTACTAAGCAATAGCCATAATGTAGAAAAATACATTTTACCTTTTAAAGACTCAAAAAACAAGGAACAAAACTTTAGTAGTAGTGCATAATTATTTAGTAGTAGCTACAACAGGGGATCCTATCTTTACAAGAGTTTGCATAAACATAACACTTTTTTGTCACAATATTTGAAGTAAATGATTCAAGGAATGACAGTACTAAATTTGTGAAGGGGAGAGGAGAAAAAGGCAAAACCCTACAAGAAGACAGAGATAGAAAGGAACCTTTAAAATAGAGCTGAAGAAATATTTTGGTTGATTCACAGGATGAGAAGCATGGACAGCACTGGAGAGAAACACATTATACTTTGTATCACGTTCCAATACCAAGCTGCCCATTGTCAGTGAGGTAATGGACCCATTCAAGGAGTAGTTTGTTCATTACTTCCCAACTCTGTTGACAGGTCCATAGCCATGTACTTCATTTTGGGCAGTTCCATTAGACTGCGCTTTACTTATTTCCAGATTTCAAATTGGCATTCCAATACAGAGGAGTTGTGCAAACCAACCAGTCTCATTTGGGGTTACACTGGTTCATTTGGTAATGGACAACACCGTGTTATCTTTTCTGCTTCAGCTTTATACATTACAGCCCATTGCCACTCAACAGCAGGTATGCTGCCACTTTGCCAAGAATTCTTTGCTATGTGACCTAGTCCAATCAGTAAGAAGATCAACAATTAAATTAGGGTTTAGTACTCTATGCAAAAAAAAAAGGATCTCAAAAGAAGTCCATAAATTTGGTAGAGCTGCTGGGTTATTAGGGGACTATTTAGGAAACATAAAAACATAAAAATGTAAAATTAAAGACAGCACAACAGTTGGAAAATCTAAACGGAGGAACAGTGCCCCTAGAAAGCTTAAAAGGGCATGTGCTAGGACTCACCAAGGGCAGAACCTCCAATTTCTTTCAGTGATTCTCCAAAATTCTTATAAACCCTTGCACTAGGTTCACTAGGTCATCATTGTCTGTGACCATCAGCAAAAAAATAAAATTAATGTTCTCAACCCTGTTGCGGATAAAAATACTATCCATTTAATTTCAAGTTACAAAAATAGGAGCAAAATATTCAAAACAATGATTGTCTTTTTTTCTCTATTTCTTTTTCTATAAAAACATAAACAGCTCATGTGAATTATCATTTTGTGCACACTCTATATTCATTTCCTATCACTTATGTATATTTATATATAATATATATATATATATATATATATATATATATATATATATATATATATATATATATATATATGTTATTGATTGGTCCACAAAGTAAATCTGTGCGTTCTCTAGTGCTTTTATACAAAAGAAAAACAATATTATTATCAAAATATTCATTTAATGGCTTTACTTCATACATAAATACATGTTTGTAGATAACACAGGAGCGATGATTGTTCAGTCAGTTTGGAGATGATTTTTTTTTTGTTTTTTCATTTTGTTGGGGCTGTATACACAGGGTGGCTGGTTGCTCATCGCTACAAGAATGCTACTCGCCGTCCTTTATTTTTAATTCTTTGTTTATACCTTTTCCCCAGGACTGCTGCCAAGTATTTCTTGACAGCCATTTGTTTTCTGTAGCGGCTGTAGCTGTCAGTGAAGATGCCATCTGAGTGTCGTTTTGATAGGGGTTCCGAGTCATCTTCCAGGCTGCTACTCACTGCACTGCAATGGGAAAAAGCAAGAGTTGCGAACTACAGTAGAATCTCTCTACACTGCATCCAACCAGCTCTCTCTGTCCACATTAATGCTACTGAGTACCCTAAAATTTAGATATTTAGCTTGCCATATCGTGCACTTATCCTGAAAATGCAAAGTCACATTTAAAACAGAACTCAAACATTCTTTGTGATGACATAAAGTAGATGTATTAATATTATTAATAGTTGTAACCCAGTTTCTGTGATCCAGCATCTTACCAATCCAATAGTCTTCCTGTAGCCAACTCTTTATGTACTATAGGTAACAAAACCAGTTCAATCATTCCAGTCTATGAGGGTTTCCCAATAAGCAGAGAAGGCTGGAGGAAGACTGAATGGATTTGCTGTAGACTTTTACAACAGAATTTTGCAATATCTAAAGCCTAATAATGATACATTCCAAGCGTATTTATCAAAGATTTAAAGGAAGGAGTTGTCTCAGACAGTCCATTGCCTTCAAGAAACTAATCAGATTCAAGCACGCCATAGAAAAATGAGAGAAGGAGAATGAAAGCTTATAAATTATTTTTATGATAGGGCAGCTTATCCTGTCTGTGATTTTTTTCCCAGGGGAACTTTTAGAAAAAAAGATGCAGACCACAGAGGTAATTAATATTGATGCACTTATCTCACCTTACTTACAGTGGTGTCAGATAAGAGTTCTAAATGCTACTCCACTACCAATGTTCACAAAACTGACCTTCAAGTGGAGAATTGTAAACACAGATCACTATGAACTAAAATGTTATTTTCTATAGAGTTAAAAAGTTGCTACCGTAATTTGAACAAATTTCTTAATGTGCTATATTACAAGCTATACATTAATCCACATCACCAGTCAGACATTTAAGTTTGATTTAATAACATGGGTAAAGCAGGTAGGTCTCTGACTGCTGAAAAGTAGTCAAAAATTAGGTAGTAAAATACTATTAAGGAGCTTCATTTATCTCACTATATTAGTGCCACATACCTCAAATTCAGATTGTAATGGCAATGTTAGGAGACATAATTATAAATCAGTTAATGTGACATTTGCCAAACATTCACTGCAGGTGAATAAATCACTGTAATTTAAAATACATGTACAAAGAAGATATGCCTGCAGTAAATATTTGGTGAATACCTCATTCACTTTTTTTTAAATATACCCCTAAATGTGAGTTTATCTTAGGTAACATTAACTTTTTACCAATAGAGCTCAGATGCATATCTAGTAGTTGCAGGCACTTTTTCTAAAATGTATGCAGCTGTCATCTGTCTATTAACCCTCCTAGAAAATGTGTGCCTTAGAGTACCAAGTTCTTAATTTATGTAGCATTCCCATTATATTTAATTGGCACATGGACAGATTGTTTTTGTTCTATGAAATGATTTACATATACTAAAATATCTAAGTTACCCTACCTTGTATTGGAGATGAGAAGTGGCTTTATGTATTTTATTGTGAACTACTTTGAGATATTGCAAGGTTGATTTAATTAAGGCAAATAGACTGTTTACAGTTCAAGAGAATTTTTACTTTGCATGGACATTTTTTCACAGCTTAAAGAATGGGGTGAAGCTCTGTTAAAGTCCATTATCTATTAATGTGGAAGCAAAAAATACTGTTTTTATTTTAAATTTTCTTTGCGTGTGATTGGGTATTCTTTGCGAAGTGAATTTTCATCACGTTCACTAAGGTAATGGAAAATTCCCTTGCAAAGCAAAGGGTCTATTTGCCTTTGGATAATTAAACTCATTGTCTGCTATCTATTAGCAGTTTAGTCACACTGAAAGATAAACAAGAAAACTGGGTTTGTTAAGTAATTTGCTGTATAGACCATCTTCATGATCTGATTCATCCCCCCCTTGCTGATTTATTCTGGCCTAAAAACAGATGCAGCTGACAATGTACCATCTCGCCTTGCAACACAGAGGCCATAAATTATTATAAAAGGATTCTATTTTATCACCTCTGGCACCAGAATGCAAAAATGTACGGCATTATATTCTGGTGTCACAACATCAGCAGTGTGTTTTTTATATATAATTAAGTCTTATCACTTTCAGGAGGCAAAAAGCAAGAAAAATATCTTAATGTCAAAGCCAATTATTGCTGTGTAAATCCTGAACAAAGGGTAAAAACATCTGCCACTGTGTCTACCCAGGCTCCATTAGGCATCCTTATGCCTTGATCCTCATGTTAGACAATTCCCAAAGGCTTCCGTCTCATTACCAATCACTACAGGGCTGTCCCTCCTTTTGCTACCATAATTGCCTCTAGAGATTCACTGTCAACAGCAAGAAAAGAGTTATGCTCATCTTGTGAAATATGTGGCAGCACATGGATGTAGTGATTGGGAAAAGGTCTGGGGTGACTTCCTAGTGTCCCTTGAATGGCAGACATTGTTTTTTTTCAGTTAACTAAGTGGTGAGTCATTACTTTTGGGAAAAAATTGATACATCAGACATAAAGTCACACTGGCTAGTAACATTGTCAGGCAAGTGTTCTACAAGAGGAATGGCTTCTCTGCAAACTTCACAGATGTGCTACACGTCAGACCAACCCTCCTGCATTTTTAATAGCTTTCCTGACAAGTGCATCATTAGGCTGTTAAATATGGAGGTCCTAAATATTTTTCAATACAAATCACCATTATACGAGCAACTACATTCCTACTCAGATAGCACAATTTGTGTGTGTGTGTGTTTCCCCATAGAGATATTTAAATTAGGTTTTTGGTTTGCACTGCATCCATTGGAAATTTAAAGGAGAAATTAACAAAATCAACACATGTAACACTCTGACACAGGAAGTCGCAGGTTTTACTAACTGAAAGGAATCCACATAGGGTGATGATGAAGTTGGATAATTTAGGATGACAGTTTGGAGACAATATATTCATCATATGAATTATTCATTAGTATGAAGCAAGGCCATCCCCAGAGCATTATTAAAATGTTACCCAACCCAGAAATCTATACTGCAGAAAGGTACATAACCTACTGCATATTCCAAAGGAAGAGCACTGACATATTGGACGATAAAAGGGTAGTGTTCCATCCGCAAATAATTTAAATGCAGAGCCAAGTGGAATAAATAATAGAGCCTACTATAATTGAATTGCTAGAGTGAAGCTGAGAAGTCTTACTGAATTTAGGCAGATGATAAAAATAAATATCGTGACATTTAAACTCCATATAGTGGAAATGGATGCTGGGTGATGCTTTTCCCTTTAGGAAGCTTTTCTTTTCATCATTAATGGCGGTCACAATGGTCACAATAGGACAGAAAGCAAAGTGGGACAAATTGATATGGAATTCTAATTGGTTGCTAAGGGTTATTGCCCTTTGTGCATCTTCACTAGTTTATTATATAGGTAAGTGTTAACTTAAACTAAATGTTTACTTAAAGTAATGTTTGTGGCTTTTTTTTCTTTCAGGATCTCCACACATACTATGTTTTAAGAGCACAGCCTTACCCTAAGCGTTTGGCCATCAGAGTATGCAGGTATTTCCTCGCAGACAACTGCCCCAGTAAATTCCTATAGGCTTTGTTTAATAGATCATCAGCATGTCTAACAGTAAAGAAAAAAAAAAAAAAGGAAAGATGATTCCTGGAAATCTGACATCAACATGTGTTGTTTTCAAGAAAGAAGCATATCTCAATGGAGTATGTGTGTGTGTGTGTGTGTGTGTTGTAAAGGGAGGGGTGGGTGTAGCTGCCCATTATAGCTTCCTGACTATCCCTAGGCTGATTTGTCACAGGGTCATGTTTTACTCTCATTCACATGTTCTACATGAAATATCCCTTCCTCCCCCCATCTTTCATCACTGTATCACAATGCTCTCTTACATTAACATACACATATAGCTTTGGTATTTCCCAGAATGCTGCTTAATTGCAAGATGCCATCTGATTAGCACTGAATGTTATTCATTTCCATTTCTCTCTTTAAATATATTTATCCTACTAAATAATTTGGATGCAATGCAGAACTTTCATTATGATCTGACATGAGACAGAAACAGTATTACTGTGTTTTCAGATTTTATTCAGTTATTTATGACTATGCAACAAATCAGTTTATATAGGATTTAAGTTATTTAGGGGGAAAATTCTGTAGTCACCTCTTTTCCGCTGGGTAATAAAACGAGTACATATCGTCAAAGACCGAGGCTGGATTTCCGATGCCGATCGGATTGTTATCAAAAGCAAAGTCTGGTAGAGTGTTACCGTCCTCATCATATACTTCATCTTCAAGTCTAATGAGCAAAGGAAAAAAAACAGAAAAGAGAATGAATTGTAAGCCTCTTAATTAATCAAAAAATGCATAATGACTTGATCAGTGGCTTTCAGAGCAATGTAATCCCTGGCAAAGGTTCATTTCTAGTGTCTACATTACTGGTCTTTTCTCTCTGAATATTGTTCAATGATGATATGCCAGACGCTGATGGAAAAAGACCCCCTGAGACCCTATCAATCTGTAGGTGGGCGTGAGAGAAATAACAAGAGCAGCCCATCTGTGAGCTGACCTGAGGTTGGGGCTGGGCCAGAGCTAGCTGCCAAATCCTACAATCATTAGTACAGGGAACTGAGAGCAGATAGGAGGTGGAGGGGAAGAAGGGGGAGATTAGAAATGCAAGGGGGGGAGGTTTAAGAGATTCAACTTCCCTTTATTGGCAGAACAGCATCATCAAACACACTATCAGCTTCCAAACATTAAATCAGAGCACTAAGTATTGGCCACAAAGCACTGAAAATACTTAGCAGTATCATTACCCGGCTTCTCCCTGCAGAAGGAGGGGTTGATTTGGACAGACTGGGTCCTGACTTTGACGGGTTCATTTGCTTTCATGCCAAGATCCTCCTTAAGATTTTTTTTTTTACTTTGTATCAGCTGAGATGTAGGTCACCGTAAGCTATTTTTGTCAGTTTGCTCTGGCAGCGTTATTAATAATAGATGTTTCAAAAGTGTTTTACTCTTGCTAAATCTGGATCACAGTTTAGCTGTGTCAGATGCTCAGTAATATAGACAAAATATATTGGACATTATATAAATTAACATAGCCAGGGACAGAGAAGAAAATACACACCGAAACACACTATGATTACAGCTGTCATTAATCATAACAAACATAGCCAGCATTTTAGTCTTTTGCCTCTTCTTGAACTACAACTTCCATGATTCCCACTACATGGATAATAGGAGTCATGTGCCAGAAACAAGTATACAAATTATTTATTCATAAAGAACAATATTAAATTAGTGCTGCACAACAGTGAGCAAAATTACAGTTGTAAAAATATTGTCTTTTTATTTTGTTTAATGATATTAAGTTTTTATTTATTTTTTTTTATTTTTAAAGAAAAATATTTGCATAACTCGCTGCTGTCTTTATTAATATCACTAAATATTTATATTGTTTATTTTAGCAAAACAATAGTTATATTGAAAGGTGTAAGCAATTTTAGGAGCAAATGATGAATTATTTATAAGTTCAGTAACTGGATTGTGGGATAAATCACAGACAAAACAAAGGCATGACTGACAAAAGCAATAAAAACAGTGATTATTTAAACAAAAGCAACAATTAAGTTATGTTTTGTGTCTCATGGAATGAAAAAGAAGAAAAATTATTGTTAACTAAAGTATTTTTTTCTAAAGCTGCTGCTAATAATAGAAAGACGTGGACTTGTATTTTGTCCTTTTCTAACCTATGTATGTTGTAGGGAACAGTTTAATTAGACAAACTATGATGCTATGTCCACCACAGTATAACTTACTATAAGTAACCGTTCAGATCAGTACTAAAAGCTGCTGAATCCATCCATTTATATGTATCACAGTCCCAGCTAAAACTCTAGTGTGCTACCTGTGCTGTCCTTGCTATTTTGAGTATTTAATTTTTCATTATATGCTATTAATCAAATGCAGTATAAGCATAGTAGTGAGCAGTCTGTGCAATGCTGCTTGTATAATAAATAGATCCCAGTGTCCAGATCATGAACTTATAACATTTTTATGAATCTATAGTAAGTTGACACAGATCAAGGAATACCTGAACATTTCACTGATCACATCAACTGTTTTACTGGCAACTTCAATATATTCTAAACATGTCATCATCTGATTAATTCATACAACGCACAATAGCAGCACTGCAGCTTTCTGTATCGGCAGAGCTAGCAAGTTCTAGATGGATAAAGCACTGGGGGGCTTCCCCGACTCTTGTAGTTTTCTTTTTAAAGAGGTATGATCACTGATATTACATGCAGATATCATATGTAAAATTCTCTAGTTTGTATTTAAAAGCTAGAAAGTTAAAGATTTGTGTTTGTGTAAGGATGTATTACATGAATAATAAAAAAAAATATATATATATATATATATATATATATATATATATATATATATATATATATATATATATATATATGTATATATATATATATATATATATATATATATATATATATATATATATATATATAAGAAGTGAGAATAGATTTTTTTATTTTCATGTTATTGGGAACTGCAGACTAATGGATCAATTTCACTTGATGTTTTAATTACTTAGCAGCATGAGGTTAACCCCATGTTGGCCTTATTGCAAAAAAAATAACTGCAAATGAGGAATCAGTGAACAAGGGGTTAACTGCATGCTCCTGTTCTTAAACGTAGCTAAACCCTTAGCATTCTATCAAAGAGATGGGATACCTGTATATCTGTATACTTGAGAATTTGGCATCCTAGTACACAATGGATAATCACATGCTTTGCAAGCCTCATCCTAATTCAGAAACTGCCACACATTGTGCAGAGTAAGAAAAACAATAGAAAACACAGCTTGTAGATTCATTGATGCTGTAGTAGCTGTGTGCACCTAAGCTCTACCTTGTGGATATATTGATGCTGTAGTAGCTGTGTGCACCTAAGATATACCTTGTGGATTCATTGATTCTGTAGTAGCTGTGTGCACCTAAGATCTACCTTGGATTTGTATAAATGTACTAATAATTGCAGGTTTGAATGACAGTTATCGCCTCTAGTTTTGTACATACCTAAGTGCTGGGTACTTGAGTGCCGTAGGTGAGGAGTGGACAGTGCAGCGCATTATCCCGTACACCAATAGCCAGACGAGCAGTGCTTTCCTGTACATTGTCATTCTGCGGGTGAGAGAAGTGGAGGAAACACTTTCAACAAGCACTTCTCAATAACTCAGATCGATGTGTGATTTGACCTCAATTAGATCAATGCATATTCAAATAGGGTAAGCATAATGTTTACTCATACACAAATCTCTCAATTATCTTTTATCATAATTATTTAAAAAAATGCTTAATTAATTGCAGACACTAATCAAGTGAGTAATATATAAAAAGCAAGCACAATTCTTACCATATAAAAGAAAAACTCCACTGTGTTGCAGAAAAAAAAAAACAAGTGATAAATTGGGTTCCAAGTTAAAGCCAAGTGTTGCAAGTTTCCGTGCAGTCTTAGAATGCGGTCTGCATTGACTTGTCTGACAGGTTAGGATGACACGAAGACTGACTGCTATTCTGATTAAAAGTTTGAAGCAACCCACAGTTCCAAGGGAAAAACAAAGCTCAATTCCAGATGAGATGAGAAAAAGAGCAGGTGAATAGCAAAATCAAGAAAAAAATGCAACCTCCCTAGCTAAAAAAGTAACTGAAAGAAATAAAAAAGCAAGAATCTGTTGCTGTTGGGAAGTAAATACGAGTGAGCTATAAAAGCAGTAAGCCAGGGAGGCAGGAGAGCCTGGTGCAGCCTGTTATGAGTCTTGGGCTGAGATGCTAACAATGAGATCAGATCTTCTCTAAGATACTTCTCCTGAGGCGTTTCTCTAGATGCTTTCTTCTTCTCCTTCTTGTGCTGCAATTCAAATTGACCAGCCCTCCGTTCTTGTATGTATATACATATATTTATATATATACACACACATGCAGCAAGAAAAGATATATACTGCAAACGCCACTTTAGGAAGAGCCTGCTTTGTCAACGTTTGTCTGCATATTACCTTTAAATACCAGCTATTGTTTGTGATTCGGTTGTGCTCGCATTTTTATCCATGGATCAAACAGCTTCCCTTTTTTTCTGAGTGTAAGTCACGTAATGATCCGGTATCAGAAAAGACGTCATCAGGCCAATTCCTCTAGGAACATAATAGCAATTCTCATCTTTCCTCACAGATGATCCGATCACAGTCAAGTTTTCTTATAAATATTCTGACATACACATTATGTTCATTTCAACCATATTTGTGCCTCTTTTTTAATTTTTTTCTTTGCCAAAAATGTTCCAGTTAATTATTTCTGACAGCATAGGTGACAGGCAGGAGAATGCAGTTTTCATTGTAAATTGCAAAAAAAAAGTTTAATCCAGAAAAGCATTGAAGGTTTTAGGAGATGTTTATGAAGTGATGAATTACATTCATTTTATACTAAAGCTAGAATTGTATGTGTGTGCTTCAAGCACATATGAGCACACATCAGGTACAATTAAGTGAAAATCACAGATCTGCTAAAGCATTATAAGGATCTCAAGAGTTTCCTTAAATACTTAATTTTTTAAATGAGATAATAATTGACAGATTTCACTTATGGCTGTGAAAATCTCAGTGGGTTTAATTAAAGGAGCTGTTCATTTGGTGGTGGTGCTGAAAAGAAATAGCTGCTTGTTAAAAGCACTGTGATTTGAATAATTTTTTAGACATGATCAAACCAACTGTACAGATAAAAAAAAATACTCTTTTATCCACTCTTGGAATTGTTTATTTGTAACAAAGAAAGCCTTGTGTGAAATTACAATAACAAGTATTATTGCTTAAAAGACTTGATAAATAACAAACTACTATTTAACGTCAATGATTTTCTATTTAGGTACAGAGCTTGATAACAAGGAAATATTAGATTAACTGTTGATTTTACATGGGACTCTTAGGGGAAATCCCCCATTAAGCAGTTTGGACATTAAATATTGCTTTTTCCTGTCCATTCCTTTTTTTCCCTCTTCGTTTACAGAAAATGACGTACAAACACCCGAGTTACGTGGGTAGACCACCAAGATCCTCCCTAGACAATATGCTTCGAACATACTGTTCCGGCGTAAATAATACTGGCAAAGACATTTACAAGAATGTGGAATATGATGAGCAATTCAATCTGCTCTTTAATACTCAAACAGGACTTTTCAATAAATGGAAAGTGCAGTAACCTATAGCAACCACTCAATCTTTTATTCACGTTTCTTGGTGGCTGTGATGTGCTAAATAGTGAAAATTACCATGGGTTGCTGAGTTACTACTCTGCTTACTGTCATTATTACTCTTTGTTATGCCTTATCAATATCCCACTCCAGTCATTAACATAACATAAACCACATTTTAAGGTTGTATGCACATTTGATATTTTCACTATAATATATTTAACAGGCTTCTTCAGAAGACTTCTCTGAGTTTTATTACTTGTTTGCCTATTGAATTGCATTTGGTTTCTTAAATGTCTTGTAATAATACATTTGACTACTAATCTAATTTGGTAAACTCGCACATATTTGATATACATGCTAGCTAACAGCTATGTAAGTAGCACAGGTTACTTTTTTAAACAAGGCTCAACTTTAACACAATTTCTGAAATGTCTGCAGTGCTTAAGTCAAAAGAGAAGTGATTAAAGGGTACCACCATGTGGTCAATGGTGTTATTACACCTGAGCTTATGTATGGCAACAGGCAGTTCAAGTAATTACCAAAATAGAGGTTTATCCACCTTTAAGGCTAAAATTAAGAATTATGATTTAGGCAGATTTTGGGCTTTTGGCAGATATTGGTCAATATGGGCAAACATTGAATAAACCCAAAATTATGTTTAAATCTAAGATATATGAAGTGTTGCTTTGATTCAAAAAGGTTATTTGCTGCAAACTGTTCAATTTCTTATGCTGAAAACAGCAAATCATTAGATGCCTTTCTGTAAACCCTTCCAATACACACAGGAAAAGCCTTCAACAATGATCCAGTGCAACTTTTGGAATTTAGTAATAAACGTTCTCTGCCTTCCTATTACATTTCTCCACGGTAAAGGTAAAGAACTCAGCAAATTCTATAAGGCTATAAACTCTTTAACTGACTCAATGGGCCATTTGAGAGGTTCTGGTTACATTTACTTTGTTACACAAAGGTGCTAGTGTAAGTTTTTAGCAGAAGCTTTAACCACTTTAATACTGGGCACTTTTACCCCCTTCCTGCCCAGGCCAATTTTCAGCTTTCAGCACTGTCGCTCTTTGAATGACAATTGCACGGTCATGCAATACTGTACCCAAACAAAATTTTTAATCATTTTTTTGAGTCAGATAGAGATTTATTTTGGTGGTATTTAATCACTGTTGAGTTTTGTTCTGTTTTTTGTTTAACAAATGAAAAAAAATTCTGTTACAAAATTTGGTAAATAAGTAATTCATCTCCTTCACTGATGTGCGCTGATGAGGCTACACTGATGGGCACTGATGGGGTGGCACTGATGGCCACTGATGAGGAGGCACTAATATGCAGAACCAATGGGCACTGATATGCAGCACTTATGGGCACTGATAGGTGGCACTGAAATGCAGCACTGATGGGCACTGATATGCGGCACTGATGGGCAGCCTTTATGGGTACAAATATGCAGCACTGATGGGCACTGACAGGTGGTACTGATGAGCATTGATAGGTGGCACTGATGGGCAGCCTTTATGGGCACTGATGCACTTCTGGGCAGCACTGATACATGGCACTGATGAGGAGGCACTGACAGGCAGCACTGATGGCCATTGGTTGGCATCACTGATGGGCGTGGATTGCCACCACTGGTGGACACTGATTGCCACCACTGGTGGGTACTGATTGGCATCACTGGTGGGCATTGCTGATGGGACTGCACTGATAATGAATGCACTGATTATCAGTGCAGACCCCTTCCCGCCCAGCCTATAGCAAAATGACGGCCGAGTGGGGGTTCCATTGTTCATATGACGTCCTCCAGAACAAGCCACTCATGTGCACCCCTGGGGGGCACGCAGGGTGGCGATCAGTGGTGCGGTGTGTTGCTTGGACACACCACATCTCTAATCACAGTAAAGAGCCTATGATGTAGGCTATTTACCATCTGATCAGCTGTGTCCAATCACATCTGATCACAACTTAAATAGGAAGTGCCAGTTATTGGCAATTCTCTACTTGCGCTAACAGCTCATGAGTAGAGGAGAGCCTACAGGGGTGTCTGCACTCATAATCAGTGCATTGATTATCAGTGCAGTCCCAGTAGCGATGCCTGCCAGTGCCCACCAGTGATTCCCACCTGTGCCCACCAGTGATGCAAATCAGTGCCCACCAGTGGTACCATTCAGTGCCCATCAGTGGTGCCAATCAGTGTCCTTCAGTGATGCCTTTCAGTGTCCATCAGTGATGCCTGTCAATGTCTCCTTATCAGTGCCCCATATCAGTGCCCCCTATCAGTGCCCGTCAGTGTCGCCTATCAGTGTCCATCAGTTCCCATAAAGGCTGCTCATCAGTGCCCATCAGTGCCACCTATCTGTGCCCACAGTACCGCCTAACAGTGCCCATCAGTGCTGCATATCAGTGCCACCTATCAGTGTCCATCAGTGCTGCATATTAGCGCCTCATAATTAGTGTCCATCAGTGCAACCTCATCAGTGTCACCTCATCAGTGCCCATCAGTGAAGCCTCAACAACACATATCAGTGAAGGGAAAAAATTACTTATTTACAAAATTTTGTAACAGAAAAACTTTTTTTTTCAACATTTTCGTTTTTTCTTATTTGTTTAGCAAAAAATAAAAACTCAGTGGTGACTAAATAACACCAAAAGAAAGCTCTACCAGTCTACAAAAAAATGATAACAATTTTGTTTGGGTACAGCATTGCATGACCGCGCAACTGTCATTCAAAGTGCAATAGCGCTGAAAGCTGAACATGGGCCTGGGCAGGAAGGGGATAAAAGTTCCCAGTATTGAAGTGGTTAATTACCACTGTGTTTTTTATTTTTTGCTAAACAAATGAAAAATACTGAATAAAAAACGTTTTTCATAGTTCTGTTATGAAATTTTCTAAACAAGTAATTTTTCTCCTTCGTTGATGTGCACTGATGAGGCTGCACTGATAGGTTGCACTAATGGGCAGAGCTGAGGGGATGAGGATGTCGGTGGGCCTTTTTATGGAAATATATAAAATGAAGATGAAAAATTGTACCTGGAATTAGCAGGTACAATTGTTTCAAAGAAAACAATAAGTAATGCGCTCCTCGCCATGGCCCGTATGCACGCTCCATTGCTGAAGAAAAAACATGTTGAAGCTCGGTTAACATTTGCTCCACAACATTTAGACAAGCCTGTGAAATACTGTGAGAATATAATCTGGTCAAAATGGAACTCTTTGGATGCCATAATACCCACCATGTTTGGGGGTCACTTCACCCTAAAAACACCCCCATACTAACAGTGAGGTTTGGAGGTGGGAACATCATGGTGTTGGTGGGGCTTTTTTTCAGCATACGGTACTGGCAAACTTCATATCATTGAAGGAAGGATGAATGGAAAAATGTACCAAGACATTCTTGATAAAAATCTGCTGCCATCTACCAGCATGATGAAGATGAAACGAGGGCGAACATTTCAGCAAGACAATGATCCCAAACACAAAGCCAAGGAAACTCCAGTTGGTTTCAAAGAAAGAAAATAAAGCTGTTAGAATGGCCCAGCCAATCACCTGACTTGAATCAAATAGAAAATATATGGAAAGAGCTAAAGAACAGAGTTCATAAAAGAGGCCCACAGAACCTTCAAGGTTTGAAGACAAGAATTGAAGACAAGATTTGAAGATCTGAGCAACACATGCGACTAGTTTCTCCATACAGGAGGCGTCTTGAAGCTTTCATTACCAACAAAGGATTTTGTACCAAGTATTAAATACATTTCAGTTAGCAGATTCAATACTTTTTCCTCATGTCCTTCCATTTTATTACACAGAACTTCATTTCTGAACCGATTTGTTTTGGTTTCTTTGTATTTATGGACTACATGGGTTGTTGCTGAAAAATACTTATTTTACCCTTTGTATAAGCACTGTACAGTTCATATGGTTGCCACAAACACATTTTTTGACACATCACCTATAATTAATGATGGACCGTCAGCATCAGTGCCAGTCTACACAATAATAACCCTCCACATTAGTACCAGTTTCTGCAATTATATCCACCCAGCATCAGTGCCAGTTTAGGAAATAATAACCCCTATCCTAAATGGCAATTTCCATAATAATAACCAAAAACATCAGTGCCAACTTACAGAATAACAACCAAAAGCATTCGTATCAGTAGCAGCAATAATAACCCCCAGCATGACATCAGTGGCAGTTTACACAAGAACAACCCACATCATTGGTGCCAGTAGCAGCAATAATAAGCCCCAGCATCATAGATTAACATTCCCTCGTATCCAATTATTTCCACTATTTATTACCACAATGTATTTTTTTTAAATAGTGACAGCGAGTTGTGGGAGAAGATTCTCCTCTTGCTGTCACTAGATCCAGTGGATGGGGGAGATGTTGCAGTGGGAAGTTGGAACATGTTACATATTCCCAAAGGTGAACTTATCCTTTAACCACTTTTCTACAGGCACTTTCACCCCCTTCCTGCCCAGGCCAATTTTCTGCTTTCAGCGCTGTCACACTTTGAATGACAATTGCACGGTCATGCAACACTGTAATCATATGACATTTTTGTCTTTTTTTTTTTTACACAAATAGATTTTTTTTGGTGGTATTTAAACACCACTGGGGTTTTTATTTTTTGCTAAATATTAAAAAAAGACAGACATTTAAAAAAAAATAATGTTTTTCTTAGTTTGTTATAATATTTTGCTAGTTAGTAATTTTTCTTCTACACTGATGTGCACTGATGATGCTACATTGATAGGCGGCACTGATGAGGCAGCCCTGATAGGCATTGATGGGCACCAATGAGAGCACCAATGAGGCAGCACTGATGGGCATTGATAGGGTGGCGTTGATGAGGCTGCCCTTATATGTGGCACTGATGATCTGCACTGATATGCAGAACTGATAGACAGAACTGATGGGGTCTGATGAGCTACACTGATAGGCAATGATAGCTGGCACTGGCACTGATGAGCTTCACTACTGGATACTGATGAGCTGCACTAATGGGCACTGATGAGCTGCACTAATGGGCACTGATGAGCAGCACTGATGGGCTCTGATAGGCGACACTGACAGGCAGCACTTATGGGCACTGATAAGGTGGCACTGATGAGGCAGCACTATTATGTGGCACTGATGGGCACTTATAGGCAGCACTGATGGGTGGCACTGACACTGATAGGTGGTACTGATGATCTGCACTGATAGGCAGCACTGATGGGCAATGATAGCTGGCACTGGCACTGATGAGCTGCACTAATGGGTACCGATGAGCTGCACTAATGGGCACTGATGAGCTGCACTAATGGGCACTGATAGGCAGCACTGACAGGCAGCACTTATGGGCACTGATAAGGTGGCACTGATGAGGCAACACTATTATGTGGCACTGATGGGCACTTATAGGCAGCACTGATGGGTGGCACTGACACTGATAGGTGGCACTGATGATCTGCACTAATAGGCAGTACTGATGGTCAATGATAGGTGGCACTGATGAGCTGCACTGATAGGCAGCACTGATGGTCAATGATAGGTAGCACTGATGAACTGCACTAATGGGCACTGATAGGCAGCACTAATGGACACTGATGAACTGCACTAATGGGCACTGATGGGCAGCACTGATGGGCTCTAATAGGCGGCACTGACAGTCAGCACTGATGGTCAATGATAGGTGGCACTGATGAGCTGCACAAATGGGCAGTGATGGGCAGCACTGATGGGCTCTGATAGGCGGCACTGACAGGCAGCGCTTAAGGGCACTGACAAGGTGGCACTGATGAGGCAGCACTATTATGCAGCACTGATGGCCTGCACTGATAGGCGGTGTTGATGAACTGCACTGTTAGGCAGCACTGATAGGTGGCACTGGAACTGATGGGCACTTATAGGTGGCACTGATGAGCTACACTGATAGGTGGCACTGGCATTGATTGGATGGCACTGATGAGCTGCACTGATAGGCAGCACTGATAGGTGGCACTGATAGGAGACACTGATGAGCTGCACTAATGGGCGCTGATAGGTGGCACTGATGAGCTGCACTGATAGGTGGCACTGGCATTGATTTAATGGCACTGATGTGCTGCACTGATGGTGGCACTAGCATTGATTTGATGGCACTCATGATCTGCACTGATGGTGGCACTGGCATTGATTGGATGGCACTGATGAGCTGCACTGATTGTGGCACTGGCATTGATTGGATGTCACTGATGAGCTGCACTAATAGGTGGCACTGATAGGGGGCACTGGCACTGATAGGTGGCACTGACGAGATGCACTAAATGGGCACTGATGGGCTGCCTGCACTGATGTGATGAGTTGCACTGATATAGCCTCCCCAAAAAAAAGTAAGTTAACCACTTCACTTCAGCCAGTACACACAGTACTAGCACATCTGCACACTGCTGCACACACAAATAGAACTCATCTGCCTGAGTCTCACATTGACTTCCCCAGCAGGCCAGCCCAGCACCCATGGCTTACTTGAAGTTGTGCAGATGCAGAATGCTGAATACAAATCCTCCTCCTGGCTCACAGCACCGCCCACACACAGCACTCAGTGCTTTCCCAATCAAGCCTCTCGGGACACCAGGGAAGGCCTTCGGATGATGTCACGCCGGCCGGGACATCAAACTCCACCTACAGTGTGCGAGCACGCTCAGCCTCAGTGGCGCACTGCACTGGTACTGCCCGCACTGCAACATCTGCTCTCTCTGCATAATATATAGCATTTGAGCTGACAGACTCATATATGTGGGCCTAAATAATGCAGCTGCCTGGACAAGTTATATAGCGGCCGGCGGCGGGCGGCCGACGGCCAGGCCATGGCGATTTTATGTACCTAGAGAGTTTGGGCCTATATTATGATGGGGGCCTGGAGCTGAAGCTCCAAAAGCCCCTATATTAATTTGGCCCTGCTAATGGGCACTGATGAGGCAGCACTGATGAGACTGCACTGATATGTGGCACTGATGAGCACTGATAGGTGACACTAATAGGAGGCACTGATGGGCGGCACTGATGGGCAGGGCAGCCATCAGAAATTTTTGGGCCCCTTACACAGCTTAAGGCCTGCCACCCCCCGGGCCCCCCCGACCACCAACACTCCCCAGGGCTTGTCCACGGGCCATCCTACCGAATCTGCACTCTGACCACCTCTCCTGTATATATGTCAGCTTCCCTCACACCTGTATATATGCCAGCCCCCCACACACACATCTGTATATATGCCAGCCCCCCACACACCTGTATAAATGTCAGCCCCCCACACACACCTGTGTATATGTATGCCCCCTACACACCTGTATTTATGCAGGCCCCTCCCCAAACACACCTGTATATATGTCAGCCCCCCACACACACCTGTATATATGCCAGCCCCCACACACACACACCTGTATATATGTCACCCCCCACACACACCTGTATATATGTCAGCCCTCCCACACACACACACACCTGTATAT
Organism: Aquarana catesbeiana; assembly: GCF_042186555.1. Lineage (NCBI taxonomy): Eukaryota > Metazoa > Chordata > Amphibia > Anura > Ranidae > Aquarana > Aquarana catesbeiana. The sequence continues at coordinate 471,763,462 of NC_133328.1, forward strand.
ATATCAGCCCCACATATACACAAATCTGCAAATACACAAGGCTCTGGCCCCTCCCTGTACACAAACAGCCCCCCTCCCTTTCGTTCATAGCCCCTACTTGAAAAGAAGATCTTCCTACCTAGTCCCAGCTCGTTTTCACAAAGCTGACATGTTGCTGACACAGAGAAGCACAGTACACGAGGGGTGCACATGCACATAGTAGCCAGAGGTGGCAGTAAAGAGCTCAATGTCTGAGCTCAATGCCACAGAGAGCAAAATCAGCTGAGATTGTTTCTGTACTGCACAGCACGGCTCCTGCCTTCTTCTGGCCTGGGCAGGCTACACGGGCCCCGGGGCCCCTTACAGTTTTAATGGCTGTACCCCCTGATGATGGCCCTGCTAATGAGCACGAATAGGTGGCACTGATATGTGGCACTGATAGGCATCACTGATGGGCACTGACAGGCATCACTGATGGTCATTGACAGGCAGCACTTGTGGGCACAGATTGACAGCATTGACAGCACTTGTGGGCACTGTTGGGACTGCACTAATAATCAGGACATTGATGATCTGCGCATGCGCGAGCCGCACTGCGCCCTGTGAATGGCCAGGCAATCTTCTGGGACATGTAACATGTCCCAGAAGATTGCAGGGAGGGAGGGGGAAAGGTGAACTTCCTTCCGGCGCCGCAGAGCCAGGGGAGGAAGTGGGAGCTGGGTGCCCGTAAAAACAGGGTACCTGCTCCTCCCCCAAAAAAAGACATGCCAAATGTGGCATGTCAGAGGGTCCCCTGCACTTAAAGTGGAAGTTCCATTTTTGGGTGGAACTCCGCTTTAACTGACAATTGCACAGTCGTGCGACACTGTACCCAAATTTTTATTTTTTGAGCTATAAACAAAAAAAGCCGACAATTTTGAAAAAAACGAAACATTTTTTTTTTTATTTACTTTCTGCTATATAAAGTATCCAATAAAAAAATGTAAAAAATCAAATATCTTCATTAATTTAAGTTAATGTGTTTTCTGCAACATATTTTTGGTAAAAAAAAAAAAAAAAACAGTAAGCGTATATTGATTTGGTTGTGCAAAAGTTATAGCGCCTACAAACTTTGGGATATATTTATGGAATTTTTATTTTATTTATTTATTTTTTACTAGTAAGGGCGGCAATCAGCAACTTATATCAGGACTGCAAAATTGCGGCAGACAAATCGGACACTGCAATATTGCGGCAAACAAATCAGTGCTAAAAATATGCACTGCCACTGTACTAATGACACTGGCTGGGAAGGGGTTAACTGTGTGCCTAGCCAGTGTTTGTGTACTGTGTGGGAGGTGCTTTTACTATGGAAAGACATGGATCCTTGTCCTTGTCCCTTGTCCATTTGCAGGAACACAGGATCCATGCCTTCCCTACTGACAAAATGGCAATCTGCCTTGTTCACATAAGCAGACTGCCATTCTGCCTCTGTAACGAATGTTTAGTGAGTGCCAGCGGACAACGAGTTTGCGGTACCTGCTGATCACCTCCCGCTGTGCAGAATCAGAGTGGGAGTGAAGCGCTGTCAGTGCACATTCACGCCCGCTACCTGGAAGTGCAGGATTACGTATATATATGGGATCCGGTGCACAGTGGCCACCCTGTAAAACTGCTATAGGGCAGTCTTGAAGTGGTTAAGGATACTGTAATGCATAGAGACCATATTGTGAACGGCAAGTAAAGGTGACCTAACCCTTTAGGTATATGTAAAAACTTTAATATCCCTAGTATGAGTACAGGTACACTTTAAACCTGCCATGACAGAAATATGTGAACTTCCTTGACTGTCCTCTTTCTGAAAATATTTTTTGGGTTACTGTTTTGTTAGCTTTAGTATTTTCAGAGTTCCTGACCTTGGATAAGCACAAAGCTAAGAAAAGTCACAAGTGCATTCTTTTATTGTGTTGGTGTTTCAGAAAAAGTCAATATAACAGCCAGACAACTTGCAGTTTCAGAGAGAAAGGTCAGCAATGGTAGCCTCCACATTTCTTTCAGAGCAGATTTTCTTTAAGTTCAACTATGGCATAGGTAATATAACACCTGCTGCTCTATTCCTCCTTGCATGTCATTAGGGGGTAAGAAAGAAACTGAATTTTGTAATATTGTTTCTGCTCACATTTTACTGTTTTATGTTTTTGCAGTTTTGAAAAAAAAAGCACACTTCACAAACTGTGGTGCAAGAACAGATGGAAAACAGAAGACTAGAAAGAAAATTAACAAAAGGAAAAGGGAAGAGAAAAATACAGGAATCTCTAGAGACTGAAGCACTGAGAAAGCACTGGGAAAACTCACTTAAGACATTTGTTTTATTTTTCACATCAATAATTATTCTAAAGGGATTGTGAAAATAGAACCTATATGAAAACATGTTTCAGTCATTACATGAGCCTAGGGCTTCAGAACCATAATATACCAAGGATGTAACTGAATTTTCATGGGTCAGCATGTGAACCACAGGCCCAAAACATCCTCCTGTTATTAATATCTTCTACCATAAGCACAAATGTCTCATTAAATAGAACACATTTGTGTGGATGAAATCATTAAACACATGATGATGTGTCCATTGGTAGAATGAAGGGGAAAGAGGCGAACGTTCTTGGATCTGAGTCATACATTTTTCCCCCAAGGCCCACTGACTTGGAAAACACGTGGGCACAAATGAGACAGCCATAGATAAGATTTTTGATCCTCCTTATCACTACTAATGTAAAGTTACAATGTTCTTTGTAAATATAAAATACGGTAGCATAAGAAAGTCCAGTCAAATCACTGTGTAAGTCCCATACTATAACAGCCCTTGTGACCAACATATATATGATTGTCAATATACGTAATGATGAGATTACATGTTTGTAAATATGTAGCTCTATTTCTTTTATGTAGACTGAGAGAACTCCTAATTGGTCATTGTTATCACTACTACCCTAGTTGCTGTACTCCAACTGTATACTGTCCTTTTTAATAATCATTTGGATAGATTATTACTAATCGACTATTATAGTCATGCAGGAACATTCCTATATAGATGCTATGAGATAAATGATCCACATCAAAATCTGACAAGTAAACAAACATTTTTTTTTTTACTTCCAGTAGTTAAAATGTTAGTGAAATTAGCAAATAAAATATGTAATGCCTTAAAGAAGAAACAGTCATTCATTTGTCAAAATGGCATGTTTTAGATGTCATATGCTTCTAAAAAGTATGAGCAAACATTGATTTTCTTAGCATGGAATATGTGTCATGCAGATCTAGAAGACTTATTCTGAGCTCATAAGATTTGTTTGCATTACATAGAAGCTTGTGTGGGAGTGGAAACCCTATAAATCATGTGCCTATGATGTCTGGATCTCCTGGTTTGTAATTCTTTGCAGGAAATGTGATTTGTGCCATGGGTCACTGTTACCAGACATATTAGTGTAAAATATGCTCCCATTCAGTCATGCTTTGGTAGTTTTAAAGGCGCCCCTGCCTACATTGACTGGACTTTTTTTTAAACAGTCACAATTCTCCCTAAAAGGTTTTTGCTTGTATTGTATACTTTCCTTCCTGCTACCAATGCCAACTTTGCAGCATTGAAGAGATATTTTTTGCTAAAAGAGCTTCGGCATTCAGCACACTTCTGGTTGTGTCTGGTCCATGTTTCATTACTATGTTTTGTAGAGGTGTAGAGGCCAGTGGACAAAACTAGAGTGCAGCATGAGACAAAACATCTGACTGTTCCAAAAATATTTCATACAGATTACCTTCTACAGCTAAACTCTGGACACTAATCCTGCCATCTCAGCAGGGGCGTACCTACAGGGGTCGCAAAGGTCGCAAATGCAAACCGGCCCCATGCACACCTGGATAGGAGAAGCTGAAGCATATAGAGGAACTATATTCCCTCCCTCCTACAGACTTTGAATGCCTGCTTCTCACCCTCTCCCTCCTGCAGGCATTTAGCAGCTACAGGAGGGAGGGAATCAGTTCCTCTATATGCTGCCACCCCTGACGGCCCTCCTATTTAGCTTCTTAATGCTCAGGCCTCTGTCCCCTCTTATGGCCCCCCTGTGCTCTCCCATGGCCCCCTTTTGTCCCCCACAGCTGTGCCGGGTTCCCCCTTCCTTTCTCCCACCAGCTGCTGTGGGGGATGCTGTCAGTGTGGAGAGTGAGGAAGGGAATGGTAAATCTTTCATTTACCAGCCCCTTCCTTGTCTGAATGAATAAAGTCAATGATCCGTACTGATCCCTGACTTTGTCCATTCATAACTGAAACATAATAAACTGGGGTTGATTTATTAAAGCTGGAGCATTCAGAATCTAGTGCAGCTGTGCATTGTAGCCAATCAGCTTCTAACTTCAGCTTGTTCAATTAAGCTTTGGCAATAAAACGTGGAAGCTGATTGGTTTCTATGCAGAGTTGCACCAGATTTTGCACTCAGTTTTAGTAAATATATCTGACTGTGTCTACTATGATTGTGAATGAATGGGAAACTCTGTACAGAGCTGTTCCTGTCCATTCTTTCTGTACAGCTGAGGATTAAGCACTGTGTCATCAATCTTGTTTTTCTGTCTCAAAGGTGAAACATTAATGATCTGCTTAGACCCCTGATATCTCACCAAATAAAAAATAATATTGGAAAAAAATAATAATAATAATTAAATAAAAAAGTTAAAAAAATTATAAAAAAATAAAATAACAAAAATAAAAAAAAACAACTGACACCAGTGGCTGAACTACCAGGATCACAAAGGTTGCACTTGCAATCAGGCGCTGACCTTCTGCCACCGGGCTCTGAGGGAAGGGCTCCAGCTGGGGGTCAGGGGGTCCCTTCATGTTTTCTTGCACCGGTGGCCCTCAAGATTCTTGTTATGTCTCTGCATCTCAGTATATTCATCATAGGGCCACCAAGAAAATAGATCTACTTAATGTGCACTAGGGATGAGCTTCGTGTTCGAGTCGAACCCATGTTCGACTCGAACATCGGCTGTTCGATCGTTCGCCGAATTGCGAACGTTATGGGCCGTTCGCGCTAAATTCGTGTGGCGCGTCACGGCCCATAATTCACTGCGGCATCGCAGTGCATTGCTGGCTGATGATTGGCCAAGCATGCACTATGACCCGCATGCTTGGCCAATCACAGCGCTGTCAGTAGAGAGAGCTGTAATTGGCCAAAGCCAGGGTGGCTTTGGCCAATTACGGCTCAGGGCATTTAGTACACACCCCACACTATATAAGGCCGCCTGCACGGCGGCCCTGTGTAGTGTGTGTTCCGGTGTGCTGAGAGATAGAGAGAGAGAGAGACAGTGTCATTTGATTTGAGTTAGATAGATTAGGCAGAACAGTCAGTCAGTTAGCTGCACTTACAGTGTATTGTGTATATATATGCATCCCAGGTGTTGCATATATATATATACACTGTATTCAGTTTAGCTAGATCCGTTCCTGTTATCTTCTATCTAGACTATTTACATTTAATGCAGTGCGTCCTGCTCACAGTGTTCAGCTAGATCCGTTCCTGTTATCTTCTAGACTATTTACATTTAGTGCAGTGCGTCCTGCTCACAGTGTTCAGCTAGATCCGTTCCTGCTATTTACATTTAGTGCAGTGCGTCCTGCTCACAGTGTTCAGCTAGATCCGTTCCTGTTAAATTCCTACTGACCGGCAGGCTTGTCTGGTTACAGTATATAAAGCTACCTGAAGAAAATTACAGGTGTTCTATTTGATCCTATTAGTACCACGGTCAGGCAGCTAGACTATTTACATTTAGTACAGTGTGTCCTGCTCACAGTGTTCAGCTAGATCCGTTCCTGTTATCTTCCTACTGACAGGCAGGCTTGTCTGGTTACAGTATATAAAGCTACCTGAAGAAAATTACAGGTGTTCTATTTGATCCTATTAGTACCACGGTCAGGCAGCTAGACTATTTACATTTAGTACAGTGCGTCCTGCTCACAGTGTACAGCTAGATCCGTTCCTGTTATCTTCCTACTGACAGGCAGGCTTGTCTGGTTACAGTATATAAAGCTACCTGAAGAAAATTACAGGTGTTCTATTTGATCCTATTAGTACCACGGTCAGGCAGCTAGACTATTTACATTTAGTACAGTGCGTCCTGCTCACAGTGTACAGCTAGATCCGTTCCTGTTATCTTCCTACTGACAGGCAGGCTTGTCTGGTTACAGTATATAAAGCTACCTGAAGAAAATTACAGGTGTTCTATTTGATCCTATTAGTACCACGGTCAGGCAGCTAGACTATTTACATTTAGTACAGTGCGTCCTGCTCACAGTGTTCAGCTAGATCCGTTCCTGTTATCTTCCTACTGACAGGCAGGCTTGTCTGGTTACAGTATATAAAGCTACTTGAAGAAAATTACAGGTGTTCTATCCCAGCTTAGTGCAGCTACAGGCCATTAGTATGTCTGGAAGGCCAAGAAGGAGAGGCAGACAGTCACAAGCCAATAAGAGAGGGCAAGCAGGCTCTGTGTCTAGTGCTGGTCGTGGAGACGGTGCATCCTCATCAGCACGTGGCCATGGGACACGCTTGGCCTTTTTTTCGGCAGCTGGCCATGTTGAGCCGCAACATGCGGAAGACTTGGTCGAGTGGATGACCAAGCCGTCCTCATCCTCCTCATCCTCTCTCACCCATGCCCAGGGTGCTTTGTCTGGCAAAGCAGCGGCCTCTTCCCTCAGCTCAATGTCATCAGTGACTCCTTCCCTAGCTCCACCATGTCCTCATGAGGATTCCCTCGAACTGTTTGACCACAGTGTTGGGTACATGCTCCAGGAGGATGCCCAGCGTTTGGAAGGCTCTGATGACGATACTGAGCTCGATGAAGGCAGTAACATGAGCGCGGACAGAGGGGGTGCCCAAGAAGGACAGCAATCTGGCAGTCATGCTCCCCCTGCTGCAGCATACTGCCAGGTTTGCTCCAGTGATGAGGAGGGAGGGGATGATGAGGTCACTGACTCAACGTGGGTGCCTGATAGGAGAGAGGAGGAGGAGGAGGAGGAGGAGGAGGAGGAGGAGGAGGAGGCGGCAGCACATCACCAACGAGGCAGGATGCCCTCCAGGGGCCAGCCTAAGGGCAGCACATTGACTGCATCACACCCCAAAGCTCCACATGTGCAGGGCGCTGCAGTCTCTGCGCGTTATTCAAAAAGTTCTTTGGTGTGGGCCTTTTTTGAGACGAGTGCATCAGATCGCACCGCTGCTATTTGCAACATATGTCTCAAGCGTATCTCGCGTGGCCAAAATATCTCCCGCTTGGGTACCACATGCTTGACCAGACATATGTTGACCTGCCATGCAGTTCGTTGGCAAGCGTATCTAAAAGACCCACACCAAAGAACAAAGAGGATCTCTCCTTGCTCCTCATCAGCTGAGATTTCCAACCCCACTAGACCTTCAGTCCTCTCTGAGACCTACAGTGAGAGGAATGAAGGTGTAGAATTAGGTGTGTCACAGCCAAGTACTTGTGGGCAATCTGCTTTTGGTACACCGACGTCAGATTGTACCAGGCAAATTTCCCTGCCCCAGCTGCTGCACCGCCGAAAGAAGTTTGCTCCCAGCCATCCACATGCCCAGCGGTTGAATGCTAGCTTGGCAAAATTGCTAGCACTTCAACTGCTGCCTTTTCAGTTGGTAGACTCTGCCCCCTTCCGTGAGTTTGTGGAATGTGCGGTTCCTCAGTGGCAGGTACCCAAACGCCACTTTTTCTCACGGAAGGCGATTCCGGCTCTCTACCGGCATGTGGAAGGCAATGTCCATGCCTCGCTGGACAGGGCGGTCAGCGGTAAGGTGCATATTACCGCTGACTCATGGTCCAGCAGGCATGGACAGGGACGTTACCTAAGTTTCACGGCGCATTGGGTGACTCTGCTGGCAGCTGGGAAGGATGCAGGACAAGGTGCAGTAGTGTTGGAGGTTGTTCCGCCACCACGCCTCCAAAATGCTGATTGTGACACACCTCTCTCCTCCACCCCCTCCTCTTCTTCTTCCTCCATGGCCTCTTCCTCGGAACCAGCGGTGCTCCGTAGGCGTTCAAGGGGCTACGCAAGTACGCAGGCCAAAAGATGCCATGCGGTGCTTGAGCTGGTGTGCTTGGGGGACAGGAGCCACACTGGGGCAGAGGTTCTGTCAGCTCTGCAGGGGCAGGTTCAGAGGTGGTTGACGCCACGCCAACTTAAGGCAGGAATGGTGGTTTGCGACAATGGCACCAACCTCCTCTCTGCCCTCCGACAGGGACAAATGACCCATGTGCCCTGTTTGGCTCACGTCCTTAACTTGGTGGTGCAGCGGTTCTTGGGCAGGTACCCGGGCTTACAGGATGTCCTGAGGCAGGCCAGGAAAGTCTGTGTGCATTTCCGCCGGTCATATAATGCCAGTGCTCGGCTGACGGACCTCCAAAAGGAGTTTAACCTGCCCAAGAACCGCCTAATCTGTGACATGCCCACCAGGTGGAACTCAACGTTGGCCATGCTGCAGCGGCTGCACACGCAGCAGAGGGCCATCAATGAGTACCTGTGCGACTATGGCACCAGGACAGGGTCAGGGGAGCTTGGTTTTTTTTCCCCACGCCAGTGGGCCATGATCAGGGATGCATGCACTGTCCTGTCACCATTCGAGGAGGCCACGAGGATGGTGAGCAGTGACAGTGCATGCATCAGTGACACTGTCCCCCTTGTCCACCTGTTGGAGCACACGCTGCGTGGAATAATGGACAGGGCACTTGAGGCAGAACAGAGGCAGGAAGAGGAGGACTTCCTTAGCTCTCAAGGCCCCCTTTATCCAGACAGTGTTCCTGCGTGCCCGCCGATCACACAGGAAGAGGACGAGGAGGAAGAGGAGGAGGAGGAAGATTGTGTCAGTATGGAGGTGGAGCCTGGCACTCAGCATCAGCAGCAGTCTTTAAGGGATCAGTCCCAAGAAACACATGGACTTGTACGTGGCTGGGAGGAGGTGGCTGCGGACCATGTCGTTCTTAGTGACCCAGAGGACTCCGGACCGAATGCCTCAGCAAACCTACGCTGCATGGCCTCCCTGATCCTGCAAAGCCTGCGTAAGGATCCTCGTATTCGTGGTATCAAGGAGAAGGACCAATACTGGCTGGCAACCCTCCTTGATCCACGTTACAAGGGTAAGGTTGCGGACCTTATCTTGCCATCGCAGAGGGAGCAGAGGATGAAACATCTTCGGGAGGCCTTGCAGAAAGGTCTGTGCAACGCGTTCCCAGAGACTGGGAGGTTACAAACTCCTGTTTCTGGACAACGTGTTGCTGAGGCTTCGGTCAGTCAAAGAAGGAGCGGTGGAGAAGGTGGCCGTCTGACCGATGCGTTCAGACAATTTTTTGGTCCGCAGCCCCAAGGTATGATCGGTTCCAGCAACCATCGCCAGCGTCTGTTTTACATGGTGCAGGAATACCTAGGGGCAAGATCAGACTTGGACACCTTTCCCACCGAAAATCCTCTGGGTTACTGGGTCTTGAGGATGGATCACTGGCCAGAGCTTGCACAGTATGCAATTGAGCTACTGGCCTGTCCTGCATCCAGCGTTCTTTCGGAACGCACATTCAGTGCTGCTGGAGGCGTGGTAACCGATCACAGGGTGCGTCTGTCCACCGACTCGGTCGATCGGCTGACCTTCATAAAAATGAATGAGTCTTGGATCACCACCAGCTACCAAGCACCTGATGCTGATGTAACCGAATAATTTTTTTTGAAATCTCAGATCCCTTCAAAGACTGCCTATGCTGATGCTGAGTGACTATCCCTGAGTAATTATCCTCTTCCTCCTCAATCATCACGCTGATAGCTTGTAAGAACATTTTTGGTTCTGGGCGCCACCACCAGTGCCTAAGGCACAATTTTTCAGCCCCTGTTTAACAGGGGCGTGTAATTACAATTTTTGATGTAATACTTTGCAGCAGGGCTCGTTCCTGCATTCCAACTAGAGTGTCTGTGAGGGGTTGCAGTGTTGTGGCACCAGCACCAGTGCCTAGGGCCCAATTTTTCTGCCCCTGTCTAACAGGGGCGTGTAATTACAATTTTTGATGCAATACTTTGCAGCAGGGCTCGTTCCTGCGTTCCAACTAGAGTGTCTGTGAGGGGTTGCAGTGTTGTGGCACCAGCACCAGTGCCTAAGGCCCAATTTTTCTGCCCCTGTCTAACAGGGGCGTGTAATTACAATTTTTGATGCAATACTTTGCAGTAGGGCTCGTTCCTGCGTTCCAACTAGAGTGTCTGTGAGGGGTTGCAGTGTTGTGGCACCAGCACCAGTGCCTAAGGCCCAATTTTTCTGCCCCTGTCTAACAGGGGCGTGTAATTACAATTTTTGAAGCAATCATTTGCAGCAGGGCTCGTTCCTGCGTTCCAACTAGAGTGTCTGTGAGGGGTTGCAGTGTTGTGGCACCAGCACCAGTGCCTAAGGCCCAATTTTTCTGCCCCTGTCTAACAGGGGCGTGTAATTACAATTTTTGAAGCAATAATTTGCAGCAGGGCTCGTTCCTGCGTTCCAACTAGAGTGTCTGTGAGGGGTTGCAGTGTTGTGGCACCAGCACCAGTGCCTAAGGCCTAATTTTTCAGCTGCTGTTCAACAGGGGCATGTAATTACAATTCTTGATCTAATATTTCACAGCAGGGCCCTGTGAGGGCTTACAGTGTTGTGGCCACAGCAACACCTAAGGCCCAAATTTCTGCTGAGTATATAGGGCAGGACCCTACTTTCAAACATCTAACTTACAAACGACTCCTACTTGCAAACGGAAGGAGACAACAGGAAGTGAGATGAAATCTACCCCTAGGAAGGGAAATTCTCTCCTGTAAGAGTTAATATGGGAAAACAAGTTCTCCTTTCCACTGATGCTTTCCAATCCTTGTTCCACAAAAAAACCCAAATTTTCAAAAAACATTTTTCATTGGGACAAAAAAGTGAGGTGAAATCTTCTGAAGAGGAGGAAAGACAGCAAAACAAATGTCACAGGGGTGATAACCCTTCCCTATGTTTTCCAAAAAGCTTAGAAAAGATTTTTTGGCTGGAGCTAAACACGTTAAAAATGTTCAAAATTACAAACAGATTCTACTTAACAACAAACCTACAGTCCCTGTCTTGTTTGCACCGCCTGTATACTGCTGTTCAGAGTATATAGGGCCTGGTGGCCCCACACCTTTCCTTATTTTAATTTGGGTGCGGGGTTCCCCTTAATATCCATACAAGACCCAAAGGGACTGGTAATGGACTGGGGGGTACCCATGCCGTTTGTCTCACTGATTTTCATCCATATTGCCATGACCCGACATGACATTAAACCCGCAAGCAGTTTTAAATGAGATTTTTTCCTTTAAAAATGACATTTGGTGCAGGGACTGTTCTAAACATGGGAAACACGCGTCACTTTACAGGCATACTATAGACACCCCCCAGGTACGATATTTAAAGGAATATTTCACTTTTTTTTTTTTACTTTAAGCATCATTAAAATCACTGCTCCCGAAAAAACGGCCGTTTTTAAAAGTTTTTTTTGCATTGATACATGTCCCCTGGGGTAGGACCCGGGTCCCCAAACCCTTTTTAGGACAATACCATGCAAATTAGCCTTTAAAATGAGCACTTTTGATTTCGAACGTTCGAGTCCCATAGACGTCAATGGGGTTCTAACGTTCGTGCGAACTTTCGGTCCGTTCGCGGGTTCTGGTGCGAACCGAACCGGGGGGTGTTCGGCTCATCCCTAATGTGCACCAAATGCTTTTGAAAAACAGATATTACCTTGCAGAAGCAGTGGTGACACAATCTGTGTTACACATGACATAGTGGAAGGAAATGTGAGCTGTTAAATGAACCCTGCAGGCTCATCCACTACAGGCTGCCTGCAGAAAACTACAGAAGGGAGCAGATACAAGACCAGTGCACAAGGAAAGAGAGCAGCAGTGACCAGTCTGTATTACAGGAAGCTCCTACAAAGAGGCAAAGTGTAGGAGTTGTTTCATGCTTGATTATTGCACAGATCTGGAAGATATACACAAAAGATGTCAAGATTTAGGTAGGCATAAACATGGCCACTTATATTTCCTCAATACTTGTTTAGTCCAGATTTAAGCTTTAAACGCAGTGAAGTTTGGTGTCACAGGCAGTGAGACAGTATTGTTTGCTTTGCAGGGATTTCTTGTTTTTCGGGCAAAATGGTCACTTTAAGGATTTTTTACAATATTCAGAAGTAGTGTTTTCCAAGCCTGTCCTCGGATAGCTCTAGCAGTGCATGGTTTCTGGTTCTTGTCACTAGGGACGGGCGAATGGTTCGGCACGGGCTAAGTTCGGACCGAACTTTGGTTGTTCGGACATTCGGCGAACAACGAACATTATGCGGTGTTCGCGGCAAATTCAAAAGCCGCTAAACCCCATTAAAGTCTTTGGGACATTAACATGAAAAACCAAAAGTGCTCATTTTAAAGGTTTATATGCAAATTATTGTCATAAAAAGTGTTTAGTGACCAGGGTCCAGCCGCAGGGGACATGCATCAATGCAAAAAAAGGTTTTCAAAACGGACGTTTTTTCGGGAGCAGTGATTTTAATAATGTTTAAAGGGAAACAATAAAAATGAAATATTCCTTTAAATATCTTGCCTGGGGGGTGTCTATAGTATGCCTGTAAAGTGGTGCAGTTTTCCCGTATTTAGAACAGGACCACAGCAAAATGACATTTTTAAAGGAAAAATTTAATGTAAAACTGATTGTGGCTGTAATAAATTGTTGGGTCTCGGCAATATAGATAAAACTTTAGGGGTACCAGCGAAAAGGGGGAAAGTCATACAATGCTCGACAATAAGTATGTAAAAATTAAGGATTTTATTGTGTTACATACAAAACATGATAAAAATTCAAATATGAATTATGCACACATGTTCAAGGATACATCTAGAAATTTAAAACAGATGATAAAATGATGTAATCACTCAGTAGTACCGTTGGAGTGATTTTCCGACATGTTTCGTCACTCTGGGCTCATCAGGAGATGTTTTAACCGGTTCAATACAGGGCAATTTCACCCCCTTCCTTCCCAGGCCAATTTTTAGTTTTCAGCGCTGTCGCACTTTAAACGTCAATTGCGCGGTCGTGCGACGTTGTACCCAAAAAAATTGATGTCCTTTTTTCACCACAAATAGAGCTTTTTTTTGGTGGTATTTGATCGCCTCTGCGGTTTTTATTTTTTGCGCTATAAACAAAAGAAGAGCGACAATTTCGAAAAAAACACAATATTTTTTACTTTTTGCTGTAATAAATATCCCAATTTTTTTTTTTAAAACACATTTTTTCCTCAGTTTTGGCCGATACGTATTCTTCTACATATTTTTGGTAAAAAAAATCGCAATAAGCGTATATTGATTGGTTTGCGCAAAAGTTATAGCGTCTACAAAATACGGGATAGATTTATGACATTTTTTTTAAAAAAATATTTTTTTATTTTTTTAGCGGCGATCGTGATTTTTTTTTGGTGACTGCGACATTATGACTGACACATCGGACACTTTTGACACATTTTTGGGACCAATCACATTTATACAGCGATCAATGCTATAAAATTGCATTGATTACTGTGTAAATGTGACAGGCAGTGAAGGGGTTAACCACTAGGGGGCGGGGAGGGGTTAAGTATGTTTCCTAGGGAATGATTCTAACTGAAGGGGGAGGGGACGCACTAGGGGAGGAGACCGATCAGTGTTCCTCCGTTCTGGGAACACAGATTGCTCTCCTCAGAGCTGACAGGCTGTGGATCTGTGTGTTTACACACACAGATCCACATGCCGGCCCGGTTAACGGGCAATCGCGGGTGCCCGGCGGACATTGCGGCCGCCGGGCACACGCATCGGGTCCCGAGGAACGCGGCGGGCGCGCGCGCTCCCGGCGGCGCGCGCCCGCCCTCTAGACGGTCGGGAATCCCAGGACGTCATATGACGTCTACCCAGGATGGGAGATCCCATCTGTGGACGTCATATGACTATATGCGGGTATTGAAGTGGTTAAAAGCAAAATAGATGTAACACTGCATATAACAAAATACAGCATACAAGCATTACATTGGTTTGGAGTATAATACAGAATAATTAAATTAGAACATAAAAATACAAATGGGTATACTATCAACCGCTAGCTCCATCAACAAGAGCTCACCCATATGCAGATCTCATACCTGCGATTCAATGTTGAAAGACAAGGAAAATCCTCACTGAGTGGTGTACTTAAAAGGTGTTGAAAGAGGCCCAGATGAGCTTGTCAGCTGAAATCTAGCCAAAGAATTGATAAATGTGTAGTAGGTGATTGAAGTGAGAGTGTATTTTCTACTCAAAAAGGGGGGGGGGGGGGAAGGGGGGGGAGAGAAAGAGGGAAGGAAAGGGGGGAGAGGGGAGGGAAAAGGAATCGGGGGGAAGGAAAGGGTAATAAGCAAGTGGGGGGAGGGTTGGAATGGGGGAGGAGGGAGGTGGGTGTTGATGTGGAAAGGTGAACAGGGAAGTTGTATTGGGAAGTGTGGGAGTGTGGGAAGAAGTGAAAAAGAAAATGAAGATCTGAGAAACGGATAAAGATCGAGGGACTGTGCACAAAATAGTGTGGGATAGATAATACATATTCAAAGGGAGAGACATTTACTTACATTCATAGGGACAATAAATATGAAAAGGGCAGAAGGTGCCAGGATTTGAGGACCAATGTCTATTGGGGAGATGTGTAAAAAAATTATTGGTAAAATAAAGTAAAATAAATGGAATTTTGGAGGAATTTTTAGAAAGGACAGGACTATATAAATTAAGATGAATGGACAAGAACGGAAGGGAAGAGAGCATAGTACATATTGTAAACTAATAAAAGAATAGATGGATCATCTTATATATGAAGGTGACTAAAGCCTGCTGCAGATCACCTGCCCCCCTAAAATATGGGAGGGGGGGTAAAGTTACCAACACAGGCGGCAGCAGGTAAAGAAATATATAAATAATTAAGTAGGTAAATCTAGAGAATGGTAGGGACTAAGATAATGTACTAAAAGATCGGAGATATAGGAAAAGGTTTAATATACTGTAGATCTGTATCTAGTATGTAACGAACTTCCAGCATGGCTAGCCTTTGGAGTGTCTGGCAATGTGGTGTGGTATGGGGCACTATATACAGACAGGTGAGTGCCATACAATTAGCATCTGACATCACGCAAGGGCTGCCGGCAGGTGCACCGCACGGCGCATGCGCTGAACATCACAAGGTGAAACGAGAATCAAGACACTACAGTTCCCATGCTGCAACGTGGTCCGGGGGAGGGAAGAGAGACAGCGCAAGAGGAGCTGACATACCCCAATCAAGTGGCGCGCGTCTCTTAACCTCCTCCGCTCACAGAGCGAGAGGCAGCATGGGAGAGAAGGAGGCCTCAGAGAGAAATATCAAAATAAATGGTTCAGAAGTATTTGACAAAGGAGGGAAGATGAGAATAAAATGAAATAAGGATAATATGGTGATCAATTTATAATGGGAATGAATATTGGGAGGGATAGATGAATAAATGAATAAAGGGCATATGTGTACTGTGGGAGTGGATGAGGGGTAAGTGTATGAATTAAACAAGGTGAGTGACGGGAGTGAGGAGACAGAAAGGGATAACAGGTTAGGCATATTGAGGAGGGGAATGCGATGGAACCAGGCAGTCGGCAGACACCACAAGAAAAGCATCAAAAAAAAGAAAAGAACAAAACCAATAAGGCAAAATAGACAAATAATGAAATATAAACTACAGATTTTGTTGGAGAAGCAATAAATTCATAAAAAGTATTGGATTGTTAATATTTAATATTTAGTAAATTAATACGTCAGTAGTGCATGGTTAGTACATTAAAGTACGCACTATTGAGTATGTATAATAATTGTTGCCACATGGCATACATATTAGATAGAGTAATCTACATTTTTTAATACTTTTAATATATCTGTAGATAAAACTATTCAAAAAATGGAGAAATAAGTTTTTACATACTTATTGTTGAGCATTGTATTACTTTCTCCCTTTTTGCTGGCACCCCTAAAGTCCCATCAAATAATTCCCCCTTTTCTGACATTTATATACAGGGATGTTGGTGCCTTATATTTGCCATTGCCACCCACCCATATTATCACTTTATAGATAAAACTCATTGAAAAAAAGAGCATGGGTTCCCCCCCAGTCTATTACCAAAAAAATTGCGTGGGGGTCTCCCCAAAATCCACACCAGACCCTTCAGGTCTGGTATGGATTTTAAGGGGAACCATGCCCTAAAAGTAATAAAAAATTGTGTGCCGAGCATGCAACCTGGCAGGCCACAGGAAAAAAGGGGGGATGAGAGAGCACCCCCGAACCATACCAGGCCACATGCCCTCAACATGGAGAGGTGCTTTGGAGTAGCCCCCCAAAGCACATTGTCCCCATGTTGATGGGAACAAGGGCCTCATCCCCACAACCCTTGCCCTGTGGTTGTGGGGATCTGTGGGCGGGGGACTTATTGGAACTTGGAAGCCCCAGATCCTGGCCTTCCCTCTAAGTGAATTGGTAACGGGTACATTGTACCCCTACCATTTCACAAAAGTACAAAAAATAGTAAAAAAGACAGGAGACACTTTGAGACAACTCCTTTATTAAAAAATAAAAAAATAAAAATGTCCCATGGCATGTGGCATCAGAGGGGGGGCGGGGTCACCCATTTACATCACCGGGTGGCCCCACCCTCAGCTATTCCCTTGTTAACCAAGTGAATAGCTGGATCAGCTATTCACTTGGTTAAGCTGCATGCATCAATGCAAAAAAAGGTTTTCAAAACGGCCGTTTTTTCAGGAGCAGTGATTTTAATAATGCTTAAAATGAAACAATAAAAGTGTAATATTCCTTTAAATTTCATACCTGGGGGGTGTCTATAGTATGCCTGTAAAGGGGTGCATGTTTCCTGTGTTCAGAACAGCCTGACAGCAAAATGACATTTCAAAGGAAAAAAAGTCATTTAAAAGTACTCGCGGCTATTAATGAATTGCCGGTCCGACAATACACATAACAGTTCATTGATAAAAACGGCATGGAAATTCCCCACAGGGGAACCCCGAACCAAAATTAAAAAAAAAAAAATGATGTGGGGGTCCCCCTAAATTCCATACCAGGCCCTTCAGGTCTGGTATGGATATTAAGAGGAACCCCGGCCAAAATTTAAAAAAAAATGGTGTGGGGTCCCCCCAAAAATCCATACCAGACCCTTATCCGAGCATGCAACCTGGCAGGCCGCAGGAAAAGAGGAGGGATGAGACAGCGCCCCCCCTCCTGAACCGTACCAGGCCACATGCCCTCAACATTGGGAGGGTGCTTTGGGGTAGCCCCCCAAAACACCTTGTCCCCATGTTGATGGGGACAAGGGCCTCATCCCCACAACCCTTGCCCGGTGATTGTGGGGGTCTGCGGGCAGGGGCTTATTGGAATCTGGAAGCCCCCTTTAACAAGGGGACCCCCAGATCCCAGCCCTCCCCCCTGTGTGAAATGGTAAGGGGGTACAAAAGTACCCCTACCATTTCACAAAAAAAGTGTAAAAAATGTTAAACATGACAAGAGACAGTTTTTGACAATTCCTTTATTTAAATGCTTCTTCTTTCTTCTATCTTCTATCTTCTTTCTTCTATCTTCTATCTTCTTTCTTCTATCTTCCTTCAGTTTCTTCCTCCATCTTCTTCTTCTTCTGGTTCTTCTGGTTCTTCCTCCGGTGTTCTCGTCCGGCATCTTCCTCCGCGGTACCGGCGTCTTCTTCCCTTCGTCTTCTCGGGCTACCCTGCATCCACCATGATGGGAGGCTCCTGCTGTGTGACACTTCACCTCTTCATGACGGTTCTTAAATAATGGAGGGCGGGGCCACCCAGTGACCCCGTCCCCTCTGACGCATGGGGACTTGACGGGGACTTCCCTGTGGCATTCCCCGTGACGTCAGAGGGGGCAGACAGGGAAGTCACCGTATGTCAGAGGGGGGCTGGGTCACCAGGTGGCCCCGCCCTCCATTATTTAAGAACCATCAGAAGAGGAGAAACGTAACACAGCGGGAACCTCCCGTCATGGTGGATGCAGAGCGGCCCGAGAAGACGAAAGGAAGAAGACGCCGGCACCGAGAGGGAGGAAGATGCCAGATGAGAACACCAGAGGAAGAACCAGAAGAGCCAGAAGAACCAGAAAAAGAAGAAGATGGAAGAAGAAACCGAAGGAAGATAGATGATAGAAGAAAGAAGATAGAAGAAAGAAGAAAGAAAATAGAAGAAAGAAGAAGCATTTAAATAAAGGAATTGTCAAAAACTGTCTCATGTAATTTTTAACATTTTTGACACTTTTTTTGTGAAATGGTAGGGGTACTTTTGTACCCCATTACCATTTCACACAGGGGGGAGGGCCGGGATCTGGGGGTCCCATTGTTAAAGGGGGCTTCGAGATTCCGATAAGCCCCCCGCCCGCAGACCGCCACAACCACCGGGCAAGGGTTGTGGGGACGAGGCCCTTGTCCCCATCAACATGAGGACAAGGTGTTTTGGCGGGCTACCACAAAGCACCCTCCCAATGTTGAGGGCATGTGGCCTGGTACAGTTCAGGAGGGGGGGTCACTCTCTCATCCCCCCTCTTTTCCTGCGGCTTGCCAGGTTGCGTGCTCGTATAAGGGTCTGGTATAGATTTTTGGGGGGACCCCACGCCATTTTTTTTTTAATTTTGGCACGGGGTTCCCCTTAATATCCATACCAGACCTGAAGGGCCTGGTATGGAATTTAGGGGGACCCCCAACTTCATTTTTTTTTTAAATTTTGGTTCGGGGTTTCCCTGTGGGGAATTCCCATGCCGTTTTTATCAATGAACTTTTATGTGTATTGTCGGACCGGCAATTTATTAATAGCCGCGAGTAGTTTTAAATGACTTTTTTTCCTTTGAAATGTAATTTTGCTGACAGACTGTTCTAAACACGGGAAACATGCGCCCCTTTACAGGCATACTATAGACACTCATAGAGATGTTATGCGCTGCGCTTGGGTGAACAAAAATAATATGTGAACCTCTCTAAGTGAGTTACAAGAGAAATGTCAATCAAAAAAATAATAAAAAATCATGTATATAAATCTTTTCATAACAGTATTAAAGTGCAATGTACATAAATAACAATAAATTTTAAATTTTAAAGTGCATGCATGAATATGAAAGTGCTCAGTGCTCCACACTGATAGAAATAGTCCTGTTAAACGATCCTTTGTGATCCGTGAAAAAAGTCCTAGACAATATATATCTTAAAAAACATGCATAAACAGTGTTCATATATGGTGTCATTCAGCATGTTCTTTAGATCTTAGGTGCTGCAAACCATGCTCTGGTGCACTTCAATGACCCCCCTAGGTAATTGCGCTCACCTCAGAGCGTGTGACACAGCTGCTAACCGTGTCAAACCAGCTTTGGAGCCACCCCCGGGCTCTATACTGATATACAGATGCCGAACTCCAGCATTATGTTGGTGCGTAAGTGCACCGCTCTATAACAAGCCTCCAAAAGTACAAAACTGCAGGTCTGGCGTGTGGTATGGTATATGTCCCTCACAGACTAACTCCGTGCTGTTGGCTTCATCCTGGCCCCTCCCCTACACGTGTTCAACACAGGGATCACGTGTCTTCATCAGGGGATATGATTGGACAGATGCTCTTGGTTTAAATATAGTGATGGCGGCCATTTTGCCATGTACCGCGGACATTTTAGCATAGGACTACGACCTCTATTGCCACACTAGATGTTAATAATAACCTACGAGTGATGGCAAACAGAGAAACTATTATTAAAAACGGAACTATGTCAAATAACAATAGGTGAATAACTATTGGAACAAAATTCATACATATTAAATACTCTATTCCAGGACAGAGCTCTCGTATCCAGTATACCATACCACATACCACAGTAACGTAATGACATACAAGTGCCTAATTAACATAACATACTATAAGCATCTAGCAAGTGGAATATTAATATTAGTTCTTATAGAGGATAAGTATATTAAAATTAAAAAACAAAAAATATATATATATATATCCATAAGAATAATTAATCCGATTATAGCAATGAATACCACATAGGTAGGGATGAGCTTCGAGTTCGAGCCAAACTCATGTTCGACTCGAACATCGACTGTTCGCAAGTTCGCCCAACAGCGAACAATTTGGGGTGTTTGCGGCAAATTCGAATGTCGCGGAACACCCTTTAAAAGTCTATGGGAGAAATCAAAAGTGCTAATTTTAAAGGCTTATATTCATGGTATTGTCATAAAAAGTGTTTGGGGACCTGGGTCCTGCCCCAGGGGACATGGATCAATGCAAAAAAAAGTTTTAAAAACGTCAGTTTTTTCGGGAGCAGTGATTTTAATAATGCTTAAAGTGAAACAATAAAAGTGTAATATCCCTTTAAATTTCGTACCTGGGGGGTGACTATAATATGCCTGTAAAGGGGCGCATGTTTCCCGTGTTTAGAACAGTCTGACAGCAAAATGACATTTCAAAGGAAAAAAAGTTATTTAAAACTACTCACGGCTATTAATGCATTGCCGGTCCGACAATACACATAGAAGTTCATTGATAAAAACGGCATGGGAATTTCCCACAGGGGAACCCCGAACCAAAATTTAAAAAAAAAATGACGTGGAGGTCCCCCTAAATTCCATACCAGGCCCTTCAGGTCTGGTATGGATATTAAGGGGAACCCCGGCCAAAATTAAAAAAAAAAAATGGCGTGGGGTCCCCCCAAATATCCATACCAGACCCTTATCCGAGCACGCAACCTGGCAGGCCGCAGGAAAAGAGGGGGGAGGAGAGAGCGCCCCCCCTCCTGAACCGTACCAGGCCACATGCCCTCAACATTGGGAGGGTGCTTTGGGGTAGCCCCCCAAAACACCTTGTCCCCATGTTGATGAGGACAAGGGCCTCATCCCCACAACCCTGGCCGGTGGTTGTGGGGGTCTGCGGGCGGGGGGCTTATCGGAATCTGGAAACCCCCTTTAACAAGGAGACCCCCATATCCCGGCCCTCCCCCTGTGTGAAATTTTTGACAGTTTTTTCACTAAAAAACTGTCAGAAATTTTAAAAATGACAAGAGACAGTTTTTGACAATTCCTTTATTTAAATGCTTCTTCTTTCTTCTTTCTTCTTTCTTCTATCTTATATCTTCCTTCAGTTTCTTCCTCCATCTTCTTCTTCTTCTGGTTCGTCCTCCGGTGTTCTCGTCCAGCATTGCCTCCGCGGCGTCGGCGTCTTCTTCCCTTCTTCTCCTCGGGCCGCTCCGCATTCATGATGGCATGGAAGGAGGCTCCCGCTCTTCTCTTCATCTTCTTCTCTTCATCTTCTTCTCTTCATCTCCTTCTCTTCATCTTCTTGTTGGGGGGCCGCACCGCATCCATGATGGCATGGAGGGAGGCTCCCGCTATGTGACGCTTCTCCTCTTCTGACGGTTCTTAAATAATGGGGGGCGGGGCCACCTGGTGACCCTGCCCCCTCTAACGCACAGTGACTTGACGGGACTTCCCTGTGGCATTCCCCGTGACGCCACAGGGAAGTCCTGTCAAGTCACCATGCGTCAGAGGGGGGCGGGGTCACTTGGTGGCCCCGCCCCCATTATTTAAGAACCGTCAGAAGAGGAGAAGCGTCACACAGCGGGAGCCTCCCTCTATGCCATCATGGATGCAGAGCGGCCCGAAAAGAAGAAGAAGATGAAGAGAAGAAGATGAAGAGAAGATGAAGAGAAGAGCGGGAGCCTCCCTCCATGCCATCATGGATGCGGAGCGGCCCGAGGAGAAGAAGGGAAGAAGACCCCGCGGATGAGATGCCAGATGAGAACACCAGAGGAAGAACCAGAAGAACCAGAAGAACAAGAAGATGGAGGAAGAAACCGAAGGAAGATAGAAGATAGAAGAAAAAAGAAAGAAGAAGCATTTAAATAAAGGAATTGTCAAAAACTGTCTCTTGTAATTTTTAACATTTTTGACAGTTTGTTAGTGAAATGGTAGGGGTACTTTTGTACTCCCTTACCATTTCACACAGGGGGAGGGCGGAGATCTGGGGGTCCCCTTGTTAAAGGGGGCTTCCAGATTCCGATAAGCCCCCCGCCCGCAGACCCCCACAACCACCAGCCAGGGTTGTGGGGATGAGGCCCCTGTCCTCATCAACATGGGGACAAGGTGTTTTGGGGGGCTACCCCAAAGCACCCTCCCAATGTTGTGGGCATGTGGCCTGGTATGGTTCAGGAGGGGGGTGCTCTCTCGTCCCCCCTCTTTTCCTGAGGCCTGCCAGGTTGCGTGCTTGGATAAGGGTCTGGTATGGATTTTTTTAAAATTTTGGCGCGGGGTTCCCCTTAAAATCCATACCAGACCGGAAGGGTCTGGTATAGATTTTGAGGGGGACCCCCACGTCATTTTTTTAAAAAATTTTGGTTCGGGGTTCCCCTGTGGGGAATTCCCATGCCATTTTTATCAATGAACTTCTATGTGTATTGTTGGACCGGCCTAAGGACCAGAGGTCTTTTTCCAATTTGGCACTGCGTCGCTTTAACTTTTAATTGCGCGATCATGCAATGCTGTACCCAAACGAAATTTGCGTCCTTTTCTTCCCACAAATAGAGCTTTCTTTTGATGGTATTTGATCACCTCTGCAGTTTTTATTTTTTGCGCTACAAACGGAAAAAGACCGAAAATTTTGAAAAAAAATGATATTTTCTACTTTTTGTTATAAAAAAAATCCAATAAACTCAATTTTAGTCATACATTTAGGCCAAAATGTATTCGGCCACATGTCTTTGGTAAAAAAAATGTCAATAAGCGTATATTTATTGGTTTGCGCAAAAGTTATAGCGTCTACAAACTAGGGTACATTTTCTGGAATTTACACAGCTTTTAGTTTATGACTGCCTATGTCATTTCTTGAGGTGCTAAAATGGCAGGGCAGTACAAAACCCCCACAAATTACCTCATTTTGGAAAGTAGACACCCCAAGGAAATTGCTGATAGTCATGTTGAACCCATTGAATATTTATTTTTTTGTCCCAAGTGATTGAATAATGACAAAAAAAAAAAAAATATTTACAAAAAGTTGTCACTAAATGATATATTGCTCACACAGGCCATGGGCCTATGTGGAATTGCACCCCAAAATACATTCAGCTGCTTCTCCTGAGTACGGGGATACCACATGTGTGGGACTTTTTGGGAGCCTAGCCGCGTACGGGACCCCGAAAACCAATCACCGCCTTCAGGATTTCTAAGGGTGTAAATTTTTGATTTCACTCTTCACTGCCTATCACAGTTTCGGAGGCCATAAAATGCCCAGGTGGCACAAACCCCCCCCAAATGACCCCATTTTGGAAAGTAGACACCCCAAGCTATTTGCTGAGAGGCATATTGAGTCCATGGAATATTTTATATTTTGACACAAGTTGCGGGAATGTGACACTTTTTTTTTTTTTTTTTTGCACAAAGTTGTCACTAAATGATATATTGCTCACACAGGCCATGGGCATATGTGGAATTGCACCCCAAAATACATTTAGCTGCTTCTCCTGAGTATGGGGATACCACATGTGTGGGACTTTTTGGGAGCCTAGCCGCGTACGGGGCCCCGAAAACCAATCACCACCTTCAGGATTTCTAAGGGCGTGAATTTTTGATTTTACTCTTCACTGCCTATCACCGTTTCGGAGGCCATGGAATGCCCAGGTGGCACAAAACCCCCCCAAATGACCCCATTTTGGAAAGTAGACACCCCAAGCTATTTGCTGAGAGGCATGGTGAGTATTTTGCAGCTCTCATTTGTTTTTGAAAATGAAGAAAGACAAGAAAAAACATTTTTTTTTTCTTTTTTCAAATTTCAAAACTTTGTGACAAAAAGTGAGGTCTGTAAAATACTCACTATACCTCTCAGCAAATAGCTTTGGGTGTCTACTTTCCAAAATGGGGTCATTTGGGGGGGTTTTGTGCCACCTGGGCTTTCCATGGCCTCCGAAACTGTGATAGGCAGTGAAGAGTGAAATCAAAAATTCACGCCCTTAGAAAGCCTGAAGGCGGTGCTTGGTTTTCGGGGTCCCGTACGCGGCTAGGCTCCCAAAAAGTCTCACACATGTGGTATCCCCGTACTCAGGAGAAGCAGCAGAATGTATTTTGGGGTGTAATTTCACATATTCCCATGGCATGTTTGAGCAATATATCATTTAGTGACAACTTTGTGCAAAAAAAAAAAAAAAAATGTGTCTCTTTCCCGCAACTTGTGTCGCAATATAAAATATTCCATGGACTCGACATGCCTCTCAGCAAATAGCTTGGGGTGTCTACTTTCCAAAATGGGGTCATTTGGGGGGGTTTTGAACTGTCCTGGCATTTTATGCACAACATTTAGAAGCGTATGTCACACATCACCCACTCTTCTAACCACTTGAAGACAAAGCCCTTTCTGACACTTATTGTTTACATGAAAAAGTTTTTTTTTTTGCAAGAAAATAACTTTGAACCCCCAAACATTATATATTTTTTAAAGCAAATGCCCTACAGATTAAAATGGTGGGTGTTTCATTTTTTTTTTTCGCACAGTATTTGCGCAGCGATTTTTCAAACGCATTTTTTGGGGAAAAAACACACTTTTTTAAATTTTAATGCACTAAAACACACCATATTGCCCAAATGTTTCATGAAATAAAAAAGATGATCTTAGGCCGAGTACATGGATACCAAACATGACATGCTTTACAATTGCGCACAAACGTGCAGTGGCAACAAAATAAATACATTTTTAAAAGCCTTTAAAAGCCTTTACAGGTTACCACTTTAGATTTACAGAGGAGGTCTACTGCTAAAATTACTGCCCTCGATCTGACCTTCGCGGTGATATCTCACATGCATGGTGCAATTGCTGTTTACGTTTGACGACAGACCGCCGCTTGCGTTCGCCTTAGCGCAAGAGCAGGGGGCGACAGGGGTGCTTTTTTTTTTTTTTTCTTTTTTTCTTTATTATTTTTTTGCTTTTTTATCTTATTTTTAAACTGTTCCTTTCATTTTTTTTTTTTTTTATCATTTTTATTGTTATCTCGGGGAATGTAAATATCCCCTATGATAGCAATAGGTAGTGACAGGTACTCTTTTTTGAAAAAATTGGGGTCTATTAGACCCTAGATCTCTCCTCTGCCCTCAAAGCATCTGACCACACCAAGATCGGTGTGATAAAATGCTTCCCCAATTTCCCAATGGCGCTATTTACATCCGGCAAAATCTAAGTCATAAAATGCTCGTAGCTTCCGGTTTCTTAGGCCATAGAGATGTTTGGAGCCACTCTGGTCTCTGATCAGCTCTATGGTCAGCTGGCTGAATCACCGGCTGCATTCTCAGGTTCCCTGTTGAGACAGGAGAGCCAGAGAAAAACACGGAAGACGGTGGGGGGGGCATTCCCTCCCACGGCTTGTAAAGGCAGTCTAGAGGCTAATTAGCCGCTAGGATTGCTTTTACATGAAAGCCGACCGCTGGCTGAAAAGAATGATACCAAGATGATACCTAAACCTGCAGGCATCATTCTGGTATAACCACTCAAAGTCGTGAATGGCGTACCTGAAGACAAAAAAATGGTTAACAATAAAGCACAGTAAACGGTAAAGTATAAATAATTACATACCTGAAAAACAAACATGATAAAACATAATAACAATAAAACATTGCAGAATAGAATACAGTAAAAAAGAGCAGAACAATAGAGAGAGAGAATAGAGAGAGAGAACAATAAAACGACAACAATTTTTTTTTATTTTATATATATTTTTTTTTTTACACTTTTTTTGTAACTAACTTTTATAACGGTAACCGGTTCCAGGTTCGGGTCTCTCAAAATGTGATGGCATCTTGGGAGACCCTGTGAAAGTGTGCCTAGTCTGTGCAATGCTGTACCCTACGCTAATACTCAACTAGTGAATGGTAGCGTTCAAAACATTCACCAATGCAAAGACCAGGATTGTCAGGACAGGAGGGACAATGATAGCGGGTGTCACGCCTATATCTGTGCTTGCTGCAGACACGACATCTTTTTTGGGGGGGTTCGTTGGGTAGGGGTACCCGGGAGGACATAAAGAAAATGCCTCTCATGCAGCCGACTGCATTTGGTTGGGGATGTGAATGGGGGAAGTACGGGCGCTGCAGAAGTGGTGGGTTCCCAATTAGGATTGGGGAATGCAGCAGGAAGGGCACTATGGGCACGACGGGCCTGTGTTTGTCTTCTTGGTGGCAGCGGGACACTACTTGTGCTTGCCACCTCACCAGCTTGAACTGCACTTATGGGACTCGCCATGTCACCAAGTGTTACTGCAGTGCTGGTTTGACTACGACCGGGGTGTACTAGGCCGCTGGCGCTTGCCAGTTCACCAAAACGCTACAAAAAAAAACTGTTAGCGATCGCAGGGATCAGGCCTGACTCTGCAAACGCTGCAGTTATGCGTTTAGTGTTTTGTAAGTGACAGTAAACGATCGATACTGCACTTGGGTGGGCTGGGCTGGGCTGGGCGGAGGGGCAAAACGCAGGTGCTAGCAGGTATCTGGGCTGATCCCGCTAACACTGCGTTTTTGGGAACCCTAAACTGCTGGAGACGCTAGTATAGATCTGATCGGATCAGATATTGATCCGATCAGATACTATACCACTAAGGGAGGTGTATGGTGTGTGCGTGGGTGTTAGCGGTACTGGCGCTAACCTGACGCTGCCTGGGGCTGGTGCTTGCTAGTTCACCAAAACGCTACCAAAAAAACTGTTAGCGATCGCAGGGATCAGGCCTGACTCTGCGAACGCTGCAGTTATGCATTTAGTGTTTTGTAAGTGACAGTGATCGATCGATACTGCACTTGGGTGGGCTGGGCTGGGCCGGGCGGAGGGGCAAAACGCAGGTGCTAGCAGGTATCTGGGCTGATCTCGCTAACACTGTGTTTTTGGGAACCCTAAACTGCTGGGGACGCTAGTATAGATCTGATCGGATCAGATATTGATCCGATCAGATACTATACCACTAAGGGAGGTGTACGGTGCGTGCGTGGGTGTTAGCGGTACTGGCGCTAACCTGACGCTGCCTGGGGCTGGTGCTTGCCAGTTCACCAAAATGCTACCAAAAAAACTGTTAGCGATCGCAGGGATCAGGCCTGACTCTGCGAACGCTGCAGTTATGCGTTTAGTGCCTTGTAAGTGACAGTGATCGATCGATACTGCACTTGGGTGGGCTGGGAGGAGGGGCAAAACGCAGGTGCTAGCAGGTATCTGGGCTGATCCCGCTAACACTGCGTTTTTGGGAACCCTAAACTGCTGGGGACGCTAGTATAGATCTGATCGGATCAGATATTGATCCGTTCAGATACTATACCACTAAGGGAGGCGCATGCTGCGTGCGTGGGTGTTAGCGGTACTGGCGCTAATCTGACGCTGCCTGGGGCGACGCATATCACCGCCGGGCGATCAGGGGGCTAAACCTTTGTTAGGTAATAAACGGCGGGTTCCCTGACACTATAAAAAATAAACGAACTAACCAGCGTCACCCGTAACGGTTATACGCTGATCAGTGGTGAAAGGGTTAACTAGGGGGCAATCAAGGGGTTAAAACATTTATTAGATAGTATATGGGGGTCCCTGTCGCTATAAAACGCTGACGGCGAACCTAAATATTTACCTCACTAACTAGCGTCACCAGCGACACTAATACAGCGATCAGAAAAATGATCGCTTAGCAACACTGGTGACAGGGGGTGATCAAGGGGTTAAAACTTTATTAGGGGGGTTAGGGGGGTATCCTAGACCTAAAGGGGGGTAATACTCACTGTTCCAACACTGTAACTGTCACAAACTGACACCAATGCAGTAATCAGAAAAAAAAAACAAAAAAAACAAAAAACTGCTGGTGTCAGTTTGTGACAGGGAGGGGGGGGGGTGATTGGGGGGGGATCGGGGTGTTTTGTATGCCTGGCATGTTCTACTGTGTTGTGTAGTGTTGGTGCACTCACATTGATGTCTTCTCTCCTCGGCGCTGCAACGGAATACCGAGCCGAGGAGAGATGACATCATTTCCTTTGCTGCTGTTTAGCATACAGCAGCAAAGGAAGTGATCTGATTGGCCGGCGGCGATCGCGAGGGGGGGGCCACGAACGGATGGCCTCCCACTCATCTCCGATCGCCGGGGGACCAAACGGGACCGCCTCGGGCGGCGGGGGGGTCCGATTGGACCCCCCACCCGCGGGAGGCAAATCACGTACATGTACGTGATTTTGCCTGCCCGTGCCGCCTTGCCGACGTACATCGGCGTGAGGCGGTCCTTAAGTGGTTAAGCATTATTAAAATCACTGCTCCCGAAAAAACAACTGTTTATTAAAACTTTTTTTTTGCATTGATCCATGTCCCCTGGGGCAGGACCCAGGTCCCCAAACACTTTTTATGACAATACCTTGCATATAAGCCTTTAAAATGAGCACTTTTGATACCTTGCATATAAGCCTTTAAAATTAGCACTTTTGATTATTCATGTTCGTGTCCCATAGACTTTAACGGTGTTCGCGTGTTCGAACAAATTTTTTGCCTGTTCGCATGTTCTGGTGCGAACCGAACACGGGGGTGTTCAGCTCATCCCTACACATAGGTAATAAATCAACTGCCATCTGTGACATATTAATGTTATAGCATCCATGACGATGAATATATATCAGATATACCACCCAATCCTAATGAACCCTGCAATAAGCATCATTTAACAGAAACAATGAAATCAAAAAAGATAAAAATATGTAGAAAATGAAAAATGATTATTTTAATAAAAATAAAATCTAAAAATAGATAAAAATTGATTTAAAATTACTTGTCAATAAGCTATATATAAACGTGCCTCCAAACAAATATATGACCTCCTGGATCCCTAAAAAAGGCAGATAGCGGCAATAAAGGAAATCATTGAACTCCAGCTATGTCCATATCCACCAAATCTCGCTACATCGGTAGATGTTACAAGTGGCACTCTGCAACCCTTATGCAGTCTAAATATAACACAGCATCTCTTATATAGATAAAAAATAGGAAAATGTAATGTAAAATCAAAAATATAAACATGCTACACCGACAGGGGTGTATATATTGATGGAACTATATAAATCACCTCATATGAAATATGAATAAATTAATAAAACTACCCTATGGTGATCAAATAACTACTCACCATGAAAATGAGTATATGCGAATAGCTGTGTAGACTGTATAAATATGTGCAATGGGAAGATGGAAGAAAAAAACAAACATAGAACAATTACCAAGGGGCTAAAAATTGCTAAGAAAACATTTGAGATTGAATTCCTTGTTCAATCTACCAGGTGACAATGAGCCAACCAGGATTCTTGTTTACTAATTTCTCTAGTGTAATTAGAACCTCTCCAGTGGCGTTTTGGTGCCTCTATTCCCCAAAATTCCATTCCTGCTGTGCTTTGATTGTGGACCTCTTTAAAATGTATGGAGAGATAATGTTCGTCAAATCCTTTACGTATATTTCTCACGTGCTCCTCCATTCAATCCTTTAAGGCCCTAATAGTGCGACCAACATAGATGAGATTGCACGGACATTTTACCCCATATACAACCCCAACAGTGTCGCAGGATATAAAATCTCTAATAGTATAGGTCTGATCTGTATGGGGGTTATGGAATTATTTTACCCTTTTAACATTGGTTGGAACTCTTATACAACTATAGCACCTCCCACATCCGTAAAAACCTTTTAAGTCCCAGAACATATTGGGCTTCGGAGGAGGAGGTTCCACAACATTATGTACCAGTTTGTCACGTAAACTCGGTGCTCTCTTATAGATGATTTTAGGCCTATCAGATAGTAGACCCCTAAGATGAATATCTTGTTTAAGCACATTCCAATATTTACGTATGATTCTTTCGACCTCTTTACTCTGTAAACAGTAATCTAAAACAATACAGGTGCCAATATCCTCATCATTTCCCCTAGTTCCAATGTTATCCTTCAATAAATCATCCCTATTCAAATTCCTAACTTTAATTTTTTCACTTTCCAGAAATTCCTTATGGTATCCTTTGTTCATAAACATTTTGTTCAACATATCAGATTGGATTTCAAAATCCTCATCCTGTGTGCAGTTTCTCCGCATCCTCATGAACTGGCCTCTAGGTATATTATCTAGCCATGGTTTAAAATGGCAACTTGTAGTGGGGATATAAGAATTCCGGTCGGTTGTTTTAAAGAAGGACTTGGTTACAATACCATTTGTAGTGTTAGAGATCTCCAAATCAAGGAAATGTATCTGATCCCTACTGACATCCCATGTTAGAGAGATGCTACGATCATTATTATTCATAGACTCTAATAATTCCATTAATGACTCCATACTTCCCTTCCAGATGATCAAGAGATCATCTATGAACCTTTTACATAGTAAGATATCCCCATGTTCTTCAACATGAACACTTTCTGCTTCCCATTTGGCCATATAGAGGTTCGCTACACTCGGGGCGAACTCAGTGCCCATAGCAACACCTCTAATTTGCAGATAAAATTTGTTATCGTACCAAAAGAAATTATGCTGTAGACAAAAATCCAAACATTTGAAAGTAAACATACGTAGGCCCTCCTCCATCTCGTCTTCCTTTTCTAGAGCCCATTTAACAGCATCTAAGGCCCCCTCATGGTCAATATTGGTGTATAACGAGGCTACATCACCAGTGGCCATGATTATGTTATCATCTGTGATGATTGTAGAGTGTGCTTAGTGTCCTTGAGAAAAGCATGTGTTTTTTAATTTTAGTATATTTATCCTCTATAAGCACTAATATTGATATTCCACTTGCTAGATGCTTATAGTATGTTATGTTAATTAGGCACTTGTATGTCATTACGTTACTGTGGTATGTGGTATGGTATACTGGATACGAGAGCTCCGTCCTGGAATAGAGTATTTAATATGTATTAATTTTGTTCCAGTAGTAATTCACCTATTGTTATTTGACATAGTTCCCATTTTTAATAATAGTTTCTCTGTTTGCCATCACTCGTAGGTTATTATTAACATCTAGTGTGGCAATAGAGGTCGAAGTCCTATGCTAAAATGGCCGCGGTCCATGGCAAAATGGCCGCAGTCACTATATTTAAACCAAGAGCATCCATCCAATCATAACCCCCTGATGAAGGCACGTGATACCTGTGTCGAACACGCGTAGGGGAGGGGCTAGGATGGAGCGAACAGCACGGAGTTAGTCTGTGAGGGACATATACCATACCACATGCCAGACCTGCAGTTTTGTACTTTTGGAGGCTTGTTATAGAGCGGTGCACTTACACACCAACATAATGCTGGAGATCGGCATCTGTATATCAGTATAGAGCCCGGGGTGGCTCCAAAGCGTGATTTGACATGGTTAGCAGCTGTGTCACACGCTCTGAGGTGAGCGCAATTACCTAGGGGGGTCACTGAAGTGCACTGGAGCATGGTTTGCAGCACCTAAGATCTAAAGGACATGCTGGATAACACCATATATGAACACTGTTTATGCACGTTTTTTAAGATATATATTGTCTAGGACTTTTTTTCACGGATCACAAAGGATCATTTAACAGGACTGTTTCTATCAGTGTGGAGCACTGAGCACTTTCATATTCATGCATGCACTTTAAAATTTAAAATTTATTGTTATTTATGTAGATTGCACTTTAATACTGTTATGAAAAGATTTATATACATGATTTTTTATTATTTTTTTTGATTGACACTAATTTCTCTTGTAACTCACTTAGAGGGGTTCACATATTATTTTTGTTCACCCTAGCGCAGCGCATAATATCTCTATACGTAGTTTGCACGGTTATGAAACGTGATCTGCGCCTGCAGCTGGATACTATCACTAGGCACTTTACGGGCATTGGACTGTTGTATCTCCCAAGATCTTTTCTTTCTTATACTATAGACACCCCCCAGGTATGAAATTTAAAGGAATATTACACTTTTATTGTTTCACTTTAAGCATTATTAAAATCACTGCTCCCGAAAAAATGGCCGTTTTTAAAACTTTTTTTTGCATTGATCCATGTCCCCTGGGGCAGGACCCGGGTCCCCAAACACTTTTTATGACAATAACTTGCATATAAGCCTTTAAAATTAGCACTTTTGATTATTCATGTTCGTGTCCCATAGACTTTAATGGTGCTCGCGTGTTCAAACAAATTTTTTGCCTGTTCGCATGTTCTGGTGCGAACCGAACAGGGGGGTGTTCGGCTCATCCCTACTAAGGAGATTCTCACAGCACCAATCAGAATCAAACCAAATTTGGAAGCTTGAATGTGATTAGTGATACAAGAAAAAGGAAGGAAATTATGCAGCACAATGACTGAGCCTCTTATGCTCCGTACACACGAGCGGAAATTCCGCCAGCAAAAGTTCTATGTGAGCTTTTGGTTGGAAACCGTGTGTGTGCTCCATCGGACTTTTGCTGGCGGAATTCCAGCAAAAGATTGAGAGCAGGCTTTCTATTTTTCGTTTGGAAAAAGTTCTGATCGGAAGTTCCGATCGTCTGTACCAGTTCCGACATGCAAAATTCCTACGCATGCTTGGAAACAATTTGACGCATGCTTGGAAGCATTGAACTTAATTTTCTCGGCTCGTTGTAGTGTTGTATGTCATCGCATTCTTGATGGTCGAAAGTTCAGAGAACTGTTGTGTGACTGTGTGTATGCAAGCCAAGCTTGAGCGGAATTCCGTTGGAATAACCATCCAAGATTTTTGCGACGGAAATTCTGTTCGTGTGTACGGGGCATTAGATGATCTATGAACATTGTTGAACACTGTTGATTTGACAGCATTAGTAGCTCACTGCTTGTTTTCACCTGCTGCCTTGAACTGCTCTTTAAGGGCCCATTCACACTGGCCTGCATGGTAAAATGCAGGGATTAGCCATGCGGACATCTGTCAGTGTTAGATCTGAGAAGAGATGGTGTAATGCACATTTACATGTAATCACAATGTGTACTTTTTCCTTTTTTTGTTCCAACTTTATTGAAAAAAACATTATATTCATTTCTACGCACTGCAGCTCAGTTGTGGTCCGCAGACATGTATAGTACATGGAGCTTTCAGGGGAGACCCGGTCCATCATTAAAAAAAAAACATACAATATGAGTTTTTCTGCATCACCCTGATCAGAATCCAGGATGGCCATTTCAATGTGAACAGGGAAAATAGTTTTTGGTGTGCCTTTGTGGTGATTGGCATTGATCCCGTTCAGGAAAACACTGCACACACTGCACCTGGTGTAAACAAGCCCTAACGAATCCTATGTCAATACCCAATTAGCCATATCTATTTTTTGCTTTGAGATGCAGTGTCTTACACTATTTGAGGGCCTATTAACAAAGTGTGTGAGCTTCAATGATTTAAAACATATTTAAACCCAAAAATAAAAATGTAATATAATGTTGCTTACTAGACCTAAGATATCTTTTTTTTTTTTATCAGGTTTTGTTTCCTTATTTTCACCTGTTGACACTGCTAGTAACAAATTCCTTGCTGTTGGGTGACAATGCTCACTCACCCAACTGTGTCAGGAGACCAGAAACAGAACAGGATTATAGAACCCTCAACGCCTCCCCTCTCCTTTTCTTTACAACATAGAGGGGCAGGGTTCTATAGTCCTCAGACAGAGCTGGAAACAATAGTAACTAGTGACAGCTGACAGAGAGTGCAGGACATTTCAGCTGACAAGATTTCTGGAACTATCAGGTGTAATTTTAGCATTAAATGAGCTGATATATTACAACACCTCCAATAGCATGTTTAAAAGATAAAAAAAACAAATAGGAAAATGCCATTGTTAGTGTTTATATAGTATTCTAACTCCAACTCCATAAATGTTTTTCTTTTTAACCCTATTAGCAACCCTTCCTGTTAACCACTTGATCACTGGGCACTGGGAAATTGTTGTCCTTTTTTTCACACAAATAGAGCTTTCTTTTGTGGTATTTAATCACCACTGGGTTCTTTATTTTTTGCACTATAAAAGAAAAAAGACAGAAAATTCTGTAAAAAAATGCATTTTTCTTTGTTTCTGTTATAAAATTTTGCAAATTAGTAATTTTTCTTCATATATTTTGGCCAAAATTTATACCGCTACGCTACATATCTTTGGTAAAAATAACCCAAATGGGTGTATATTATTTGGTCTTTGTGAAAATTATAGAGTCCAAAAGCTATGGTGCCAATATCTGAAAATTGATCACACCTGAAGTACTGATGGACTATCTAATTTCTTGAGACCCTAACATGCCAAAAAAGTACAAATACCCACCAAATGACCCCTTTTTGGAAAGAAGACATTCCAAGGTATTTAGAAAGATGCATGATGAGTTTTTTGAAGTTGTCAATTTTTTCCCACAATTCTTTGCAAAATCAATATTTTTTTTTTCTTCTTTTTTTTTTCACAAAATTGTCATATTAGCAGGTTATTTCTCATCACATTATATATGTTTTTTTTAGCAAAGACTCTAGAGAATACAATGGCGGTCTTTGCAACTTTTTATCTCGGTATTTGCGCAGCGATTTTTTTTGGAAAAAAAATAGTTTTGTGCTTTAAAAAAAAAAACAAAACAGTAAAGTTAGCCCAATGTTTTTGCATAATGTCAAAGATGAAGTTATTCCAAGTAAATAGATACCTAACATGTCACCCTTCAAAATTGCACACGCTCGTAGAATGGCGCCAAACTTCGCTACTTAAAAATCACCATAGGCGACGCTTTAACATTTTTTACTGCTTACATGTTTTGAGTTCGAGGAGGTCTAGGGCCAAAATTATTGCTCTCACTCTACCGATCACATACCTCACATATGTGGTTTGAACACCATTTTCATATGTGGCCGGGACTTACGTATGCGTTCGCTTCTGCATGCGAGCACACGGGGACACAGGGAAAAAAAAAATTTTATTGTTCATTTTACTTTATTTATTTTAGTTTGACACTTTTGTCCAAAAAATAAATTTTTTGATCACTTTTATTCCTATTACAAGGAACGTAAACATCCTTGTAATAGGACAAGGCATGACAAGTCCTCTTTACAATGTGATATGGGGTCAATAAGACCCCACATCTCACCTCTAGGCTGGGAAGCCTGAAATAAAAAAAACAAAACAAAACAATCCTAGCTTCGATCGTAACAGTGAGTCGGTAGAAGCACCAGAGGGTGGCGGGAGGGGGGATGTCCCTCTCGCCTCCCGTAAGAATGATCAAGCGGTGGAACAGCCGCTATGATCATTCTTATGGTGTAGGGAATCGCAGGCTGAAAAAGCTGATATCTGAACTATGCCTGTAGCTGCAGGCATCATTCAGATATCCCCACACAAAGTCAAGGATGTCGTATGACGGCCGGTGGGCGGGAAGTGGTTAAAACGCATTTTTTTTAACACAAAGTTGTCCATTTATACAATATTTCTAACATATAGCATGTACATACCAAAAATGACACCCCAAAATAGATTCTCCTACTCCTCCTGAGTACGGCGATACCACATGTGTGAGACTTCCACAGCCTGGCCACATACAGAGGCCGAGTACAACTGAGTATAGCTGAGCATGGCTGGGTATGGCTGGGTATGGCAAAGTATGGCTGGGTATCACCGAGTATTGCAGAGTATGGCTGGGTATGGCAGAGTATGGCTGGGTATGGCAGAGTACGGCTGGGTATTGCAGAGTACGGCTGGGTATTGCAGAGTATGGCTGAGTATGGCATAGTATGGCTGGTATGGCAGAGTATGCCTGGGTTTTGCAGAGTATGGCTGGGCATTGAAGATTATTGTAGGGTATTGCGGGGTATTGCAGGGTATTGCAGGGTATTGCGGGGTATTGTGGGGTATTGCAGAGTATTGCAGAGTATTGCAGAGTATTGCGGGGTATTGTGGGGTATTGCGGGGTATTGTAGAGTATTGCAGGGTATTGCAGGGTATTGCAGGACATTGCAGAGTATTGCAGGGTATTGCAAGGCATTGCAGAGTATTGCGGGGTATTG
The DNA here is from genome assembly GCF_042186555.1 of Aquarana catesbeiana. Lineage (NCBI taxonomy): Eukaryota > Metazoa > Chordata > Amphibia > Anura > Ranidae > Aquarana > Aquarana catesbeiana. Next base: position 471,799,562 of record NC_133328.1, read on the forward strand.
CAGAGTATTGCAGTGTATTGCAGGGTATTGCAGAGTATTGTGGGGTATTGCAGAGTATTGTGGGGTATTGATGGGTATTAAGGGGTATTGCAGAGTATTGTGGGGTATTGCAGAGTATTGCAGAGTATTGTGGGGTATTGCAGAGTATTGCAGAGTATTGCAGCGTATTGCAGGGTATCGCAGGGTATCGCAGGGCATTGCAGTGCATTACAGGGCATTGCAGAGTATTGCAGAGTATTGCAGGGTATTGCAGAGTATTGCAGGATATTGCAGGGTATTGCAGGGTATTGCAGAGTATTGCGGGGTATTGCGGGGTATTGCAGAGTAGTGCAGGGTATTGCTGAGCATGGAGGGATGGCTGAGCATGGATCCATGGATGTGACTGCACATGTCACAGAGCAGCGCTGTGGGCACTACACATCCAGCCCACAGCGCTGCTGCCATCTGATCCCTAACCCTCTGTACCGATTGGTACAGAGAGGGGAGAGAGGAACCAGCGTCATGACATGACGCCGGTTTACTTACATGTGATCGCTCCGTCATTTGACAAAGTGAACACATGCTAAATGGGCGCCATTGTTCCTGTGTGCGCGCCCCAGGGGGCACGCAGGAGCGGTTTTCTGGGATCACGTCATAGTACGTGCTCCCAGACTTATCCAACTGCCCTGCAGCTGTCATTTGGCTATGGGCCGGTTGGTAACTGGTTAAGATAAAAAGATAGTAAAGCAATACTCACCCTTTCTATGCTTAGCTGTTTTCCTCCACTCCCTTTTATTCACCACTTCCTCTACCAAATTTTGGGTTATCATCAGAACAGGAATAAAGGGGAAACCTCCCAGTGGCCCTGGTGACAACCATGTATTCCCTCATTTTGAAGGAATTTCTTTTCATCTCCTGTCCATGGAACAGGAAGTTAAGAGAAATATACCCAATGGGACGGCAAAAATAAAACTGACAGGGATTAGAACCTTACTCCAAAGCATTTTTTTCCATAAAAGTTTTTATTGTGAACAAAGTGTTGATACACAGTTTTTACAAACAGAAGGTGGTTAGACAACATGAACATTGACACTTTTGGTATGACTTTACTCGCTGAAACATAGTGAGTCAGATATGTTTATCAAAAAACTAAACAAAAAAAAAAACTAAACTAAAGGCCCCCACCGTCATCTGAGATCTGTAACTGTATAAAGCAGGAAAGCCTCTTTGATCATAGCTCCTGGGGTAAGGGGCTATTTATAGAAGTGGCAGTAAGCATTTAAGTATATATCTGTTTGTTTATTCCTGAGCAAGTATGGAGGTGTTGGGCTTTTAATGTGGGGTGTAGCTGTGTGGGGGGGGCAGTCTCATCAGTCTTTTTAGTGTGGGGAGTAATTGGAAAAGTCAGACACATGAGCTGGAGTAGTCATAGGGATAAATAAGTGGTTGTTGTCGTCGTTTGGGCAGGTGGGGTGGGGGCGTAGGAAGGGGGGAAGATATCAAGGGGAGGGGGACTTGGGTGAAGATCAAGAAAACAGGGAGAAGGAAAGGGAGGCCCTGGGGTATCTCCTCCCCGGTCTCCACCGAGTGTTAAGGGTATGAAGGGTTTCGTGAGAGGATCCTTGTCTGAAGGGGTCTCCCCCTGGGATCTGCATTAGGGTGAGAGTGGAAAAGTCTGCGGTCGTATTGACTAAGTATGTTTCTAGGAAGAGTTACTTGGGGTGTCTCGGTCAGCCGTTAGAGGGTTTGGGACAGTTTAACCCCATGATGGAGGTGTACCTCTCTGTGGTGCAGAAGTGGGTCCAACAGGTCCATGTCCGGGAGTATTTCGATGGTAAGTCTCGTGCAATGTGGATTAGTTCCTCCATTTCAACCACTCTACCCACACGGGTAAGCCATTCAGATATAGTTGGGGTAAGGTGGGCTGGGATGCATAGTTTAGCTGCATTGATCATATGTACCCCCAAATATTTCCTGTATGAGTGGGCTGAAGTGGAGGAGTGGTGGAGAATAAGCCTAGCTGGAGTATAATCCAGAGGGTATGTGGTCACTTGAGAGGTGATGTCATGTACCTGTGTCCAGAAAGTCTGGAGAAGTGGGCAGGACCATCAGATGTGTAAGAATGTACCTGTTTCATTTGAGCATCTCCAACATTTGTTTGATGTGTCTGGATTAAATTTATTTAGTAGTTCAGGTGTACGGTACCACCGGGATAGGGTTTTGTAGTTATTCTCTTGTGTCATGACATTGAGTGAGCCTTTGTGCGCTATTGTGAAAATGCGTTCCCAGTTCTCTTCTGTTAGGTCTATTTGTAGTTCCCTTTCCCAAGCCTGGCATGTTTTGCTGTCTTTAAGGGAAATCGAGGCATAAAGCATAGAGTGGATGTTCGCAATCATATGTTGCTGCGGTGTAGTTTGGGAGCATAGGTTTTCAAATAGGGTTAGATCTCGGGATAGAGATAGGTTTCGGTTCATTGTTTTAAGAAAATAGCGAATCTGGAAGTAATTCCATAGAGGGAGGGGGTCGCTATCTAGATTTGTTGGGAGTGAAGTACGGTCTAGAAATTTACCATCTTGAAAGAAGTGTTGGGCTAGTATGTCTTTGTGTGGCCAAGTATCCATGAGGAAGTGGTTGGACATCCCCGAAGTGAAGGCTGGGTTAAGTCGAATAGGTGTGAGGGGCCCCAGGTTAGAGGAGAGTTGGAGTTTCCTACATACCTCTCTGAAGCTACTCAGGGTGGCTTCTATAAGGGGATGCTCTTTTAGGGTTCTAGGGATATGGCAAGGGAGAATCCAGGGGGTGTTTTTGATGGACAGGTGGGAAAAAGAGTCTTCTAGTCTCACCCAATCTTTAACCCCCTCGTGTACTGTCCAGTCTACAATTCTTCCCAGTTGGCAAGCTCGGGAGTAGTTTCGAAGGTCTGGGAGACCAATTCCCCCTTTGGTTTTGGGTTTCGAGAGCTGGGCGAAACTTATCCTTGGGCGCTTATGCTTCCATAGAAACTTCAGAGAATGCTGTTTGATTGTCTGAAAGAATGCTGCGGGGAGCTTGATGGGGATTGTTTGTAGCAAGTATAGGATACGGGGGAGGATATTCATCTTCAGGATGGCCGCACGACCGAACCATGAGAAATGGGGTTTATGCCATCTGCGCAGGTCATCTGAGATTGTGTGAATCAATGGGATGAAGTTTTTTGCATAAAGGTCTGGTAAGTGTGTGGTCAATTGGATTCCTAAGTACGTGATGGCGTCCTGTTTCTATACAAAGGGGAAATTGTTTTGGCATTGGGTGACTAGGTCTTTCGAGAGGGATATATTGAGAGCTTGGGATTTTGAGAAGTTAATCTTTAGGTTAGATATTTGCCGGAATAAGTCAAAGTCTCTAAGCAGGTTTGGAATCAAGGTTAGTGGGTCACTTAAGAATAGCAGGATGTCATCGGCGAAAGCCGCTAACTTGTAAGTGTGTCCTGCTATGTGTATGCCCTTAATGTTCTCATTCGATCATAGGCAACGTAGTAGGGAATCTAGGGTTAGAATGAAAAGGATAGGGGATAATGGGCATCCTTGTCTCGTTCCATTCCGGATAGAGAAGGCATCCGACAGGTGGCTGTTGACCCTGACTTTTGCTGTTGGTATAGTGTATAAAGACATAATCAAGTTGAACATTCGATTCTGTAGTCCTAAGTGGCGCAAGACAGCCCCCAGGTAGTCCCAAGCAAGCCTGTCAAATGCCTTCTCTGCATCCAGTGATAGAAAGAAGCCTCTTTGTTTTTGGGTGGTTAGCCAATGGTTTAAGTTGATTGCTTTACTGGTGTTGTCCCTGCCTTCTCTGCCAGGGACAAATCCTACTTGGTCTTTCCCTATTATTGAGGGTAGGAGGGGAAGGAGACGGTTTGCTAAAATTTTGGCAAATAATTTAATATCTACATTGAGTAGGGAAATTGATCTGTAACTGGCGACTGACATGGCGTCCTTCCCCTCCTTCGGTATGACCGTAATATGCGCTTCTAGTAATCTGTGGAATGGTAGAGTTGTTGAGGTAAGGGAGTTAAATGCCTTTAGGAACGGGGCTGAAAGAATATCTACGAATGTCTTGAAATAGGGTGCCGAAAAGCCATCTGGGCCCGGGTTGTTTAATCGCTCTCTTGAGTTCATCCTTGGATATGGGGTTGTCTAGTTCGCGGGCATCTTCCCGGGGTATGGGCTTGGGGCTGTACTTTTTAAGGAAGTCTGTGATGAGGGCTTTTCTTGGATTTTGGCCTACAGGAGCTTCGGGTTGGTGGGGTAAATTGTAAAGTTCTGTGTAAAAGCGCTCGAATTGAGACGCTATGTCCGCTGAAGTCGAACTCGAGTTGCCTAAGGGATCTGTTATGGTGTGGACGTTGGTGTTAGCTCTCTTAGCTCTGGCTAATAATCTCCCGCACTTGTTCCCCTGTTCATAAAAGAGTTTTTGATTTAACGTAAATTTGCGTCGGGTTTTGCGGTCAAGAACTTCTAGGAGTAGCTTCCTAGTTTGTGTAAGTTCCAGGTATGTGTCTTGTATTTGTGACTGCTTGTGAACTAGTTCTAGTCTCCTTATTTTGTTGGTTAGTTCTAGCAGTGTTGTCTGTTGTGCTTTTTTCCGGCTAGCCTTAAGTGTTAAAAATTCCCCTCGGATGACACACTTGTGTGCCTCCCAAAGGATGAGAGGTGCTGCCTCGGGGTTGTCATTCTGCAGAAAGTAGTTACCTAGGCTGGTGCGGATGTGGTTAATATCACTTTCTGAAGTGAGGAGTGAGGAATCTAGTCGCCAGATCTTGGTGACCAAATTCCTTTCTGGGAATGTTAGGGAGAGGGTTATCGGGTGTTGATCTGAAAGAAGTAGGGGTTCAATGGTAGCAGATTTTAGGAAGGGTAGATCTTTTTGGGAGAGAAAGAGGTAATCTAACCTAGAATACCTATTATGTGGCGCAGAGAAGAAGGAATAATCTTTCTCATTCAGGTGTAAGGTACGCTATGTATCGTGTAGAAGGAGTTCTTGCGTTTGTATCTTGATTTGGCAGGGTAGTGGACCCCAATGAGGAGTCTAGGAGGGGTTGTAGTGTCACATTAAAATCACCCCCAAGGATTGTACTCCCTGATTGGAAGCCTGCGAGGATGGTTGCTATAGAGCGGAAGAAACTGACCTGGGCAGTGTTGGGGCTGTATATATTTGCTAGAGTGACCATCCGATTATGAATAATGCCCTTTAAAAATAGATAGCGGCCCTCTGGGTCTACGAGGGAGTCTGTCATTTGCCATGGAAGGTTTTTAGATAGCAAAATCGATACTCCCTTCGTTTTGGCTAGTGAGTTGGTGGCATGGAAGGATGTTGGGTACATACGGCTTGCGAGGTTAGGGATGTTGTTCTTGCGGAAGTGAGTTTCTTGCAGAAACATCACGTCTGCCTTCAATTTACTCATAATGTTGAGGATTTGACTTCGCTTCTCAGGGATGTTTAGCCCTTTAACATTTTGAGAAACCACTTTAAGTGTGGTGTGTTGCAGACTAGAGTTTAGGGAAGCCATGGTGTTTGGGTGTTATCGAGTTAATGGATTAGGCACGAGGTGGAACTGCCTTTTACATACGTGGCTGATGTGGGTAGGTGGAATCTGTGGGGGATTGTGCGCCCTTGATGAGTCCTCAGTCGTTACGGTGAGGGATGCTATGGTGGAGACCAGGGGAGGCGAGACCCAGGTAGAGAGAAGGGGGAGAGGGTAGGAAAAGGGGGAAGGGATTGAGAGAAAGAGAGAAGGAGGTTAGTCATGTGGGGGTTGTTGGCGAGGAATAGGGTGTAATTACCGGAGGTATATGTAGTCCAGCTACCTTACCCTGTTTGAGGTTGTTCAACGAAGATAGTCACTATCCCGTTGTGTGGAGGAGTGAAAAGTGTCCGGAGGTAGGTTTATAGAATGTCTAGTCCATGGGAGGTCATCAAAGGTCTACTTAAATTGTGGAGAGGGAGCCTGCTTTCGTGGCAGAGGAGAGAGAGGTTAGGCAGAGGTAGTGAGGGATCTCAGACCAATGTCGTGGTATCATAAACCATCAACATTATAGACAATAGAAACATTAAACTTTAGGCTATGTACAGAGAGGATGTTGCGCTGTGCTGGTAAACTTGAAGAGGTCACCATCCTGAGAGCAAACAGTATGGAACAGGAAGAGTTGCATAACTGTGCCATACATAAACATATCTTAATAAGTCGGACTTATTGCAATATATAACCTCGTATTTGGCCATGAGGATTTGTGAAGGCATTAGGAGCGTGAGGGGGAGCATTTTTGTAAAGGCTAGCTCGCAATAGTATGGAGGGGTAATTTGGCTTTGGGGAGGGGGAGTGTGGAATCAGTGAGGTTTAAAGCGGGGGTCCACCTATCTATCATTTTTTTTTTTTTTTGAGTTCATTCACAAACTTTTCTTCTCAGCATTACATACTCACATATTGTGTGTAATATGTCAGCCTGTGTCAGATTTCGTCGGAAAGAATATCTTATATTATTCACTGCAGGCGGTTTCCATCTTCATTGTGGGCATTTGAAGCCCACAAGCATTTAATTCCTGGATGTGGTGAATGCTGTGCTCCCAGCATTCACTGCTCGTTCCTGCACATGCTCAGTGGCATCCTGGGAAGCCTGAGACTAGCTCCCAGGAGTCTGGGAGAGGCTAGAAACACGCCTACTCCCACGGGAGGAGAACCAGGAAGTGCAAAGAAGAATAGAAAAATAAAAGGTAATTACGAGGATTTAAGTTTTTTTAAAAGGCATGTCAGCATCTAGGCAAGGAAGAGAATACATTCAGATATTGTTCAAAATTTGGGTGGAACCCTGCTTTAAGTCTGTGAACTGGTCAAGATTTGGACAGTTCGGAGGGATAAGACAGAACCTCACCTCAGGTGGTCATGTTTTCTAATAGTGGCCTTTAGCTGCGTAAAGTAATAATCATCAGTGAGTTAGGTACATAGTGGCATCCTAAGAATATACAGTGGTTAGGATATAACTCAGCGGTGTTAGCCCTAGGGTTATTAGCTCAATGGTACATATCCACCATTAGGAGGTTTGTCCCACATGGAGGTCTCTGATGTGAGTACAATGTGTGCTAGTGTGTTGTTCGAGGAGAGAGATATTTTCCATGCGGGACAGGCCCCCCTTCACAGACATATGCAGCAGGTAAATAAAAAAAAAAAAAGGGGGGGGGGAAGGGTTGTAAGTACCTGAATAAATAAAGAAAAGGAGATACAAATAAGGATAAGAGAAAACCACATATGCAAATAGGAACAGAGTGGAATACCATTGGTTAAGAACCTTGCTTATACTTGTATCAAGCACTCGTTTCGTCGTAATGGTGCAGCTCCTTTGGTCTGAAGAGGGTACCTGGGCGTGTGGGGGGGGTTGGGAATGGAGAGGGAGGGGGGTGAGAGGGGGGGAAGGGGAGAAAGGGATCCCATGGGGTGTTGATATCATCAGAGGAGAGTTCAGTTTGGATGGTGGAGATCTGTCCCATGCTGTCATTTGCAGGCCGAATGCCGGCTTACAGTTGGATAAGGGCATTTCTGGATCGTATGGTAGCCAGTTATTTGTTCAGTTAATGTTCCATTGGTGTTGGATTCAGCTTGATCTCACATATTAGGGGCACGGTACTTTAGATTCTGTGGGGGTCTGTGGAAGAGGGTAATTTCTCCTGAGGGGATATTTTGTTGGTGAACTTATATGGAGGGAGATTGCATGGGATCCTCAGGGAGTTCTACAATTGTAGAGAAGCAACAATGTCTATCCGTACATGGGAGGGTAGGTCCGAGTCGTGCGCTAAATAGGCCGTTTCAGTTCAGGTTTGAGGCGACAGTCAGCTTATTATCCTGTCCTGGATAGATGGGGCAGGGGATTGGGATGGGGGGCCACCTGGAAAAGACGGCAGCTCTGAGTATGAGTTATGCCATCATCTTGGGTCTGAGGGGAAATCATTGAGACTTATCTGGCCTGGCCCGCCTGTGGGCAGGGGATGCTGTCGGGCTTTGTCGATCTCTATCCCGCTGATCCCTTTGAGGAAGTGGTCTTGGGGAGGATGACCTGCGCCTTCTTATGTGGAAATCATCTCTTACCGGTATGGCTTCCATAGAGCTGGTTCTCTGGAGATGGGGGGTACGGAAGGCTCTGTACCAGTCCGGGAGCTCGATGAGTGGTATTTGTAGTGTGTTGCAGAACCCCCTGAGATCTTCCGGGACTTTCAGATTGGCAGTGCATCCAGCAGTTGATGCAGATAGGCAGAAGGGGAATTTCCAGCGGTATTGGATCCCTTTATGGCGTAGTAGATCGAGCAGCGGGCGCAGGTCCCTTCTGTTTTGTAGAGTTATGGGGGACAAGTCTTGGAAAATCTTGATTTCTGCTCCCTGATACAGCAAACTGCGGCGATCCCTAGCTCTTCTCAGGATGTCCTCCTTTAATCTGAAATTTACTAGGCAGCATACCACATCCCTGGGAGGATCTGTGTCTCTGCCTCTGGGTTTGAGAGCTCTGTGTAGACGCTCACATTCGATGGGGGTCTCAGGGGGGTCTACCTAGCAAATCGTTGAAGATCTGGATTGTGGCTTGAATTAGGTGGTTCTGTTCTACGGATTCGGGAACATCCCTTACCCGTAGGTTATGGTGGCGTCCGCGATTATCCAAATCTTCTATGTGCCTATGTAAGTCTCTGAGCTGGCTGTTGTATGTCTGCGATGAGTGCTGTAGCTGTTGTAAGGCGGTGTCATGGTGGGTTGTGGTTATTTCTAGGTGGTCAATCCGCATATGCATCGAGTGAATATCTCTACTGAGATCTGTAAATGCAGCTGCAAAAGATTCTTTTATATCTGCTGCTACTGATCTGAGATCGCTCATGTTTAGTGGGCGAGTGGCAGAGGGGCTCTCTGTGCATTGAGAGCTTCTCCTGGCAGGGCTGAGGCTGGAGGAGCGTGTTCCGGAGTAGGCCGGAGTTGAAGCCGGGGCCTCGCGTGGTCGGATTCGGAATATTTCCAGGATGTTATGTCCGGAAAGCGAATCCGCGCCTCTGGGGGAGCGGGACCGGGACTGCGATGCTTTGTCCTTCAGTTTCCCCATGTCTGCGGTAACAAAGGGCTCCGATAGTCAGTTAGCAGGACCTCCATGGGACAGAGCGAGGAAGTCAGGCAGCCATTCCTTGTCGGCACCAAGCCACGCCCTCCCCAAAGCATTTTTACCTTTGGTTCTACTTTAAAGTGTCACTAAACCCACATCATAAAAACATGCTATTCGTACTCACTCAGTCACTATTAAATTTGTTTTCTGTTTTCTGAAAAAAACCTGGTTGATCCTGCTGCTCTCTATCTCCACTTTCTGTCCATGTCCCCAATTCAGCTAGGGATTTTGCAGCTGTGGTGGCAACTCTGCACATGCTCAGTTTTCAGTGAGCTTCTATGCTGAACATTTCCTCCCTACCAAATCTGAGCAGCCCATGTCACTATAGAGTCACACATGTGAGTGTATACACAGTGGTAAATGACAGCCTACTCCCTCCCTCCTCCGCCATACCCACTAACCAGCTTAACTCATAGGGGGTTGGATATTACATGTAGATTAATGGAGGCTTCAACTCCCTCTTATTCTAAGACACAGGCTGGAGGAGTGTGACACAATCTGTGACTGGCAGAAATCTGCCCACACCATGTTAGTCCCAAAAAATAATAAAGATTTGATTTTAAATATATATTTGTATGACAATTTAAAACAATTTATTGATATTAATTATTTAGTTTTACTCTGTATACCAAGGGCTGTGTTTTTTAATCTGACCATGTGACTAGCAGCAGAGGACTATAAGTTCCTCCTGCTTATATTTCCCTGGGAAAGAACTGGACCATGTGACAGCTGTATATCGATTAGGAAAAAGGTACTTTGATTTTTTTAATTGAAATTACTACAGTGCTATCATCCACATACAGAGGTAGAAAGGAGTAAATTAAATGTAAATGTAAATTAATCAGTGTGTGTTTAGTATCACTTTAAGATCTCATGCACATGGATGGTGAGAGGCTAAAAATATGTTAGTGTAGCAATACCCCCAAAGGAGCTGCTTAAGTTAGCTCAGTCCGTTACTCTGCCTCTCAACCCTAATAACAGCCTCAGCCCCCTTTGGCACTCCTGGCAATAGTGTAAATGCAATGACCAATGAGAAACACACACGTTATGATAAAATACAGAAATTGTCTTTACTGCAATATTTCTGTGGAATAATAACAGACATTAACAGTGTATATTCAAGTAATCAACTAGAGAGCAATAACTGAAATTTAAGAGCAATATCCTATATGCAAGCTGCTTTTAGGGGATTCCAAACCTGAGAATGTCCTCAAGAGCAGAGGCCCAGTTAAATAGCAAATAAAGCACAATATGACACTTGAAATCAGATTAGTTACCTTTACTCGGGTTGGCTCTATGAGTCCAGGCAGAGGAAGAGCAGAGGAAAGACTCTCTTTGTGTCCCCAATTCAGCTAGGGATTTTGCAGCTGTGGTGGCAACTCTGCACATGCTCAGTTTTCAGTGAGCTTCTATGCTGGACATTTCCTCCCTACCAAATCTGAGCAGCCCATGTCACTATAGAGTCACACATGTGAGTGTATACACAGTGGTAAATGACAGCCTACTCCCTCCCTCCTCCGCCATACCCACTAACCAGCTTAACTCATAGGGGGTTGGATATTACATGTAGATTAATGGAGGCTTCAACTCCCTCTTATTCTAAGACACAGGCTGGAGGAGTGTGACACAATCTGTGACTGGCAGAAATCTGCCCACACCATGTTAGTCCCAAAAAATAATAAAGATTTGATTTTAAATATATATTTGTATGACAATTTAAAACAATTTATTGATATTAATTATTTAGTTTTACTCTGTATACCAAGGGCTGTGTTTTTTAATCTGACCATGTGACTAGCAGCAGAGGACTATAAGTTCCTCCTGCTTATATTTCCCTGGGAAAGAACTGGACCATGTGACAGCTGTATATCGATTAGGAAAAAGGTACTTTGATTTTTTTAATTGAAATTACTACAGTGCTATCATCCACATACAGAGGTAGAAAGGAGTAAATTAAATGTAAATGTAAATTAATCAGTGTGTGTTTAGTATCACTTTAAGATCTCATGCACATGGATGGTGAGAGGCTAAAAATATGTTAGTGTAGCAATACCCCCAAAGGAGCTGCTTAAGTTAGCTCAGTCCGTTACTCTGCCTCTCAACCCTAATAACAGCCTCAGCCCCCTTTGGCACTCCTGGCAATAGTGTAAATGCAATGACCAATGAGAAACACACACGTTATGATAAAATACAGAAATTGTCTTTACTGCAATATTTCTGTGGAATAATAACAGACATTAACAGTGTATATTCAAGTAATCAACTAGAGAGCAATAACTGAAATTTAAGAGCAATATCCTATATGCAAGCTGCTTTTAGGGGATTCCAAACCTGAGAATGTCCTCAAGAGCAGAGGCCCAGTTAAATAGCAAATAAAGCACAATATGACACTTGAAATCAGATTAGTTACCTTTACTCGGGTTGGCTCTATGAGTCCAGGCAGAGGAAGAGCAGAGGAAAGACTCTCTTTGTGTCAGGCCTCTCTCTTCTGTCCCCTGACACCACAGGCCCAACTTTAAACACTTTATTCAACAGGTAAATGGCTTAACTTCCTAGATAAACTGTCCCACACACCCAATACTTATACAGAGCCCTGAACATGTGTGTGCAGATCCATATGGCACTAGTAGCTTCAGTCCTTTTGAAGAAAAGATAAGATTTGGTGTCTTCAGCTAGCCACTTTCGTTGGTGCACACCTTACCCAGCTTATCAAATGAAACAGGCAGGATCTTCCTCAGCAAGGTGAGAGGACAATGATGTCTGTATACAGTGTCCAATAAATGGATAGCCTTATCCAGGACCGTTTTTAAGCCAGCTGCCCTGGGCCCACTCATTGTTGTGGGGCCCAAAGCAGCTGCCTCATACTTGCCAACTATTCCAGTTTAAATTCCCTTATCTCTTGAAGTTTTAGTCCCGTGCTGTGTCCCGATATCTCACTGTAAATTTCTGTTACTATAGCTGCCTAGCTCTGCCCTACTGCCATTTACAGATGACCTACCTGCAGACTATATGTTTACATGTAAATAACCTGCATTGGGGGGGGCGTGGCCGGATGTGAAGAGGAGAAGACGTGCTGAGGCTGAGCTCCACTCTCACACTGATCCTGTCAGCTAATCCTAGCTCTAAAAACTCACTTTTTTTGCTGTAATCCGGCATCCTGGGGTCCAAGAGGACTTACGGCAACAAGCGGACCGCTCCGCCGTCACCGGGTAAGACCCGTTCATCTTCCGCGGCCTGTACACACTCCTCCTCAGCCGCCATCTTGCCCACGAGGCCCCATACTCCTACCATGTCGGCCGGCACACAGACACAGCCTCAGACTCAAACCCTGTCTGAGTTATCAGCAGCCCAGGCAGCATCTCATGCGGAACTACTGGCGGCCATAAAAATAGGTAACGACTCTGTCATGGTTAAGATAGATCACCTAGTGACTGATGTCAGCCTGATAAGACATGACATGGATAAATTTAGGTCCCGGTTTGCGGAGGCGGAAGGCCGCATCTCTCAGCTGGAAGACGATACCAGAGCTGACTCCCGGGACCTTCGGGCATTGCAACTACAGGTAAAAGCCCTGCAAGAAAAATCCATTGACACAGAAAATAGACTGAGGAGGAATAATATCCGGGTCATAGGCCTCCCTGAGCGTGCAGAGTGCTCCAAGCCAGCAGAGTTTGCAGAATCCTTCCTCCTGTCCCTGTTGAATATTCCTGCCATGCCTCCCACATATGTCGTGGAGAGGGCACACAGGGTCCCCCCCACTCCCCCGATCCCTGGAGCCCCTCCGAGACCCTTTCTCTTCAGACTTCTGAACTACAGAGACCGTGACAAGTTACTTGCAGCAGCCAGAGAACAACAAGATCTACGCTACAATAATGCCAAAAAAATTCTTTTTCCCGACTATTCCCCGGAGATACAGCAAAGACGAAGATCGTTTACAGAGGCAAGACGTCGCCTAAGAGAAAAGGGATTGAAATTTAGTCTACTGTACCCTAGCAAGCTTCGTGTGACAGATGGGGAACGAGCACATTTTTTCCTGGATCCTGAGGCAGCACTCTCATGGCTAGACGGTCGTGGCTAATCTGCAGCTTTGTGTCTACAGGTACTGAGACTTTGAGGGTTTTTTTTCATTGTTACAGGCTCAAGCTTTCATTTTTGTTTCTCCCCTCATTTCTTTTCTTTGTTATACTTTTATACATATATTTTATTTGTCTGGATCACACCATTTGCTGCACGGCGAATTCATGCTATCCAATCAACATATGATGACACTGATCCGGATTATAAAAGTACTACCAGCAGTCCCCTCACTTTTATATTTTTTCTGCTCCATTTGCCTTTCCCCTTACAGTTTCAAGGCCTTACGGTGCACCATGTATGAGACTATGAGCATTATATAGAGAGCAGGACTGCTCACCTCTGGATGAGCGCACACCACAGTTAAAGTCCGCAGGAGCACTACGAGACAACAGCTTCACCACCCCCTGCTATCCCCTCCACTTTGTTCTCCACTTGGGGGCGATCCCTTACCCCACAAGTGGGTGACCAAGTTATCAACAACCACCTATAGGGGACCCTGCTTTACATAGCAAAAGGACACAGACTGGTCCCCAGTAAGGTGTGGAGTGGGTTAACAACGTGATATCCCCATATAGGGGCTTATCTACAGTTACTAGTTTGGTTTTTTGGGTAAAACTATTCCCAACTCTCCTCCCCGGTTTTTTCTTTTCTTTTCGGAGAGGAGATGGGAACTAGTAGGATAAGCACTCAGTGCTTGGGTTTATTATGTTTAAGTTGGTTGTTTTTTATTTTAGATTGTATAAGGTTGCTGCAATGGTTAATCGCTGCTGATACACGATGGTATGGCTCAGTGATTCTGCTGCCGGTGAGTTGCCCCTTAACACGCCCTGTATACTTTTCCATTTTGATACTGTTTTCTAAATTCACATGGCTACCTCCCTAACTGAGACGTTTACTGTCCTCTCCTGGAATGTTAGAGGTCTGAATTCCAAATTTAAACGAGCACTGTTGACCAGATACCTGAAACTACACTCCCCTCATCTTATTCTTTTCCAAGAAACTCACCTCACAGGCAGCAAAGTTCTGACCCTGAAAAAACCCTGGATACAGAGGTCCATACACGCCACATACTCCTCATATGCAAGGGGGGTCTCAATATTAATATCTAAGAAATTCCCATGTATAATTGAGGAGGTTTGCACGGACCCCCAGGGAAAATTTGCTATAGTGGTGTTTACACACTGGTCTCAAAGATACATTATTATCAATGTCTATGTGCCCCCACCTTTTTCACCAGACATATTGTATAAGACTCTAGAAAAAGCTGCTCCCTTCTGCCCAGGGAAACTATTAATAATTGGAGACTTTAATGCTATCATCTCCCCAGATCTGGACAGGCATGCCCCCCCTAAGAATCACAATACCGATTTATCTACCTGGGCTCAGGCCATGGGGCTAGAGGAGATATGGAGATGGAGACACCCCACAGTTAGGGCATATTCATGCTTCTCAGCCTCACATAAGACAGCCTCGAGAATTGATCTAGCTTTCTCCAACCCCTCACTATTGGCGGATGTGGTGGAGGCTACATACTTACCTAGTGGGTTATCCGACCATTGCCCGTTGGTTATAGAGCTTCGTTCTCCTGCATACCGTGACGCAGCTTTATGGAGATTGGGAGCACAGTGGATTTCCCACCCTGAGGTAGCAGACATTATTCCACCCAGACTGGCAGAATTTTGGGAACATAATGAGAGCTCTTCATCCCCACAAGTAGTATGGGACGCCTTTAAGGCCTATACGAGAGGGCAATACATCTCCACCATAGCTAGTATCAAGAAACAGCAGGGCCAACAAACTCAGGCACTACAGCAGTCAGTGGTTGACCAGGCCGCGATATACAGCGCTGACCCCACACGACCCAATTTGACTCGTTAACTGCAGCTCAGCACACCTTAAATCTACATCTATCAGAGGTCACAAGGCTAGACATGCACAAAGGGAGACAACGTTTTTTTGAACAGGGGGACAAAAACGGGCGCTTCTTGGCCATGTTGGCACAACATGAACACCCCCTCACAGTAGTTTCTAGTCTGCGTTCCACTGATGGAAACACAGTGACATCCCAATCTGAAATATTAGATATGTTTAAGGCCTTTTATGACAAGCTATATACCTCCACTCTCCCTTCCGATTTTCAGCCTGAGACATTACAAGATCTTTTGGATCCTCTGGCACTTGGTTGGCTATCGGACAGGGAGAGGGAATCGCTAGTCCAACCATTCACGGCATTAGAGGTTCTAAATGTCATCCGTTCCTTTCTCACCGGCAAGGCTCCGGGACCGGACGGATTACCAATAGATTTTTACCGCACTCACAGTGAATTTTTGGCACCCATATTGGCCCAATTGTACACTGTTTGTTTGTCCAAAGGCGATCTGCCCCCATCTATGCACCAGGCCTACCTGACCTTAATACATAAAGCCCCCAAGGACCCAGAACTATGTGCATCCTATAGACCAATTGCCCTGTTAAATAACGATCTTAAAATTCTAACCAAACTGTTAGCTTCTCGCCTATACCCCTTACTGCCCTCGGTGATAGATCCCGACCAGACAGGTTTCATGGCCAAGAGGTCCACGGATGTCAATCTTAGAAGACTCTTCACTAATATTCACGCTCAACATCTTAATTCCGGGACAAGGGCCATAGCCTTGCTTGATATAGAAAAGACTTTTGATACGGTTGAATGTGCCTTCTTGTGGGAGACACTGCGTAGGATGGGCTTCCCACTAAAATTTATCTCATGGTTGCAAATTATATATAAATGTTCCACTTCATCGATATGCCTGGGTTCTAGGTTGTCATCTCCCTTCAGACTGTCCAGGGGAACCAGGCAGGGCTGCCCTCTCTCCCCGGCCTTATTTGCTATTGCCATTGAGCCAGTTGCCGAGGCCCTGCGTACTTCGCCCCATATTAAGGGGCTCCGTATTGGCTTGCTGGAGGAGAGGGTAGCCCTGTACGCGGATGATATGGTCCTTTTTCTGGGTAATGCCGGCCCATCATTACAGGGTGCTCTGTCAGTCCTAAACACGTTCTCAGAGGTAACAGGCCTCCGGGTCAACTGGTCCAAATCTACATTATTCCCAATAGATCAGGCGGCGAAAACCACTTCCCCCCCTGACAGTCCGCTACAATGGGTTGACACGTTCAAATACCTTGGGGTCCAGGTCTCTACCCAGGCCCATGATTTCCTCAAACAAAATCTTGATCCGGTGGTTGTAGACATGAAAGTTAAACTAAAAGCATGGAGCAATCTGTCCCTATCAGTTTGGGGTAGAGTCAATCTCCTCAAGATGAAAATTATTCCCAAATTTACTTACCTTTTCCGTCATTCTCCGCAGTGGATTCCCAAATCATTTTTCACCAAACTTAACCAAAAATTCTCAGATTTCCTATGGGGTCCCGCCCCGCCTAGATATAAACTGTCGACCTTGATGAGACCAACGTCTCAGGGTGGCATGGCATTCCCTGACTGTTACAAATATTTTCTGGCCACTCAGCTGGTAACGGTGGTTTGGTGGTTAAACCCTGATAAAACCAATGCAGCTTCAGCATTGGAAGCTACGGTGGTAGGCTCCTGGGAAACCCTTCAATTTTTAATATATAGGGGCCCACGCGCCACACACCCTCTAACTCCCTCCATGCTTACTACTTTGCGAGCTTGGCGCATGGGTCTAATTATAGGCAAACATAAACAATCAGAAATTTCTCCTAATGCCCCTTTATGGCTAAACCCATATCTATTACATTTTAACAAATTCACAGACCCCCGGGCATGGACCAACTACGGGATTAAATTGGTCTCACATATTGTATCACAGTCATCTCTGCTCTCATTCTCCCAGCTCTCTTCACTATATAATTTACCGAAACATTATCAGTTCCGTTACCTCCAACTAGCACATGCATTCTCGGCCCAATTTCCGCACTCTTCTTGCATCCTGATTCAATCCGAGCTGGAGAAGATGCTTAGGTCTGGCTGCGCGGAGCAACCTACTTCACGCCTTTACGCGCATCTGATCTTTGTATCTTTACCACCTCTGGATGGGCTCTGGTCCCGTTGGCAGAGCGACATCCCGGCGTTGGATAACGATGACTGGGATGACGTCTAGGACTTTCCTTTCAGATCACTGGTTTCCATACGTGACAAATTAGTACAATTCAAATTGTACATCGGGCGTATTTTACCCCGCACAGGCTACATATGATGAACCCTAACCATACCTCAGATTGTTGGAGATGTGGAACCTCACCAGGAGACTTTTCACACATTTTCTGGCACTGTCCGGGGGTTCAACAGTACTGGAAGGAGGTCGTTAATATAACAAACAAGGTCGCTTCCACCAACTTACCATTGTCAATGGAAATATGTATACTAGGATTAATAGAAAATGTTGTTACATCGATAGCCAAACGCACTATGATTGGGCTTCTGTTATTCTATGCAAGGAAAAATATTGCAATGCAGTGGAAAAAACCCAACCCTCCTTCCAGTGCACAGTGGAAAGGCCTGGTCAACAGCAATCTTCCGTTATACAAAGATACATACGCAAATAGAGGTTGCCCCTTGAAATTTGACAAGGTCTGGAGCAAATGGTTGAAAACAATGAACATTGCACAGTGATAAATAGCTTAAATAGGAACCAGGTTTTGCTGACTAAATAAAGATGCTCATATTGCAGTCCACACATTTGTTATTTTAGGCCTCTAACAGTTGTTGGATTTAACTGTATAACACACCTTGATGAGGACTGATTCAGGAATATTAAGCTATGAAATGTTTGGGTATTCTCACTGATCGCCACATTTATAATACTGTCGTGGTATAGATGACCTGTATGCAACCAAGTGTTTAACTGTTTATGTACTGTTGTTAAAAACCTGAAATAAAAAGAAATTTAAAAAAAAAAAAAATAAATAAAAATAACCTGCATTGATATGTAAATAGCGGTGGCATTAATATGTAAATAGTCACAGACCATGGCATTGATATGTAAATAAAGGCGGCATTCATATCCCTCTGAGGTCATATCCACCATCACTTTTGCTGAATGCTGCCCACTGGGAAGGTAAAGGAGCATGCTTGAAAGTCCTGCCTACAACTATAGTCATTAAGCCTAACATCAGCCTGTTGTGCAAAGGTAAGCAAATTGAAGGTGGAACCCTTCTTCATAAGAACATGGTGCCACAGCACCCTGAATTTTGGTGCATGTGAATACGCACATCTCAGCAGATGCGTGAGGGTGTAATTAACAATTAATGGCACTGCTGAGTATCTGCTAAAGGGCAGCACGTTTCTGTGGTGTCAGGACACTGATTTTGCATGTATTCCCGACACACACAAATGTGAACGCAGGCTAAATGCCTCAGTTACATTGGTGGTCAGTGTAAATCTTCTCATTACATTGGGGCTTGCTGTAGAATCCTTTCAATCACACTAGTGGCCAGTGTGAAGGTCCCCCTTATGTTGGTGGTCAGTGTAAATCCCTCTTTACATTGGTGGTTACTGTGAATGCTCCTATTACATTAGCATTCAGTGTAAATCCCCATTACATTGGTGGCCAGTGTAGAAACCCCTCTTTATATTGGTAATCATTAAAAAATCCAAACTTGCATTTGTGGTCCATTTTGAATCCTCCCTTACATTGGTGGTCCATGTAGAAGCCCCCTTAAAAATGGTGGTGAGTGTAAATCCCCCCTTGCATTGGTGACCAGTGTAAATTTTTCATAACATTGGTGATCAGTGTGCATTTCCCTTTACATTGGTGGTAAGTGCAGAATTGCCCTTACACTGGTGGTTAGTGTAAATCTCCCCTAACATTGGTAGTCAGTGTACAAGTGTCACCTTACATTGGTGGTCAGTACAAATCTCCTCGACAATGGTTGACAGTGTAAATTCCACCTTGCATGGAGGTCATTGTATATTCTCCTTTAAACTGGTGGTTGGTGTAAATGCTCTTATTACATAGGTGTTAGTGTAGAAATCCCTCTTTTCTATTGGTGGGGGGGGGGGTAAAATCCCCATTACATGGTGGTCAGTGAAAATTCCCCCTCACATTGGTAGTCATTGTAAATTCCCCTATACTTTGGTAGAATCCCCCACTATATACTTGAAAAGATTTCCAGCTTTGCTCTACATGATTATCAGAATTTGTCACAGCATACTGCCTCCTAACTAATCCCACCAACCCCCCAGCATTGCAACTGATCGACCCCCCCTCCCCCCAGAATTGGCACTGATCCCAGGAGTCCTAGGATTCCTAGGAGTTTTCTGTCTATCGATGGGTCCCCTCACCTCCCCAGTCCATGGTGTGCAGGTAGTGAAGAGATGATGTGCTGTAACCTTTAGCAACCAATCAGTGAGCAGTAATGCTGTGCGCTAACTTTTTGCAACCAATCAATGAGTGGTAAGGATATGCAATTACCTCTAGGAACCAATCAGTGAGCAGTAATAATGTGCAGTAACCTAATTAGTGAGTGGTATTGATGTACAGTAATCTCTAGCAACCAATCAACAAGCAGAAGTCATGCATATCCTTACCAATCAATGAGTGGTAAGGATATGCAGTTACCTCTAGGAACCAATCAGTGAGCAGTAATAATGTGCAGTAACCTAATTAGTGAGTGGTATTGATGTACAGTAATCTCTAGAAACCAATCAACAAGCAGAAGTCATGTGATGTAACCTCTAGAAAAGAAACAGTGATACAGCCATAATGTGTGCTGTAACCTCTAGCAGTCAGTCAGTGAGCGGTAATGATACACTGTAACCTCTGGCAACCAATCGCAATCGCTGCCTGATCTGATTCAGTAAACTGATTTTGAGTCTAGCTGCTATTTATTGTACGTCTCAAACATAAGAAGAGCGAAATTGCATGGAAGGCCGTGTGTGGGCTCCATCGGACATTTTCCATCGGATTTTCCGACACACAAAGTTGGACAGCAGGAGATAAAATTTTCCGACAACAAAATCCGTTGTCGGAAATTCCGATCGTATGTACACAAATCCGACGGACAAAGTGCCACGCATGCTCAGAATAAATAAAGAGATGAAAGCTATTGGCCACTGCCCCGTTTATAGTCCCGACGTACGTGTTTTACGTCACCGCGTTCAGAAAGATCGGATTTTCCGACAACTTTGTGTGACCGTGTGTATGCAATACAAGTTTGAGCCAACATCCGTCGGAAAAAATCCTAGGATTTTGTTGTCGGAATGTCCGAACAAAGTCTGACCGTGTGTACGCCCTATAAGACTTCTTAATTTCCGGGATAGAGACTAAATTCTTCGCGCCTCCAGAAATGTGGGTGACTTAAGACACCAGAACAAACTGATGATCTTTCCTGACTATTCGATAGAAACACAGAAACTCAGGAAGTCATTCGACCATGTTAAAGCAGCATGGAGGGCACGCAACATCCGCTACAGTGTCCCAGGAGGGTGGGTTTTTTGTTTACGGTTAACTTTTGGTTTTTGAAAAATTTGATTTTGTTATTATGTCTTATGAATGCATTGCAAATGTCAGTATTGTATGTCTCCA
The DNA here is from genome assembly GCF_042186555.1 of Aquarana catesbeiana. Lineage (NCBI taxonomy): Eukaryota > Metazoa > Chordata > Amphibia > Anura > Ranidae > Aquarana > Aquarana catesbeiana. Next base: position 471,820,323 of record NC_133328.1, read on the forward strand.
CATGTTGTATCCTCCGGGTCGGGCAGGCAGCCTCGGGGAGAGAGCATCTCTCAAGTCCGAGTTTCCTCTTACCAAAAAACAATCATGGCATCCTTTAACATACTATCCTGGAACACCAGGGGTCTGAACTCTCCAGTCAAGAGGTCACTGGTGTTCCAATTCGTCAAGGCCCACAGCCCACACATCTGCATCCTCCAGGAAACCCACCTTGTGGGTAGTAAAACAATGGCCCTAAAGAAACCCTGGATTGGATACCATTACTATTCCACACATTCTAATTTCAGGCGTTAGTGTCCTGGTCCATAAATCTCTCCCCTTTAGACTGCTAGACCTGGTACTGGACCTGGAGGGAAGATATGTAGTAATTCATGCTCAGATACGTTCTATGAAGTGGGTTATAGCAGGTGTATATTTGCCCCCCCGACATCAATACCTCTCTTACACCAAATAGCCTCAAAGATTGCAGACTTTCAAAGTGATAACATAGTCATTCTAGCTGACTTTAACATGACCTCCAACCTGGACGTGGATAGGATGTCCAGTAGCGGACACTCTCACCCCGGATTGGCGGAATGGGCGGAGCTGTATGGTCTGACGGATGTGTGGCGATGGAGGAATCCTCACCTTAGAGCTTACACCTGGGCGGCTCTGCCTTATCTAGGGTAAAGGACGTTAGAATTCTCACCAGGGGTATATCTGACCATGCGTCGCTCCTCTTGATGCTGGAACTCTCCTCCACTTCAGGAAACACTTTGTGGAAACTGTCCAGATTCTGGGTGTCGGACGAGACAGTGGATGGTCACTTCAGGGGGGTGTTGCAGGAGTACTGGGATATCAATCCCGGTTTGGCCAACGCAATAACTGTGTGGGACACTTTCAAAGCATACACCAGGGGAAGATACCAGACCATTATAGCCAGGGTCTATAGGGAGAGGAGAGCTGACTTGGTTACCACAGAAACAAAGGCAGAAGCACAATTTCTTAGAACTAAGGACCCCAGAGATTATGACGTGCTTCAGCTTCTGAGTGGGGAGGTGGTTCGTATTCGCACCTCTCTCACTCAGAAACGCCTTCTTGCCCAGGCACATCGCATATTCGAACAGGGGGAAAGGTCTGGGAAATTACTGGCATGGCAGTCCAGGGAACAAACGGGGGGGGAATGTGCATACCACACATGCAGGGACCTGGTGGGAATCTCAGATATGCCCCAGACAAGATAAACGACTGCTTTGTATCCTTCTATAGAAATCTTTATAGCTCTAAGGCCACGTACACAAGTGATGAGCTGAAATCTTACCTGGACCCCATTGGCTTCCCGGTCCTGACCGCCAAATACCGTGACAACCTTGACGCACCCATCACCACAGACGAATTATTGAAAGCCCTTAAGACAAATCTCCGGGTCCCGACAGCATACCCGTCGAGTTTTATAAGCAATATGCAGAAGAGCTGAAGGGCAAACTGCATGCTATGCTAACTGAGGCACAAAGGCTGGGGACACTTCCGGACTCCTTGAGCGAGGCGGTGGTGGTGGTGATCCCCAAGCCAGGTAAACACTTGTCCCTATGTTCCTCCTACTGTCCCATTTCCCTAATTAATGTCGATGCAAAGCTCCTGGCCAAAGTGCTGGCCATGAGACTCAACGCAGTCACAACAGCCCTAGTACATCCAGACCAAACAGGGTTCATACTGGGGAAGGGAACGGATATCAACATCAGAAGGCTTTTCACTCATATGGATAGGGCTCAGTCGGACTCGGCGGGAGTGGTGGTCTCACTCGACGCCGAAAAAGCCTTCGACTCTGTCGAGTGGGAATTCCTATGGGGGGCCCTCTCGAAATTCAGATTTGGACTGAAATTCTTAACATGGTCACGGATGCTTTACGCCGACCCCAAAGCGAAGGTCCGCACGAATGGCACCCTCTCCGATACCTTCCCCTTGGGCACCCGTCAGGGTTGTCCCTTGTCTCCGGGGCTTGGCGGTAGGGGTGAAAGGCATATCGGTGGGTACAATTGAAGAAAAAGTGTCTCTTTATGCGGACGACACCCTACTTTACCTCGCTGACCTCTTCCAATCACTGCAGAAGGCTCTGCATCTATTTGAGGACTTTGCCCGATTCTCAGGCATCCATATAAGCTGGGACAAGTCAGTCTTGTTTCCACTGCACCCCTCGCTTCCCAGGGTGGACACTGGCACCCCACTCCAATGGGTGGACGAATTCACCTATCTAGGCATTAAAATTAGCAACACCTCACAGGAGTTTTTAGAAAAGAATGTGCAACCTCTCATCTCCCAGCTTACAGTAAAATGTACAGCTTGGCGCACCTTACCACTCACCCCAGTGGGCAGAGTCCTACCTAAATTTCTATACTTTTTCCGCAACACCCCCTCCCATATACCCAAATCTTTTTTCCGACGTATAGAAGGGATCTTGGCTTCTTTCATCTGGGCTGGGAGGTCCCCTAGAGTGGCAAAGCGGGTGCTATACCTCCCTCTGTTGGGAGGGGGTCTTGCCCCATACTGGAACGCTTCACCATCAGTGCAGGTGCACCTGGATATGCACCTGAGATCCCCTTTCTCAGGCTGGATGTTCCGACTGGCGATGGAGGCCTGAATCACGCAGTGAAGTGTCAGGGCTGGGCTCAGCCCTTTCTTCTCTGAGCTGGCCACTCAGTTGTCGGTTAATTGCCAGCTCCTATCTCTCCACAGCTACTCACCTGTTGATGATATCCTGCCTGCCTACTTAACCTGTCCAGCCCAGAGGATGCCCAGTTAATTTGCTCAAAATCTCTCCACAGCTACTCACCCGTTGATGATATCCTGCCTGCCTACTTAAGCCGTCCAGACCAGAGGATCTCTGCCTTCGCCTTGGTCAACATCACAGAGACTATCTCCTGCGTTCCTGTTTAAAGACTCGCTTGGCTGACCTCCCTTCTGGCTCCAGATTCTGCTTACTGTCCCACTACACTGATCCCTTACCTTTTGGCTTGGCTGACTATCTGTTCTGATTACCGCTATGTTTGGCTATGTTTTGACTATTTTTGTTCTATATTACTTCTATTATTAAACAAGTGTGATTTAACTGTACTTCTGTCTCGGTCTGATTTCATGAATTCTGACATGAAGTCACCTGAGAGACAGCATCTCTCCCTCAGGCCTAAGCTCTTTAACACCCTTATGCTGACTGACTCTTTTAAGGGAATCAAAATGGAGTCTTTTACTTTCCTGCCCACAGAGAATGCTGGTCTTGGTAGTTTCTGTCACTATACAAGGCTATGGGGCTGCTCTGCACTGGAACTTCATATTCCAGAGTCCTTTGCAGCTGCTTCCTGCAGCTTGTTAAAGTCCCTCTAATTGGCTCCAGTAACTGCTCCTTTAATTGGCTATCTTCCTCCTGCCAATAGGGACACAGGGGAGGCTGCAGAGCGCACAGCAGCTCTATGTGAGTCAGCTCATATTACATTAGATTCAGTCAGTGAAACAGGAAGAACAAGGGGGGGAGCAATCCCCTGTAGATATGACAGATTAATTTCTCCCTAACAGAAGAGCCTCTACCAGCTTGCCTATGTTAATGTAAGTCTCAGGCTGAATAAATTGCAGGGCACTCGCTACATTAGGTATAAAATTCCAGGTGATTTCTCATGCCCCGGGAGCCGCAGGTGCCATGAACAGCCTGATGGACAGGTGAATGGCTGTTTGCAGTTGTACTCTTTCAAGCACTGATGCTCCTGTGCATTGATGTTTAACATAAAGAGTGCACATAAAAAGTATTTCTAGAACATCAAACTTTTGCACTTGGAAAATATATCATATATGTGTATGCATAGATAAATGCTGATGCTGATGCACTGAACCACTGGTGTTTACAAAGTATGGCCTCATACACTCGTATGGCAGGTTGTATAGGGCACCTGTTGTTCTCCAGGCATAGTAAAACACCTGGAATTTTAGGCCCAGAATATTTTCAACCTCTCAATGATTAAACCCAGTTACAGCCAGCATCTGTGAGCCCATGGCATCATGGACACACCCCCTGGGAGTGCACCATCTCACCAACCTCGGCTCACAGTACAATGCTGCACAGAATTCTACATATATCCCACCAAGAGCACTATTCTTTGCAGTAATGAGGAAAGCCAATCCCAACCTAAGGCGGGAGGGGGAAGAGGAACGACACCAGGACCTCATGTGACTGGCTAGAAGACAGCTGGGAAAAGTACATATACTGAGAATTTTTTTAACCACTGGGAGTAAGGAACTTGCAGCACTGGTGTCCTTGATTTGAATCCTGTCTAGGACACTATCTGCAGGGAGTTTGCATGTTCTCCCTGTGCTTGTGTGAGTTTCCTCTACGTACACTGGTTTCCACCCATACCCCAAAGAAATGCTGCTAGGTTAATAAGATCCTGTCTAAATAGGCCCTAATATGTTTGGGTCTATGTATGCATGGGAGATATGTACATTAGATTGGCAGTGCTATATAGATGCCTGTAATAAAAAAAAAAGATACACCCATTGTAACTCAGACACCCATATATCCAGTATGAGGAGTGGGACTAGAAAATACTTTTTAACCTTTAGTGTTTCAGGCAATTTTATGTAGTGGTACCCCCGTAAGGGCTGCTGAGTGATGTGGCCCATCTGTCACCCTGCCCAGTCCGGCATTCCCTTCTAGACACTCCAAGACAATGAACAAGTCCATAAGCTTTGTTTTTGTATTTTTATTGAGGGATTAGAACTTGGATGGGGTTAAGGAATTCATGGAATGCCCAGAAAATTATTCTTACATGGTTTGTGACAAGTTACATATTCTCCTCCTGCACAACACTTGCTGCAGACTATCTCTCTTTCTCCCTCCAGCACAATTCTTCAGGTGCAGCTAGCACATGGTTAGACCTAACTCTGATTTCAGTCAGGCCTTAGAAAAGTTCTTTATTACAGGCATGGACCGTGGACCCCTGTAGTGTAGCAAAGGAAAGTACTGGAGCAAACTGCCCGCTTTGGTGGACTACTGATCCCAGTGAGCCCCTTGCAGACCCTGACAGCTCCCCCAGCTGCATGCCGCTCTGGCATGCCTCTCCCAGCTCTCCCGACTGTGCCTGCCACTCACCGACACCTGATGGATCCCTCCTGGAGATTTGCCTGGCCGTATACCCCATTGTCTTCTCCTCTCCTGTTCAGGACACTTGAGGTTGTGTGGGGTTCCTGTGCAGCTCCGAGCCCCTCGCCCAAGGTCACCCCTTCAGAGTAGGGGGCTCCCTCAAATCCCCCGACTGCCTAATACTCCATCTCCAGTTCGTCCACCCAAACAACTTCTCTCCAGCTGGGCTGACTCTAGGTATTTAAGGCGGCCTGTCCCCTTCCAATCCAGGTTGGGTATTGGTCAGGGCTCCTTAGAACACCCCAGACAGCTCCACCTTTCTTCCCCACCTTCCTTCTAGAAGCCTCTAGAAGCAGAAGGGAGGTAACCGAAAGATGAAACTAGCTGTGAGTCACCATCCTACTCTAAGCCACCCCCAGCCCACAGATCAAAACAAACAGGCCTAGCTTTTGGCTAGGCCTTCTAAAATTTACCTGCACTACAAAAAAAAATCTCCTAGTACCTACACTAGGTTGAGGGTGCTACATTTATTTAAGGATCACTGTAGCCTTTTTCCTTTTTCATATACTATACACGTGAAAAAGATTAGTCTAATTAGAGTTATTTATATCAATGTTTGTTACCACAGCGTTAACTGGTTTCTGTGTTTAGTTTATATTTATACCATATACCATGTGTTATTTGCTTAGGATTTAGGTCACATGAGTTTGAGAGTAGCAGTATTTTAATTAATGATAATAAGTATGTTTTTAACTGAATGTAATAATGTGATTTGCTACTACTGATGTGTGTCCTATGTAAAGCATAAACAGGTTCACTTTAACAAAAGCAATAACTGCTTCAGAGTTTTTACTTGACTGGACTTATTCTTTTACAAATGTCTCTCTAGCAAAACCGGAACCTCTTTTCATGAGGTTATTTATTTATTTATTTTTAATTATTTGTATTGAAATTTTCATAATAGAGTTACAAACATTAAAACAGAGTCAATTAAGTTATTTATTTTTTTAATTGCAAACATATATTTAAAGAAAGATAGACAGACAGAATAATAGACATAACCTATATAACCTGACAGAGTATTATAAATTGGGTTTAAAGTGACCTTTTCACTATACAAGGTCAGCTTTAATGAACGTGTGACACAGTTTTGTTCTTATGAAATGTGTGTATTTGCATTATGTAAGTTTTTTTTATGTTTATATTAAAAATATACATGCATGATATCTGTATGTGTCTTTATCCACCTGTCTGTCCATTATGAAAATTAGACATGCAAATACTTTTTGTTTGAAGATTGGCTTTTTGTGCTTTCTACTTTTGTGAAGAGCTTTTGGATTCCTTTAAAATGACCTGTCACTATATTAAACATGAAGGGTTTACCTGTACAAAGAAGAAAGTTTATACTTAACTCACCTGCTGTCTGTGTTGGTGAACCTCAAGTGCCAATATACACAGTCCCCTGCAGTTCTGTGACACATTCCAGGTCGAATTCTGACTACAGGACCCAGCAGTGATGTGAAGGTCCAGCAGGAACCAATGAGAGCTGTGGGGAACCTCAGAAATTAGCACTCTGGACTTTAGAGAACTATTTCTTAGGTTTGGGGCATGGTACAGAGGCACAGGAAGCAACAGAGGTAAGTTTATGGTGTCTTCTTTGATTCAGATTTTTTTACTACAGAGACAGGGTCTTTTTAGAACCAGACCCACAAAACCAATAAAAGGCACAGTAGACAATTCTCAAAATAAAAATATCTGCATGTCTCATCTCCATCATGGATGTACAGGTGGATAAATATACATACTGATAAATATAATGTGTGCCTAACATTTTTTTTCAACATAAAAAAGAAAACATTACATAATGCAAATGTATACACACTTGACAAGAGTGGCAAGCATTAATATAATAAAAGCATAATATTGCAAGGTCTTCTTATTAGACTGCCATCAGTGTAAAAATGCTGCATTAAACACAAAAAACATTTTAGAAGAATAATTTTAAAATACACTGCATTGTCAAATGTATTGGCACGCCTGCCTTTACTCGCACGTGAACTTTAATGGTATCCCAGTCATAGTTTGTAGGGTTCAGTATTGAGTTGGCCCACCCTGTGCAGCTTTAACAGCTTCAACTCTTCTGGGAGGGCTGTCTACAAGGTTAGGAGTTTGTCTATGGGAATGTTTGACCATTTTTACAAAAGAACATTTGTGAGGTCAGGCACTGATGTTGGATGAGAAGGCCTGGCTCGCAGTCTTGCTCATCCATGTCTTTATGGACCTTGCTTTGGGCACCGGTCCAAATCATTTGGTTGAGGGGGGATTATGGTGTGGGGTTAAAATAAATAATAAGTGACTGCGCTTAGGATCCTTACTAGGTATGCAGCCTCCCCTAATATAGCTTCCCAGGAGGGGTCTATAAGTATATGAGTAGGGTGCAAAGGGGATTGTGGCGCTCCCTAGGTTACCAGTTAGTGGTGTGCACTTTAAATGGTGTAGTATACCAAGCAATAATAGATAAATAATATGTATGCAGACTATTATACAACACGAATGGATATAGTGATCAAATATGTTCTAAGTGCATACACAGTGCTTGATAGCAATCAGTGTATCAACTGTAACCCATCAAACAATCAGAAGCGCCCACACAAAAAGAGCATATATGAACATAATTATCTTCTATGAATAAAGTGAGCACTAAGCAAGCCCCACTCGAATACCGTGGTTCCACTAACGTGATTAATGAGAAAAAAAGGGTATCTAAAAGTGAATGCACAAAAAATAGTCCATATACTTTCATTCAAAGTGATAGCTCACATGACTAAAACACTTAGTAGGTGGGAAAATATATATAAAAGATATATGTATATATATAAAAAAGAAAAAAGTGTTCATAAATAAATGTGCAGCTAATAGTCCGTGCAATATACTGAATCTTCACTCAAAGTGAGTAACACAGAGATGGTGACTTTTAGGTGTTTTCAGAGAATCTTCTCGTGACTTTGTGCTCCCCCTCCAGGGTCCCCACTCACCAGATCCACTCACCCCCACAGGGGTAATGTGCTTGATATTGTAACCACTGCGGTTGCTTCCACCATCCTAGCTGTTCGGGTGCCTGGAATATCCTCCCTTTCTCCAGGTGCTTTGTGATGTGATCTGTGGTGGGTTCCGCACGGGACAGATACCACACTCCCCAGTCTGCACACACACATCTGGTTCCAGGATGCTCCATCCTGGAACCAGATGTTACAATTACAAGCGCATTACCCCTGTGGGGGTGAGTGGATCTGGTAAATGGGGACCCTGGAGGGGGAGCACAAAGTCACGAGAAGATTCTCTGAAAACACCTAAAAGTCACCATCTCTGTGTTACTCACTTTGAGTGAAGATTCAGTATATTGCACGGACTATTAGCTGCACATTTATTTATGAACACTTTTTTCTTTTTTATATATATACATATATCTTTTATATATATTTTCCCACCTACTAAGTGTTTTGGCTAAACCACCACATGTGAGCTATCACTTTGAATGAAAGTACATGAACTGGTTGGGCAGGAGGCGGAGCCTAGCAGAGCAGACATGCATTGTTAGAGCTCCACACCGCTGAGGAGAGAAGAGAAGGACAAAGCGGAGCCTGCAGGCTCAAAAGGTATCCATTTGAACCTTTTTGCCCCAGGGAACAAACTGTGAAAGTTTGGGCAGGAAATATGGTACTGGGAGGAAACCGTGGCAGAAATAAAAATCACCTCACAAAGAGCTCACAGGCACGCACTGCAGCTGAAGCAGCTCCAGTCACCTCACAAGATACAGCATCAGGGCGCTCTCACAGACAGAAAATGTCACAGCAAGACTCTCCATTTGAGTCAGATACAGAACAAATCCTCTCACAAACTTCTCCACAAGCCTCCTCAGTATCCCCAGTAATATTATTACAATTTGAAAAGATGCTTCATAAGGCTTTAAAACAAACCTCAGACCAAATAACAAAAAGCCTAACCAAAGAAATAAGAGAGCTGGGAAACCGCACCGCAGCCTTAGAAATAAAAATGGATGAAATTGAAATTACAACCCAAGAAAATATAACAGAATTGGAACAATTAAAAAAAGAGAATTTAATACTTCAAACTAAGCTCGAAGATTACGAAAATAGAGCCAGACGTTCAAACTTGCGCATAAGGGGAATACCTGAAACTGTGACAGACCTGCAATCTACTATTACTGCTCTATTACAAGAACTAAAGTCAGATATCCCTATTGAACGTTTAGAACTGGACAGAGTACACAGAGCCCTCACAGCCAAAAAGAAAGATGGACCCCCACGTGATATAATCACAAAATTTCATTATTACAGAACGAAAGAACAAATACTAATTGCTGCAAGAGAAAAAAAGGAACTTAATTTTCAAGGACACAATTATCAAATTTTTGCTGACCTATCCCAACTTACTATTGCTAAAAGACGATCCATGAAACCCCAACTAATGGAACTGCAACGCCACAACATTATGTATCAATGGGGCTTCCCCTTTTCAGTCAGATTTAACTACCAAGGTACAATTTACAGAAGCAGATCAGCAGATGAACTACAACAAACCCTTTTAAAATTAAATTTGACAGAACCCACAAGCAGCAACACTCCCACACGCAGAAGAATGGCATCATCTTCACCTTCAGGCAGCACCCAGAAAATTTCAGAACAAAATGGGAATCATCATTCTCACAAAAGAGGCCGTTATGCCACATCATCCATGGACCAAGAAGATTCAATGGATTGACATCCTAATTCCTGATATCTCTTCATTTATTATACTAAGAGATGGTTCTCTATAAAAAAACCTATATTTATAACTGAATGTAACTGCATTCTGATAGTCACACACTGTGTGGGATCATGTTACATTCCAGTTATATTTCTTATTACTTCTGATTCATATAGCCTTAGAATATATAAGTGAAATAAGGAAATTCTTGTTCAGTTATATATTATCAGGTAATAACAATAGATTTATTACTTTTTAGGACAAATATGTTCAATAATCCAGAAGTAATGGAAGCTTTTTCTTTCTTTTCTTAAAACAAATATATTATTACCTAACTAGTTCCTAGAATTATGTTTTTGTTTATTCTAATCTGAAGCAATACAACCTCAATTTTATGAGTTAACATATCTAAACAGTTACATATGAATAAAATATGTAATTGTTTACTCTAAAAGGGTTAAAATCCCAAAATAATTCAAACTATCTTCATCAATACCAAAGTTATTAACAGTACCTTTCTAACTGAATTATTTAGCCTAGGGCAAGACTAACCATATACAACCACCCTGGAATAAATAATTTCAACAAAAACTATATTCTGCACTCCAATTAATGAAACATCATTTTGATGTCTTTTGACATAGCACTTCTCTCCTGTAAGCGGAAGATCCGTGTACCCCCATTAGCCCTCCTCATTCTCCCAACCATATTATGTGGGAGTGTGACGAAGGCACTTATTCCCCTGAGAGAGATATTTATTCTCTTTCACGGGTAAATTGTGATTACTTGCAAAAAATAATTTATACAATGTATCATCTAATCTCATATGTTTTTTGTTTACTCTTTACTCCAGAATTCACTGGTTTCTTTTCTATCTATTCATCTCTTCAGTCCACACAGGTTGATCTGCGCAGTCAGCTCTGCATAACAAAAAGTAAGTCAAAACTATTTGATCTATTGCCATGGCACCACTGAATATACTTTCCCTGAATGTTCAGGGAATAAATGTCCCTCAAAAAAGGACCAAAGCCTTCCGTACTTTCCATAACAAGAAGGCTCACATAGTATGCCTCCAAGAAACACACTTCACCAAAGATTCTACTCCAAAATATATTTCTCCTTTTTATCAACAAATTTACACGGCTTCTGCCTGTACCAAGCAAAGGGGAACTCTAATTGCATTTCACCGATCCACACCATTCACCTTATCATCAGAAATTAAAGACCCAGAAGGTAGATACCTGATACTCATGGGTTATATAATGGATACAGCAATCACTGTGATTTCCTACTACGCTCCTAACAAACAACCTACACCATTCCTCTCACATATATTACAAGTGATTAATACACACAAAATAGGAACAGTGATAATGTGTGGGGATTCGAACCAGGTCCTCCTCCCATTTCTAGATAAATCACCTTTTACACCATCCAAAATAACCTCTAGATTACCTTTTTCTCAACTTCTTTCCAAATACAATCTGGTAGATTCATGGAGAGAAAGTAACCCAATGAAAAAGAAATTCACTTATTTCTCGCACCCTCATCAAACCTTCACCAGAATAGATCATATTTTTCTAACAATAGGAATGATACCAGAAATTATTGCATCAGATATAATTCCGATTCCGTGGTCTGACCATAATGCAGTATACACTATTATAGCCTCAGCCATACCAAAAGCGCATGACCCAACGTGGTACTTACCGGACATAATGCTCAAACACCCACTACATCAGATGTCCATTGAACAAGCTTTAAAGGAATACATATTAATTAATAATACAACAGACATCTCCCCAATAACACTGTGGGAAGCTCATAAGCCTGTCTTGCGTGGTACAATACAAAGACAAATGGCACTATTTAAACGGGAACGCAAAAATCTAGCAAAAAAACTAGAACTCAATTTTAATGCAGCCTACATATCATTTCAAGATAATCCATCTCAGAGTACAAAATCTCATCTGGAAAAATCTAGATTGGAATACGATCTATTTCTCACTGAATCAGTTGATAAATCCCTCAAACGCTCCAAACACAATTTCTACATGAATACAAACAAACCAGGTACATATTTGGCTCGGGCATTAAATTCAACTAACAAATCTTTCAAACCAATATGTTTGAAATTATCAAAAAATGTTTACACTTGTAATCCAGTTAAAATAGTCCATAAATTTCACTCACATCTCGCAACTTTATACAAGACAAACAATGAATTTAATCCTACAGAGGCTGAATCCTTCTTCTCAAAAATAACCTTACCTGAGTTATCTCAGAATCAAAAAAGCAGTTTGGATGAGCCTATAACTATAGATGAAGTTGCTAACGCCATAAAAGACCTAAAACTTAACAAAAGACCAGGCCCAGACGGCTACTCGGCTTTATACTATAAAACATTCTCAGAAATACTCTCTCCCATTCTCACTGAAACTTTTAACAAACTTCTAGATGGACATTCTTTTCGGCAAGAAACACTAATGGCAATTGTTTGTATGATCCCAAAACCCCTTTCTGATGATACTTCCTGTGTGAATTATCGGCCTATCTCTCTGTTAAACCTCGATATTAAATTATTAGCAAAAATAATAGCAAAACGCCTCAATAGCATTATAGGAAAATTAATACATAGAGATCAAGTAGGCTTCATGCCAAATAGACAGGCAGGCGATAATATACGCAGGGCAGTGTTATTGGCACATATTGCTAAAAAACGGAAAATCCCTTTATGTTTTCTATCTCTCGATATTAAAAGGGCATTTGACACAGTATCCTGGCAATATATGCAATATTCATTACAAAAATGGGGTTTTGGACCCCACTTTTTAACATGGATCAAAGCATTATATAATAAACCCAAAGCCTATATAAAATATGCTGGATACAAATCTGAAGCCTTTAATATCGAAAGAGGTACCCGACAGGGTTGCCCATTATCTCCCTTATTATTTGCCCTTATACTCGAACCCATGGCCCAATACATCAGAACAAACCAAACTATAACTGGCATTGAAGTAGGAGGTATTACACACAAATTATGTATATTTGCAGACGATATATTACTTTTTCTATCATCACCACAGGTCTCTGGTCCTAACTTAATACCAGCTCTTGATGGGTTTGCAGCCCTATCCGGCCTTATGATTAATCCTAAGAAATGCCTAGTGCTTAATATTTCACTCACAAACATGGAATTGATCCCGGCTAGGGCTGCACTCCCATTCACATGGGCAGAAAAATCAATCCCATATCTTGGAATTCATTTAACAGCATCTCATTCTGACTTATTCTCAACCAATTATCCTCCTGTATTAAGACAGATCACAAATCTAATAAAACAATGGTCGCAACTTCCTTTATCCTGGATAGGGAAGATTAATGCAATCAAAATGACTATTCTACCCAAATTGCTTTATCTATTCAGAGTCCTCCCTATTCCAATTCCTTCCTATTTTTTGAGAATAGTACAAAAAAGAGCAACTTCGTTTATATGGGGCTCTTCTAAACCACGTATACCTATACACACACTACATCTTCCCAAAAATAAAGGAGGCCTGGGATACCCTAATTTTACTAACTACTACAGAGCAGCACATTTGGCCAGTCTGTCCAAATACCATGCAAAACAGGAAATCCCATTATGGGTATTTATAGAGGCTTCAGAAAATGACCCTCTATTAATATCAAATTTATTATGGCTTGATCCTAAAGACCGCTTTAAAATTCATAATCCCATAACTAAACACTTCTTATCTCTCTGGGATAAACTAAAAACCAAATATCAGTTACAATCTCCACACAATCCTCTCCTTTCTTTTATCAGAAATCCGGCCTTTTATCCGGCATGGATCTACCCAAATTCTTTTAAAGCTTGGACAACATCAGGCATTCAGACACTAAATGACTTCATAGCATCTAAATCATTCCTTTCATTCCCATCGCTTAGAGAAAAATATGATCTACCAAACTCTGAGATATTTAGATATCTCCAAATCAAAAATTTCTATACACCATTCCTAAAGGGGGATACACCATTATTCCAATTATCCATTTTTGAATCAATCTGTACAAAAGATCCATTTGCTAAAGGTACAATTTCATCACTTTATAATCAATTATATGGAGTAGCAAATCTTAATAGACCCTCTTACGTTCAGAGGTGGGAGGAGGACCTGGGACGAACTTTAGAAGACACGGACTGGTCTAACATATGGCTCACATCTAAGTCATCTTCACCCAACATCTTAGCACTGGAGACAAATTATAAAGTCCTAACTCGCTGGTACCTTGTACCCGCTAGAGTGGCAAAATATTCACCTAATACCTCAGCTCTTTGTTTTCGAGGATGCCCAGAAATAGGCACATATTTACACATATGGTGGACGTGCCCAGTAATCCAAACCTTCTGAAAGGAAGTCTTCGTGATTGCATCTAAAATATTTTAAAAAATAATACAACCAGATCCATATTTAACTTTACTTAATCTAAAACCGGAATGGTTAACACTCTCTCAATTCAAACTTATGATCCAACTAATAACAGCTGCAAAACAAACAGTGGCCAAGGCATGGAAATCTCCTACATTGGTACTAGCAGAAACAATTCACAGAATGAATAATACAATGTCCCATGCTAAGATGGTAGCCATCGATCAAAATCAAATTCCAAAATTTGAAAAACTTTGGCATCCTTGGATAAAACAACAGTTCCTGTCAAACTTCAATGACTCTGTCCTGTTGCCATGGTAACAGATTAAATGACTTACAGAGACACCCATTCTAAGACTTCAAAGAAAACTAAAAAGAATAATAAACTGACGAGCGGGACAACCTTGTGGACCATACCTCTACCTTTCAACCCTTTTTCTTCTTTCTCTTTCCTTTTCTCCACCTTACGATTAAAGCTCATTATCAGAATTTATTTGACCTATATACACTCTACTTGTAAACAATATGTATAGTAGGTATAAATCATTTAAATACCTACAAAAGTAACTAAGGAAATGATATATATCTTTAATTTAGGTTTACGTGAACCCAATGTTTAATATTTGAAATTTCATGATATTTACCTATATAAACCCTACTGTAAAACAATGAGCTTACTTTATAGATCCTTGTAAACTTACTTTATGTATCTTTATAACATTGTATACTCAATAAACTTCTTTTGACAAGAAAGTACATGAACTATTTTTTGTGCATTCACTTTTAGATACCCTTTTTTTCTCATTAATCACGTTAGTGGAACCACGGTATTCGAGTGGTGCTTGTTTAGTGCTCACTTTATTCATAGAAGATAATTATGTTCATATATGCTCTTTTTGTGTGGGCACTTCTGATTGTTTGATGGGTTACTGTTGATCCAGTGATTGCTATCAAGCACTGTGTATGCACTTAGAACATATTTGATCACTATATCCATTCGTGTTGTATAATAGTCTGCACACATATTATTTATCTATTATTGCTTGGTATACTACACCATTTAAAGTGCACACCACTAACTGGTCACCTATACACACACTAGGGAGCGCCACAATCCCCTTTTCACCCTACTCATATGGTGTGGGGTTGTTTTTCAGGGGTTGTGCTTGGCCCCTTAGTTACCGTCAAGGGAACGCTTAATGCATCAGCATACAGTACAAAGACATTTTGGACAATTTCATGCTCCCAACTTTGTGGGAACAGTTTGGGGATGACCCCTTCCTGTTCCAACATGACTGCGCACCAGTGCACAAAGCAAGGTCCATAAAGACATGGATGAGCGAGCTTGGGGTGGCGGAACTCGACTGGCCTGCACAGAGTTCTGACCTGAACCCCATAGAATACCTTTAGGATCAATTAAAGCAGAGACTGCGTGCCAGACCTTCTCATCTAACATCAGTGCCTGACCTCACAAATGTGCTTCTGGAAGAATGGTCAGACATTCCCATAGAACACCCCTAAACCTTGCGGACAGCCTTCCCAGAAGAGTTGAAGCTGTTATAGCTGCAAAGGATGGGCCAACTCAATATTGATCTATTGAGTAATAGTCATGTTATTTTAATTTGATTTTATCTGAGTGTATAATAATGATTTGTTTTTAATTTGCAAAAAAGATATTTATTCTCCTTAATAAGGATACATTTTTTACATCTATATACACATGCAGCTAACAGCATAATGTAAAGTAGTGCTGGGGTCTGTTTATTTTACTCTAAAGGCAGTAATAGAAGAGATCAATTTTAGGGTTCTAATTTATTGTTGTATGCCCAGCATAATTCAACCCCTGAGGGACATCACCACAGCTCCCTAAATTCACAATGTAATGATCCATCATCTAGGATCACCCACTGCCAAGAAAAATTCTGAAAGGGATCCTGCACATTACATGACTGGTCGGAAAACATCTGAAAAGGTAATTAGAAAAAAGTCCATACAAATCTTAAGCCTCGTACACACGATCAGATTTTCGGACGACCGTTTGTTCGTTTTTTGTTGCATGCTAGTCTCATGTTGAAAGTGAAGAAGTTACTCACCATATAAAAATTCTCGAATGACAGAATTCCTCTTTGGAAGTGATGTAATGTGCTGAATTGTTTTGTATGTATTCTTTCGTTTCTGAGCATGCATAGTCTTGCTCTAACAATTTTTTCAGACAAAAACCATACTAATTATACGAAAATCAAACGTTGTGTTCACGTATGATTCAAATTTTATAGTCGGCACATCCAGCTTTTGTCATAAGAAAAATCGGAATCGGCTGTCGAAAGCACCATACTAACGATCTGAAAATTGGCAGATCGTTTGTCGGATGAAACTTTACTTCCATTTTCGTATTGTGTGCACGGGGCTTTAAGAATCAAGTGGAATAACCCAGAGCCCATGGTCTTTTAGTTATACCTCCTCATCTATTTTGGTGGTACTGAACTGTGTGTTTTTAAACTCACAAAATATTAAAGTTAAAGTGATACTAAAGCCTATTTTTGTTTTATTAAAATGAAAAAAAATGCTATACTTATCTGCCCTGTGCAATGATATTTCACATAGACATGTGCACACTGAAATATTTCGTTTCGGAATTTCGTTTTGTCCAAAAAATACATTTATTTAGTTACTCCCGAAATTCGTTTTTATGTATTTTGTTTTTCGTTAAAAACTTGCATTTGTCCGAATATCCAAATGAATTAAGGTCGAATCTGTCATTGAAGGCTTATGATGTCTGTCGAATATTCAAAGAAGATTCGACAGAGCAGCTAAACTGTACAACGCCGTATAGTTTAGCTGCTCCGTCAAATCTTCTTAGAACTTTCAGCAGACACCATAAGCCAAAGATTCGACGTTTGTATGTTTTTCGCTGCTTTGTCGAATCTTCGTCGTTCATGTTGAATGTATATAGTTCAAACAGAAAATGGACTGGTGATAGTGATCACTGATCAGACAGGTAACAAGATAGGGTATATAGAATCTATATAGAATCTCAATCAATAATATAGAATCTATAATAATAAATACCCCCCCCCCCCACAACACGGACAGCCTCTGAGGCTATCACAACACTAGCAACACTAGTATCACTATCAAGTTCACAACACTAAAACAATAGCAGCAGATTATTATGAAAAAGTTAAGTTGAACTGTAGCTTGCTTCACTATTGTTCTGCTGCTGTGCTTATGCTTAATTGCTAAATAGTTCAGTACTGCCCCTCCTCTTTGGTTACAATCAGCCAATAACATTCATCATCATCATTATTTTTATTTTACTTCACCCACCCAATTCCAGCAGCGATCTTTTCTCCCCTGTGTTGAATCTTTTCTCTTTATATCGAATCTTTTCTCTCTATGTAGAATAGTCTTGGACTAAAAGAGTTAAGGTTAGACACATTCGACCACAGGTTTGATGGACACAGATTGTTATTTTCAGCATCATGTCGAATCTCCTATCTATATCAAACTGTTGTAGCAACGAAAACGAAAATAAAGCATTTGTTTATGTCGAATCTTTCGTTTTTCAGATTCTGCACTTTCGTTATCGTTTGTTAAAACGATAAGCAAATACCTGAAATTCAGACGAAAATGCATTCAGACAAAAACGAATGCAAATGTCTATTTCACAGATCAGTCCCTTACCTCCTCTTTGGAAAGAAGTGAGAGGTGCAGTGCTGCAGCCAGGAGAACATTGGAGTAGTAAGATTAGTTGGGTAAGTGTTTAGGGATGAGGGATGGGTAGAACAGGTAGTGGGCTTTTACCACATTAATGTACGAATACATTAAAGCGTAAATACACTTTTGTTTAGAATAAAAAACATTCCCATCTGGGTGCTCTATATACAGTAGAGGGATTTTAACAAACTTTGTTGCAGATTCCTACCTTTTGTTATTCTGAAGAAATCACTGTTTGTTCCTCTGTGCTCCTGTGAGGAGTGAGTCTAATGGGAGTGGTTTCATAATTATAAATCAGCTGCTGCAGAATCATGCCTCTAACGAGGAAAATTGCAGGGTCAGCATCCCTTTAGACGTTATTTCCTATTGTAAGTATCTTACTAAGAATTAAATTTTTGTTGCCAAAAAATCTGACTTGTATCTTAGTGAAGACTTCTGGGAAAATCAGTGAGCCAATCACACAAGCAGCAATGATGTTTCTTGGGGGGCCTTCTACACACATCCTGTGTACAGAGCACCTCCAAGTAGCCATATTGCATTGTGCTTTACAGAAAATGACAGAACTTCAGAATGAAACGGAAAGGTAATTTTTATTAACATTCAACTACAATATGAATTCTGTCGCAATTCTAAATGCTATATTGTTTTTTTTTATTTGCTATTTATTTTTCCCATAAAAGTGGAGTTACCCTTTAAGTTAAAAAAACAATTTTACTTTAGAACCACTTTACATTTCTGCATGATCAGTGAAAGCTCCAGAATGCACTCCTAAACAGAGAATGTAAGAATTGTAACGAACAGGCAGTGGTATTAGTGACTCTGGTATGTAATTATGTTAAGTTGAAATAGCATATTATTATCACTGTTTTATCATAATGCAAGGCTTTCTTTATTTTTGATTTGCAATAATATTCTTTGCAAATTTCCTGGAAAAAAAACAAGAGTGTATTTGACATCCTTGCATCTGTTGTACATAATACATTTCATTTTGGCATTTTTCTCTCTCTTGTAGGATTACTTGCCTTAGGAATTTAATTCTTAGTAAATGTGTTATGAATAATTCATTTTATATGCTACATGTCTTGCTCAGTCTTGTCAGGAGGTCAGTGTAAGTGATAAAAAGTGTCAAGTCTTAGTTCCCTATGTACATATTTAATGAAATAATACATTTGGTGAAAGGCTAAGAAAATCAATCATTAGAGAAAGTGTTTGAAAGCCTACAAATAAAATAAGAATAGGTGCTTCCCTTCCCTGTCCAGAAATTGCCTACACTGGTCACATCTTAATTATAGATGTCAGCAGTCAGAGTCACCAACCGTGATTTTAATAATGTACCTTTTTATAGAGGGAATTAAAATAGAATATACTATGGTGAGCTCTAATGAGATATTGAACAATATATTTCTATCATAAGTGTCTAACAGAAAGCGAATCCTTGTAATTCTGTGCAACAGCAATTAATACAGCAAACACCATTTAATCAACCAGGCCTTATAGCCATCTAAAAGGATCTTGATATATTAGTCTATGTTACTGCTGATGCAATCCTATGCCACAATCCATCAAAAGCAATACATCATACCACAGCAGGCATTTGTCCAGCAAAAGTTCAATTAAAACCCAACCAGGAAAACATTTATATTTTTAGATTAGCTTTTGTTCTGTCCAGGTCTGGCATTTATACAGCATACAGTTGCAAGGTTCTTTTTTGGCAGTTCTGCTAGAGATTACCTACTAATAATCTCAGCCACAGACAGCTTCTACAAATGGAAGAAACTTTTAAATAATAGACTGTGGTAACATACACTGCTGGTTAGCATAGACAGTGTATTTTCATGGGCAATTATTTAGTCTATGGTCCTTGAAAAGATCCATATTTTTATATTTTTAAGGATAAGCTGCCCTTTAAACATCACAATACCCTTTCAGAAATGTTTGTTATATAATTGGTATCTATATAGTTCTCCATCTTTGTTGTGTCTTTTAACATTCAGACAGCTGAGATGTATGGCATTCAAAAAGCTACATGATAGAAATACATCGGTAGGAATGATGAAGGCATGCAAGTTTTAGTTGAGGGCCTAGACAGGACAGACCTTTATGGCTAAAAACTTTTGCATTTGTGGATTGGTATGTAAAAAATCAGACAAAGATAAATCACTTCCCATCTTTAATGTAACCTATAATCTGTGTGAATTAATTTAAAACAAACTGACATTTTTTAAGAGGGGGAAAATAATAATAAAAAAAGTACAACAACATGGTTGCACACCCTTATGCCCTGTACACACGATCAGACTTTCTGACAACAAAACCGCTGATTTTTGTTCGAAGAATGTTGGCTCCAACTTGTCTTGCATACACATGGTCACACAAATGTTGGCCAACAATTACGACGTAGTGACGTACAAGGCGTACGTGATATCTCCATTACTGCTGGTTATATCTCCGGCTCGTACTTGGTTCCGAGCATGCGTGGACTTTTGCTAGCACTGTATGACCTCCCTGAGCAAGGGGGTCACAGGATTTCTGGTTGAGAAACAATACATATGCCACCCAGAAAGCCCTGTATCTTTTCAGATAATGGTTTAAATGAAAGCGAAGACAGAGACATTCTCTAACAGACTCTCTCATTGCAACCAGCAATTGCACAGATGATGTCACTGTGAAACCAGGGGTTTGCTTATGGAACACCCCACCACTTCCTTAAGATCTACATGACCTCCCACATCCGGGAGATTGCGCACACCTCTCAAGTTCCTGGTATTATCTGGATGAATACAACAAACTCGTGAGACCGCATCCTTCTTGCAGTATATACAGCCACTCACCACCTAAGCCTTGTCCGACCCAATCCGGCGTATGCCCCATTGGGTCCACCTCATCTGGTAAGCCTCCTCAACTCTTGGTGGTAGTGAGCGGATTTTCAGTCAAGATGTCTATATAAGTCTTCAATATTTTGTCTTAACATATTGCCATATAGACTATGTATCTTTGAATTTCATATGAGGACTATATGCTTAAAAGCAGATACAATTGATCCTCCTTACTGTCTATTGACTTGTTTACAGTTTTATATGACATTGTTCAGCGCCACACTTTTTTGTTGTTTTTCTATCAGTGATATACATATCAAAAAATGAAAATTGCTGTAAAAAAATTGCAGATTGAAGTCCTTATTCAACTGTGACCATTTACAAGTCCTTGCACTTTAATTAAATGATTCCAATCCACCGTGCATCTTTATATGATGCCAAGAACAAACATGCTCCCCCACCAATAATGCAAATGCTTATGCACCACCAGAGCCAAAAGACCTACTGGACCACAAAGCGTGTGTAATGGTATTATTACAATCTCCCAGCATGGGGTTCCAAGTTTTCTCCTTTCCAGCTCACAGACGCTCCTTCTCCTCAGCAGGATATACACCAATCACACAGAAAGAAGATAGACACGGTGATCGTGCAACACAGTTTTATTTAAATAGTTCCCTTGTAAAACCAATACCCAAATATATGCGCTTAGTTGTCAGGGTGTCCAGACCGGCACCAGCTCGACCAGCATAAATGTTTTAATACAAAGGATAATATCCAACACACTGCCGTTGAGATGGTACAGACAAAGGCGCCATCTGTCACCAGATTCTGGCGTGCGTTTCACCGCTCAAACAGATGTGGCGTCACAAGCGGTCCACGGGAATAGCAACGGCAATCCGATCTCTATGGATATCGCTGTATAGCTTTATCAGGAAGTTGATGACCGCCCTTTTCCCGAAGACCTTATACCCGCTGCTGCGATATCATTGGTGCATGGAAACAATTCCACTCAACTAAAACCCCGTATGTGCAAGTGGTCAAACTGGCTGGATGAATACAAAGGACTAATGATCATAAGATTCACTTGGGAAATCCTTCCCTTTTAACTTTGGTCAAAACTGATCGAGCTGGTCTCACTCTTTACAAATAACTCTTATATATAAATCCATAAAACCACATTTTTATTCATACCATACATTTAATATTCATGGAAATAAATTTAAAAATATAAAAAATATAATGTAAAATTAACAGGATCCTAAAAGTGTGTTTAGACTAAAAAATCCACACCCCACTGTTTCATCTTAAAAAACTTCCTGCTATGTGTCCATCTAGTGGTCGAATAGTATATTACTTAATTAATTTAATCGTCCAAACCCCATATCTCTGGTATGGAAAAGGAAAATTAACATAATTGTATTTAAAAATTTCTGATGAAACAATTTAGATCTATATGTTCAAGCCCAAAGGCGCCAAAGTATTAAGGCGATGTATCCATTTGGGTCTCATTCTGTGAGAATTTTTTCGGATGTCACTACCCCTCCAGTGTTGGTACACTCTATCAATCTCAAAAAAACTCAATGAGGTGGGATCCCTATTATGCTTAATTCTATAATGATAGGAAACACTATGATGTTTAAATCCCTTACGTATATTTTATTTGTCAGTGGATCCGCGCTTCAGGGTATTTTAACCACTGCTGCCCCCCTATGTAAGTGGGGAACACCTCAGGGGTAACCCCAAGGGAATGAGAATAGAAAATAGGGAGTGGCGCTGTGTTATAAAGAGGGAGTATCGGTATACATTTATCCTACTTACTAAAGTGACTAGTGCATCTGTGCAATGATTCAATCCTCTCACAAGTGTAAATTAGCTGTGTAATGATAAATTAAAAATTTTTTTGATTAATAAAAAATAAATAAATAAAAATAAAAATAAAAAATCGATGCAATAATGTATACTATAAATGTAAAGTGATAAGTGTTAATTAGTGCAGAGAATATTATAGACTGTATATAAATATTAAACGCGGCAATGCCATTATTTTCTTAATGGAACCCCAAACGCGGTGTGATTTTGCCGCGATTGCCCACACAGGCACAGGGAGAACATACAAACTCAAGGCAGGTAGTGTCGTGGTTGGGATCTGAACCAATGAGCCCAGTGCTTCTAGGCGGAAGTGCTAACCACTTAGCCACTGTGCAGCTAGGCGGGACTATCTTGGCACGCACAACGTCACATCTTAGATCGTGGTTTTGGTTACCTGACCAGTGGAACGCAAGCGGCGGTCCTAGGCAGCGCTGCTTCCCCAGATTGCGTGGAGAGGCGGGACTATCTTGGCATGCACAACGTCACATCCTGAGATCATGGTTTTGGTTACCTGACCGGTGGAACGCAAGCGGCGGTCCTAGGCAGCGCTGCTTCCCCGGATTGCGTGGAGAGAAAGCGAGCCTGTGTGCTCCCTCTCCTAATTTTTAATATCAGTTTCTGAGTTTATTGGCTATATAGTCATACTCCCTGGACTTTTTAATCACTATTTACAAATAAAACAATTAAAACGGAGTTACTCTATGTGGATCATTTCTATTTCCTATATAACACACTAAAGTGGATGTCCGGCCGGGAACTGGATTGGAATAGGGGATAGCGAGTCCTTCCCCCTACCTCCCTCCCCCCTGTGAGTGGATGACCCAGATCGAGCTATTTGGAGTCGGAAGGACATCGGCACCTGAGGAATCGGAAGGACATCGGGACCTGGGAAGTAACATCTCACGCTTATACCCCTGCAGGGGTAGAGCGCTCCGGTGAGTGCAATCACATCAGGGGGAGATTGTTAAGAACTATTGCATGTTTTTGGATTACAAAGGAGGAATTCGGTTGGAAGACACACTATATCACTTTATGAACATTTTTTATTGTACATTACATGGGACTTTTCCTTGATATATATAGTTAGCTGAGGATTTATTACTAGAATATATTATATATATTTTGAGTTTATTTAGGATTTTTTTGTACACCACTGTATAGTGGTTTTGAACACCACGTTATTTATTTGGTATAATTTTGCACTTATCATTTTGGATTCTTACACAGTGGGTTGATTTTATATAAGACGGATCACCACAAAGCAACCAGTGCTCACATTATATGTTTTTTTTAAATATAGGGGATTAAGACTGCATCATCGTATTTATATACAGTCTATAATATTCTCTGCACTAATTAACACTTATCACTTTACATTTATAGTATAGATTATTACACCAATTTTTTATTTTTATTTTTATTTATTTATTTATTATTAATCAAAAAAATTTTTAATTTATCATTACACAGCTAATTTACACTTGTGAGAGGATTGAATCATTGCACAGATGCACTAGTCACTTTAGTAAGTAGGATAATTGTATACTGATACTCCCTCTTTATAACACAGCACCACTCCCTATTTTCTATTCTCATTTCCTTACGTATATTGTTAACATGTTCTCCATATATATCTTAACCCACAAGGACAAATCAACATGTAGATCACAAATTTGGTTCTGCAAGTAATCATCTCATTTATTTTATACTCCTTCCCATCCGAGGATGTAAAGGTTTCAATTTTTCTTCTTTTATCTTTGGTAGATCTACAAGCCTTACTCCTCCCACACCTAAAGAACCCATTCCTCTCCAGTAGCGTCTTGGCTTTTTTAGGAGGATCCAAAACATTCTTGGATATTAGGTTCCTCAAACCCGATGCTTTTTTATTTATAAAATGGTGGTCTTTTCAGAAGTATTTTATTCAAGGAATTATCCCTCAGGAGGATGGGCCAATATTTTTAAAAACTGTTTTCTATACTTTTATACTGCAAATTAAAACCAGTAATAAATGTGATATCCTAATTATCGTTGTTTTCTCTTCTGGATTCCAACAGCTCCCCTCTTTTTTATCAACGTGTCTGTTTGGGCTATATAGTCATTCACGTCATTTCAATTTCTCCTAATTCATACAAACTGTCCTTTGGATATGGCGTTCACCGACCTGGGATGGTGACAACTTTTAGTGGATGAGAAGCTATTTTTATCAACAGTTTTAAAATATGTTTTTGTCTTAAGTTTATTATTATCTTTAACCACTTGCCGACCGCCTCACGCATATATACGTGAGCAGAGCGGCACGGGCAGGCAAAATCACGTACCTGGTACGTGATTGCCTTCCCGCGGGCGGGGGGTCCGATCGGACCCCCCCCCGGTGCCATCGGCGGTCGGCGTTTGGCTGGGAGAGTTGAGAGACGAGGGGGAGACCATCCGATCGTGGCCCCCCCCTCGCGATCGCTCCCAGCCAATGAGAAACATCCCCTGCCTCTGTATAGTACACAGAGGCAGAGGATGTGATGTCATCTCTCCTCGGCTGGCCAGTTTCCGTTCCAGCACCGAGGAGAGAAGACATGTAAGTGCACCAACACACACACAACACAGTAGAACATGCCAGGCACACTAAACACCCCCGATCCCCCCCCGATCGCCCCCCGATCCCCCCCCAATCACCCCCCCCCCTGTCACAAACTGACAGCAAGCAGGTTTTTTTGTTTTGTTTTGTTTTTTTCCTGATTACTGCATAGTGTCAGTTTGTGACAGTTAGCAGTGGTAGGACAGTTAGTATTAGCCCCCTGTAGGTCTAGGGTACCCCCCTAACCCCCCCTAATAAAGTTTTAACCCCTTGATCACCCCCTGTCACCAGTGTCGCTAAGCGATCATTTTTCTGATCGCTGTATTAGTGTCGCTGGTGACGCTAGTTAGGAACGTAAATATTTAGGTTCGCTGTCAGCGTTTTATAGCGACAGGGACCCCCATATACTACCTAATAAATGTTTTAACCCCTTGATTGCCCCCTAGTTAACCCTTTCACCACTGATCACCGTATAACTGTTACGGGTGACGCTGGTTAGTTTGTTTATTTTTTTTAGTGTCAGGGCACCCGCCGTTTATTACTGAATAAAGGTTTAGCCCCCTGATCGCCCGGCGGTGATATGCGTCGCCCCAGGCAGCGTCAGATTAGCGCCAGTACCGCGAACACCTACGCACGCACCGTACACGCACCGTACACCTCCCTTAGTGGTATAGTATCTGAACACATCAATATCTGATCCGATCAGATCTATACTAGCGTCCCCAGCAGTTTAGGGTTCCCAAAAACGCAGTGTTAGCGGGATCAGCCCAGATACCTGCTAGCACCTGCGTTTTGCCCCTCCGCCCAGCCCACCCAAGTGCAGTATCGATCGATCACTGTCACTTACAAAACACTAAACGCATAACTGCAGCGTTCGCAGAGTCAGGCCTGATCCCTGCGATCGCTAACAGTTTTTTTGGTAGCATTTTGGTGAACTGGCAAGCACCAGCCCCAAGCAGCGTCAGATTAGCGCCAGTACCACTAACACCCACGCACACACCGTACACCTCCCTTAGTGGTATAGTATCTGATCGGATCAATATCTGATCCGATCAGATCTATACTAGCATCCCCAGCAGTTTAGGGTTCCCAAAAACGCAGTGTTAGTGGGATCAGCCCAGATACCTGCTAGCACCTGCGTTTTGCCCCTCCGCCCGGCCCAGCCCAGCCCACCCAAGTGCAGTATCGATCGATCACTGTCACTTTTTTTTGTAGCGTTTTGGTGAACTGGCAAGCGCCAGCGGCCTAGTACACCCCAGTCGTAGTCATACCAGCACTGCAGTAACACTTGGTGACGTGGCGAGTCCCATAAGTGCAATTCAAGCTGGTGAGGTGGCAAGCACAAGTAGTGTCCCGCTGCCACCAAAAAGACAAACACAGGCCCGTCGTGCCCATAATGCCCTTCCTGCTGCATTCGCCAATCCTAATTGGGAACCCACCACTTCTGCAGCGCCCGTATTTCCCCCATTCACATCCCCAACCAAATGCAGTCGGCTGCATGAGAGGCATTTATATGTCCTCCCGAGTACCCCTACCCAATGAACCCCCCCAAAAAAGATGTGTCTGCAGCAAGCGCGTATATAGACGTGACACCCGCTATTATTGTCCCTCCTGTCCTGATAATCCTGGTCTTTGCATTGGTGAATGTTTTGAACGCTACCATTCACTAGTTGAGTATTAGCGTAGGGTACAGCATTGCACAGACTAGGACACACTTTCACAGGGTCTCCCAAGATGCCATCGCATTTTGAGAGACCCGAACCTGGAACCGGTTACAGTTATAAAAGTTACAGTTACAAAAAAAAAGTGTAAAAAAAAAAAAAAAAAACACAAACAAAAATAAAAAAAAATAGTTGTCGTTTTATTGTTCTCTCTCTCTCTATTCTCTCTCTGGTGTTCTGCTCTTTTTTACTGTATTCTATTCTGCAATGTTTTATTGTTATTATGTTTTATCATGTTTGCTTTTCAGGTATGCAATTTTTTATACTTTACCGTTTACTGTGCTTTATTGTTAACCATTTTTTTGTCTTCAGGTACGCCATTCACGACTTTGAGTGGTTATACCAGAATGATGCCTGCAGGTTTAGGTATCATCTTGGTATCATTCTTTTCAGCCAGCGGTCGGCTTTCATGTAAAAGCAATCCTCGTGGCTAATTAGCCTCTAGACTGCTTTTACAAGCAGTGGGAGGGAATGCCCCCCCCCCCCCACCGTCTTCCGTGTTTTTCTCTGGCTCTCCTGTCTCAACAGGGAACCTGAGAATGCAGCCGGTGATTCAGCCAGCTGACCATAGAGCTGATCAGAGACCAGAGTGGCTCCAAACATCTCTATGGCCTAAGAAACCGGAAGCTACGAGCATTTTAGGACTTAGATTTCGCCGGATGTAAACAGCGCCATTGGGAAATTGGGAAAGCATTTTATCACACCGATCTTGGTGTGGTCAGATGCTTTGAGGGCAGAGGAGAAATCTAGGGTCTAATAGACCCCAATTTTTTCAAAAAAGAGTACCTGTCACTACCTATTGCTATCATAGGGGATATTTACATTCCCTGAGATAACAATAAAAATGATTTAAAAAAAAATATGAAAGGAACAGTTTAAAAATAAGATAAAAAAGTAAAAAAATAATAAAGAAAAAAAAAAAAAAAAAAAAAAGCACCCCTGTCCCCCCTGCTCTCGCGCTAAGGCGAACGCAAGCGTCGGTCTGGCGTCAAATGTAAACAGCAATTGCACCATGCATGTGAGGTATCACCGCGAAGGTCAGATCGAGGGCAGTAATTTTAGCAGTAGACCTCCTCTGTAAATCTAAAGTGGTAACCTGTAAAGGCTTTTAAAGGCTTTTAAAAATGTATTAATTTTGTTGCCACTGCACGTTTGTGCGCAATTGTAAAGCATGTCATGTTTGGTATCCATGTACTCGGCCTAAGATCATCTTTTTTATTTCATCAAACATTTGGGCAATATAGTGTGTTTTAGTGCATTAAAATTTAAAAAAGTGTGTTTTTTCCACAAAAAATGCGTTTGAAAAATCGCTGCGCAATTACTGTGTGAAAAAAAAAAATGAAACACCCACCATTTTAATCTGTAGGGCATTTGCTTTAAAATAATATATAATGTTTGGGGGTTCAAAGTAATTTTCTTGCAAAAAAAAATAATTTTTTCATGTAATCAAAAAGTGTCAGAAAGGGCTTTGTCTTCAAGTGGTTAGAAGAGTGGGTGATGTGTGACGTAAGCTTCTAAATGTTGTGCATAAAATGCCAGGACAGTTCAAACCCCCCCAAATGACCCCATTTTGGAAAGTAGACACCCCAAGCTATTTGCTGAGAGGCATGTCGAGTCCATGGAATATTTTATATTGTGACACAAGTTGCGGGAAAGAGACAAATTTTTTTTTTTTTTTTTTTTTTTTGCACAAAGTTGTCACTAAATGTTATATTGCTCAAACACGCCATGGGGATTTGTGAAATTACACCCCAAAATAAATTCTGTTGCTTCTCCTGAGTACGGGGATACCACATGTGTGAGACTTTTTGGGAGCCTAGCCGCGTACGGGACCCCGAAAACCAAGCACCGCCTTCAGGCTTTCTAAGGCCGTAAATTTTTGATTTCACTCTTCACTGCCTATCACAGTTTCGGAGGCCATGGAAAGCCCAGGTGGCACAAAACCCCCCCAAATGACCCCATTTTGGAAAGTAGACACCCCAAGCTATTTGCTGAGAGGTATAGTGAGTATTTTGCAGACCTCACTTTTTGTCACAAGGTTTTGAAAATTGAAAAAAGAAAAAAAAAAAAATTTTTTTCTGGTCTTTCTTCATTTTCAAAAACAAATGAGAGCTGCAAAATACTCACCATGCCTCTCAGCATATAGCTTGGGGTGTCTACTTTCCAAAATGGGGTCATTTGGGGGGGGGTTGTGCCATCTTGGCATTTTATGGCCTTCAAAACTGTGATAGGTAGTGAGGAGTGAAATCAAAAATGTATGCCCTTAGAAATCCTGAAGGTGGTGCTGGGTTTTCGGGGCCCCGTACGCGGCTAGGCTCCCAAAAAGTGCCACACATGTGGTATCCCCGTACTCAGGAGAAGCAGCTGAATGTATTTTGGGGTGCAATTCCACATATGCCCATGGCCTATGTGAGCAATATATCATTTAGTGACAACTTTTTGTAAATTTTTTTTTTTTTTTTTTTTTTTGTCATTATTCAATCACTTGGGACAAAAAAAATAAATATTCAATGGGTTCAACATGCCTCTCAGCAATTTCCTTGGGGTGTCTACTTTCCAAAATGGGGTCATTTGGGGGGGGTTTGTACTGCCCTGCCATTTTAGCACCTCAAGAAATGACATAGGCAGTCATAAACTAAAAGCTGTGTAAATTCCAGAAAATGTACCCTAGTTTGTAGACGCTATAACTTTTGCGCAAACCAATAAATATACGCTTATTGACATTTTTTTTACCAAAGACATGTGGCCGAATACATTTTGGCCTAAATGTATGACTAAAATTTAGTTTATTGGATTTTTTTTATAACAAAAAGTAGAAAATATCATTTTTTTTCAAAATTTTCAGTCTTTTTCCGTTTATAGCGCAAAAAATAAAAACGGCAGAGGTGATCAAATACCATCAAAAGAAAGCTCTATTTGTGGGAAGAAAAGGACGCAAATTTCATTTGGGTAGAGCATTGCATGACCGCGCAATTAGCAGTTAAAGCGACGCAGTGCCGAATTGTAAAAAGTGCTCTGGTCAGGAAGGGGGTAAATCCTTCCGGGGCTGAAGTGGTTAAAAACTTCTAAATCCAGAAAATGGATCACTTCATGACTCCGTGCTCCTGAAAGTTTGATCACATAAGGATTATTATTTAGATATCCAAAACATTCTACCAAATCTTCTTCCCTGCCATCCCAAACAATCAAATTATCGTCTATAAATCTCCGATAGTATTTTAGCTGGGGCCTGTTTTGTGAAAAATATGCTCCTCCTCCCATTTACTGAGAAATATATTTGCAACACTGGGGGTATACTTTACCCTCATGGCTATGCCCCTCACTTGGTTGAAAATGTTGCTGTGGGCCTCTTGACAACTTTCCAGACCAGAAGACTGAATGCTGTCTCAAATCTGGTGCATCAACAAAGTATTAGTTTAAGGGTGTGCATATTTATACTTTACAATCCACTGTATTTCATCACTGGAAAGAGCAAGCCGGCAGATGATTAAACTTGCTAGTAGATGCACAAAACCATAAAAATATCGATTTTACAGGAATTGATGGACAAGGTATGGACATTCAAGCATTTTCGTATTCCTAACATAAAATAAATGTACTTTCAAACAAGCCCTCACTGACCTAGCTGCAGGCAGTGTGCAGCAAATTCATCCTTCAAGTTCATAGTAGAAGCACTAAAGCCCCTAAATACAGTCAACTCAGCTTACCCCTTTTCCCTCTTTCCAGAGTACCTGCTTTGTGTTTATAGTAGTTAAAAAACTGAGTGGCTTCCAAGACTTTGTCAAGAGGGGAGAGCAGGGTGAATTGAGCTGCTGAAAAAATGACTTGAATTACCTTCTGTAGTAACATCTGAGGAGGAATTGCTACAGAGTGCCTGAAGCTACATATGTCAGTAGAGAATTATTTTAAAGCATATTTACTTCTTGTTAAGAATATGCAAACATTTCAATGTCAACAGCCTGGCCACAGATTTACTTTAAGAAGAAATGTTGGGCTATCCGTAACCAAAAGATTACATTCTATAGCATAGTCAAAAGAATAAGAGATAATCTCTGGTTACTATGAGCTGTAGAATTACCTGTATATTCTTATATGAGCTGTATATTGATCTTTTTATTAATACATTAAGGTTTTTACTTTATTTTTTCTGCTCAGGAAACATTTACTTTTTTTTAATAACTTGTCTTGAGTTCTTTATTCCAGCTCTCTAGCATTCCCTAACACATTAAATGTCATTTGACTTGTTTCTGTTTTTTTACTATAAGTTCTACCGCAGTGACCTCTCAATTACAGTTGCCCTGCTTAACTGACCTCTTGCTAGCTTGTACTTCTTTACTCGAGGCTAACCTTTTAACTAAACTGACTAGAGTAAATCCAAGTGAACTGTCAATTTTTCATAAGTCATGATTGGGTGACTAGTATTTTCAGACCAAATGGGGTTTTACCTCAAAGTGGACTCCTTGTCCTGGTTTATTTTAAGGTTTGTCTCCTGAGTAACAGAAACATGCTATTATACTTTTGTAATATAAAAAGGTGATACATTTTTGTGCAAAACTAGTATACCTAGAAGGCAAAATGTTAGTCAACAATTGTACACAATCACGGTATTACATGATTAAAAATTTGGTGGGGACAACATTTTGGGTATAATGGGTTGTAAATTAGAGAAATTCATAGGTTAATAGAATATGCTCAAAAGTTCTATTGCCAACACACAAAGAGGTCAAAGGGGTCTGTAACATGTCACATAGCTTAAAGAGGTTACTTCCACAAAAAAAAGACCCTGCAAGACAAAGGCATTATAAGCTTGTATGCATCACATACTAGCTCATTATGAAATACTTACTTTCGAACTAAGCTGTTGCAGCGGTCATGGCACACAGCTGTCACGGCCAACATCTTTCCCTGAGTTTTTTCCAGGTTTGCGGGCTCTGGCGCTGTGATTGGTCAGGGCTGCGCGGGAGCTACCTTCCACGGCACCAGCTCGGAAGGAACGGCACACCTGGGCAGTTCCTTCAGAGCACATACACCAGTGAGGTCACTGGCTGGATGCACTGTAAATATCTCCTAAACTGTACAGGTTTAGGAGATATTTTCATTACCTATAGGTAAGTCTTATTATTATAGGCTTATCTATAGGTAAAAGTCTGCAGAGGAAGTTTACTTCCTCTTTAAAGGCATCCCCAAAGCATGTATTTCAAAGAAATGGTGGAGAGCTGGTGTTTTTCCCATGTTGCCCTCAAAGTCACTTTAAAAAGTTGGACCCTCTTCCCACTGTACAGTATTATTTTTGCACTGGTACATGTCCCCAGTGACACTGCACAATCTCCCATGCCCTTTGTTTTGACAATACTTTGCCTATTAATCTTGACAATGGGCAGAATACTTTTTAAAATTTGCCTCCCATAAACTTCAATGGGCTTTGGATTTAAAGTGGTATTAAACCCAAAAAACAAAAATGTAATGTATCGCAGTTCACAAATCTTTAGATGTGGTGGCTATATTACTTTTCTTTTTTAGGCCATTTTTCCTTTATTTCACCTGTTGATCCAGCAAGTAACACACTTTTTGTCTTAATGCATCAGCATTCTGGACGAAGTAGTAAAACAGGCACCCTTAGACAGCAGCATTGCCAGTCTGGGGAGAGAGTAGTGTTTGGCCAGGCTGGTCTTTTAAGGAAAGTTGGAAAATAACAGACTAAAAAAAGAAACATAATGCAGCCTCTACATCTAAGAATTGGTGAGCAGCAATTTAATGCAAAATAATTTGAATGGTTGGGGGAATCCACTCATAACTAAAGGTGCCCTTACCTTCTCGTAAAGGTAGGTGTCACCACAAATTAAATCCTAACACAAAAAAAAAGAAAAAAGAAACAGTGGAAGTCTAACACTAACTTAGGCTACTAAATATTAATTTATAGGAGAAAATATAAAAATTGTAGATTTATACCAGACCAGACCTGCGGGTTGTGAATTTTGGCATCCACGAAAGGTGGCGTTTTCTGATCTGTACCGATGGTATAGGTACTTACCTTATGGGATTGGCCTTCCATCATTACAGTACAGTATTATTGATCATTATGTATTGTGACAACTTGGGGGGTTGTTTAACTCAAGTGTAGCACTTACCAGCAAATTTAGTCCATGTCAGATATACCTTTTCAGGGCTTTTCTGCCCACTTTTATTTAAAAAAGAAAGGAAAAAGTTCACAGCAGTCAATATTCCTGGCAGGAGTTTACATCATCATTCCAAATAAACAATATTCAGCCTCTCTTTGGCAGCACTGCTACTCTGGCCTTGTGCCGTGTTCCTCCTGACCATCTAACACAACATCCCAGTGCTCGTGCACAAACACTGTGTACCTCTGTCAGTTCTCTGTCTCTTTCCTGCAGCTCCCTGTTGTTCGGTCTCTCGCCTGTCCCAGACAGCACCATGCAGACATGCACACCTCTTTGGCTGCTCCCTTGCAACCATACACATGGACTCCTTGGGAGAGTGCTGTCCAGAACTCTAGTTCTGATTACCCTGTGAACCCAGCACACACGCACACATTCTCTACAAAACCTTGTCCAGACTGCCTTTTAAGACCATGACAGAGTACCGTATTGTCACAATATATATGCATGGATATTGCATTATGATTGGTACGCATTGAGGTGGATTATTGAATATATAACCAGTGCTATTTTGGGGAAACGTATTTTCAGGTGGAGGTGCATGTGGTGTTTTTAGGTTGATAGGGGAGATGTTAAAGAGGGAATGTAGGGGAGAGGGGACATTTGGGAAGCTTTTACGCTCAGACTTGTCCATTACCAGTGGGGCATTTTTAATACAATTTATATATTTTCTCCAATAAATTAATATTTGGTATCCCAAGTTGGTGGTTTTTGGTGTTTTTTTTTTTAATAATACATTTTCTTTTGTGGGGTTTAATACAGTTTTAAGTTTGCAGTTTTTGAACTTTGTGATGGGTTAATTGAACGCTTTGTGAATTGAACCTAGGTTTATTATATTCCTAATGCAGGGGTCACATGTTTAATTTACTGTACATATGAATAAAATAGCAAATACAATGTTAAAGTATATTACTCAATGAAAACTGCAGACTATCTGTAAGTGTCATACTATACATAAGAGAATGTATTTTGACAGCTATGCCATATCTCCAACATTTAAGATTTTCAAGTGGTCAAAAGATGTGTGCACTTTAGGCCCCCTACCTGTGGGCAAATTTCTCTAAAAAGATTAAATCTGGCCATTAGGGAAAGTTTGCGCGAACTTTCGAACACCGTTAAAGTCTATGGGACTAAAACATGAGAAATCAAAAGTGCGAATTGTAAAGGCTAATATGCAAGTTATTGTCCTAAAAAGGGTTTGGAGACCAGGGTCCTGTCCCAGGGGACATGTATCAATGCAAAAAAAGTTTTAAAAACGGCCGTTTTTTCGGGAGCAGTGATTTTAATGATGCTTAAAGTGAAAAAATAAAAGTGAAATATTCCTTTAAATATCATACCTGGGGGGTGTCTATAGTCTATGCCTGTAAAGTGACATGTGTTTCCCGTGTTTGGAACAGTCCCTGCACAAAATGACATTTCTAAAGGAATAAAAGTAATTTAAAACTGTTTGCGGCTGTAATGTAATGTCAGGTCCCGGCAATATGGATGAAAATTATTGAGAAAAACGGCATGGGTAAACCCCCAGCCCATTACCAGGCCCTTTGGGTCTTGTATGGATATTAAGGGGAATCCCGCTCCCAAATTAAAAAAAGAAAAGGCATGGGGCCACCAGGCCCTTTATACTCCGAACACCAGTATACAGGCGGCCCCAAGAAAGACAGGGACTGTAGGTTTGTTCTTAAGTTGAATCTATTTGTAATTTGCAACAGGTAGATTTTGTAAGTGTAGCTCCAGCCAAAAAATCTATTTGAAGCTTTTTGGAAAATATAGAGAAGGGTTATCACCCCTGTAACATTTGTTTTGCTGTCTATTCAGAGGGTTTCACCTCACTTTCTGTCCCAATGACAATTGGATTTTGAAAATGTGGGTTTTTTAGGGAACAGGGATTGGTGATAAAGCATCAGTGGAGGAGACACCTTTTTCCCATATTAACTCTTACAGGAGAGAATTTCCCTTCCTAGGGGTAGATTTCCTCTCACTTCTTGTTGTCTCCCTCCGTTTGTAAGTAGGAGTCGTTTGTAAGTTGGATGTTTGAAAGTAGGGGCCTGCCCTATATACTCTGCAGAAATTTGGGCCTTAGGTGTTGGTAGTACAGAACACTGTAAGCCCTCACAGTTACTCTTGGTGGGCTTTGGAACGGGCCCTGCTGTGAAATATATCAAGAATTATAATAACATGCCCCTGTTGAACAGGGTCAGAAAAATTGGGCCTTTGGTGGTGATGTGGTGGTGTTGCCACAACACTGTAAGCCCTCACAGTTACTCTTGGTGGGCACAGGAATGGGCCCTGCTGTGAAATATTAGATCAAAAATTGTAATTACACGCCCCTGTTGTACAGGGGCAGAAAAATTGGGCCTTAGGCACTGGTGGTGGTGCCACAACACTGCAATCCCTCACAGATACTCTAGTTGAGTGCAGGAACAAGCCCTGCTGCAAAATATTACAGAAAAAATTGTAACTACACATCCCTGTTGAACAGGGACAGAAAAATTGGGCTTTAGGCACTGGTGCTGGTGCCACAACACTGCAACCCCTCACAGATACTCTGGTTGAGCGCAGGAACAAGCCCTGCTGCAAAATATTATAGCAAAAATTGTAATTACACACCCCTGTTAAACAGGGGCAGAAAAATTGAGCCTTAGCCACTGGTGGTGGTGCTCAGAACCAAAAATGTTCTTACAAGCTATCAACATGTACATTGAGGAGGAATAGGATAGTCACTCAGCATAACAGGATAGTCACTCAGCATCAGCATAGGCAGTCTTCAAGGGAACTCACATTCATAAAAAAATTAGTCGGTTACATCAGCATCAGGTGCTTGGTAGCTGGTGATCCAAGACTGATTAATTTTTATGAAGGTGAGCCGATCAACCGAGTCAGTGGACAGGCGCACTCAGTGATCAGTTACAAAGCCTCCAGCAGCACTGAATGTGTGTTCCGAAAGAACGCAGGATGCAGGACAGGCCAGTAGCTCAATTGCATACTGTGCAAGCTCTGGCCAGTGATCCATCTTCAAGACCCAGTAACCCAGAGGATTTTCGGTTGGAAAAGTCTGATCTTGCCCCTAGGTATTCCTGCACCATGTAAATCAGTTACTGGCGATGGTTGCTGGAACCGATCAGACCATGGGGCTGTGGACTAAAAAATTGTCTGAACGCATCTGTCAGATGGCCACCTTCTCCACCGCTCCTTCTGTGACTGACCAAAGCCTCAGCAACACGTTGTCCAGGACCAGGAATTTATAACCTCCCAGGCTCTGGAAACACATTGAACAAACCTTTCTGCAAGGCCTCCCAAAGATGTTTCATCCTCTGCTCCCTCTGCGATGGCTGGATAAGTTCCGCAACCTTACCCTTGTAATGTGGATCAAGGAGGGTTGCCAGCCAGTACTGATCCCTCTCCTTGATACCACGAATCCGAGGGTCCTTTCGCAGGCTTTGCAGGAGGATCAGGGAGGCCATGCAGCGTAGGTTTGCTGAGGCATTCGGTCTGGAGTCCTCTGGGTCACTAAGGATGACCTGATCTGCAGCAACCTCCTCCCAGCCACGTACAAGTCCATGGGTTTCTGGGGACTGTAAACGATCCCTTGAAGACTGCTGCTGATGTTGAGTGCTAGGTTCCACCTCCATGCTTACACAATCCTTCACTTCCTCATCTTCCTGCGTGATCGGCGGGCCCGCAGGAACACTGTCTGCATAAAGGGGGCCTCGAGAGGTAAGGAATTCCTCCTCTTCCTCCCTCTGTTCTGCCTCAAGTGCCCTGTCCATTATTCCACACAGCGTGTGCTCCAACAGGTAGACAATAGGGACAGTATCACTGATGCATGCACTGTCACTGCTCACCATCCTCGTGGCCTCCTCAAATGGTGACAGGACAGGGCATGCATCCTTGATCATGAGCCACTGGCATGGCGAAAAAAAGCCAAGCTCCCCTGACCCTGTCCTGGTGCCATGGTCGCACAGGTACTCATTGATGGCCCTCTGCTGCGTGTGCAGCCGCTGCAGCATGGCCAACGTTGCGTTCCATCTGGTGGGCATGTCACAGATTAGTCGGTTCTTGGGCAGGTTGTATTCCTTTTGGAGGTCAGCCAGCCGAGCACTGGCATTATATGACCTGTGGAAATGCACACAGACTTTCCTGGCCTGCCTCAGGACATCCTGTAAGTCCGGGTACCTGCCCAAGAACCGCTGCACCACCAAATTAAGAATGTGAGCCAAACAGGGAACATGGGTGAAGTATCCCTGTCAGAGGGCAGAGAGAAGGTTGGTGCCATTGTTGCCTTAAGCTGGCATGGCGTCAACCACCTATGAGCCTACCCCTTCAGAGCTGACAGAATCTCTGCCCCAGTGTGGCTTCTGTCCCCTAAGCACACCAGCTCAAGCACCGCATGGCATCTTTTTGCCTGAGTGCTTGCATAGCCCTTCAATGCCTACGGAGCACCGCTGGTTCAGAAGACAAATCTATAGAGGAAGAGGCCATGGAGGAAGAAGAAGAGGAGGGGGTGGAGGAGAGAGGTGTGTCAGAATCACCACTAGTAGCATTTTGGAGGCATGGTGGTGGAACAAGCTCCAACAATACTGCACCCTGTCCTGCATCCTTCCCAGCTGCAAGCAGGGTCCCCCAGTGCACCGTGAAAGATAGGTAACGTCCCTGTCCATGCCTGCTGGACCATGAGTCAGCGGTAATATGCACCTTAGCCTGTCCAGCAAGGCCAAGACATTGCCTTCCACTTGCCGGTAGAGAGCCAGAATCGCCTTCCGTGAAAAAAAGTGGCATTTGAGAACCTGCCACTGAGGTACAACACATTCCACAAATTCACGAAAGGGGGCAGAGTCTACCAGCTGAAAAGGCAGCAGTTGGAGTACTAGCAATTTAGCCAAGCTAGCATTCAGCCGCTGGGCACATGGATGACTGGGACCGAATTTCTTTTGTCGGTTTAGCAACTGGAGTAGGGAAATTTGCCTGCTACAATCGGACATTGGTGTAGCGATAGCAGATTGCCCGCAAGTACTTGGCACACCTAATTCTACACCTTCATTCCTCTCATTGCTGGTTTCTGAGAGAACTGAAGGTATAGTGGGATTGGAGATCCCAGCTGATGAGGAGCAAGGAGAGGTCTGCCTTGTTGTCTTTTAAGTATGCTTGCCAACGGACTGCATGGGAGTTCGACATATGTCTAATCAAGCATGTGGTGCCCAAGTGGCTGCTGTTTTGGCCACACTTGATACGCTTCAGACATATGTTGCAAACAGCAACGGTGCGATCTGCTGCACACGTCTCAAAAAAGGCCCACACCAAAGAACTTTTGGAAAAAATGCACGGAGTCAGCAGCGCCCTGCACATGCGGAGCTCTGCGGCGTGATGCAGTCGGTTGGCTGCCCTTAAGCTGGCCCCTGGAGGGCATCCTGCCTCATTGGAGATGTGCCTCCTCCTCCTCCTCTCACCTATCAGGCACCCACGTAGAGTCAGTGACCTCATCATCCCCTTCCTCCTCGTCACTGGAGCAAACCTGGCAGTATGCTGCAGCTGGGCGAACACTGCCAGTTTGTTGTCCTTCTTGGGCACCCCCTCTCTCTGGGCTCACATTACTGCCTTCCTCAATCTGGGTGCCATC
Organism: Aquarana catesbeiana; assembly: GCF_042186555.1. Lineage (NCBI taxonomy): Eukaryota > Metazoa > Chordata > Amphibia > Anura > Ranidae > Aquarana > Aquarana catesbeiana. Next base: position 471,859,106 of record NC_133328.1, read on the forward strand.
ATCGAAGCCTTAAAAACACAGCATGTACCCAACACTGTGGTCGAACAGTTCGGGGGACTCCTCAGGGCATGATGGTGGGGCTAGGGTAGGAGTGACTGATGACATTGAGCCGATGGAAGAGGCCACTTTGGCAGTTGCATTGGCAGCCAAAGTACTCTGACCCTGGGTGACAGAGGATGAGGAGGATGAGGACGGCTTGGTCATCCACTCTAACAACTCTTCTGCATGTTGTGGCTCATCACGGCCAGCTGCAGAAAAAAAGGACAAGCGTGCCCCATGGCCACGTGCTGAGGATGCACCGTGTCCATGACCAGCAATGTTGGCTGTAGACACAGAGCCTGCTTGGCCTCTTTTAGTGGCCTGTGAGTGTCTGCCTCTCCTTGTTGGCCTTCCAGACATACTGTAATTGATGTATTTGTAATGGATTTGAATAGGTACACCAGGAATGGCCTGCAGTGAGATGTAGCTGCACAAAGCTGGGATGTATATATATACTGAATATACTGCAGCTAACTGAATCAACTGCCTGCCTGTAGTATATTAGGAAGAGAACAACAGGAACGGACTGCAGCGAGATCTAGCTGCACAGGATACAGTAATGAATATACTGCAGCTAACTGAATGAACTGCCTGCCTGTAGTATTTTAGGAACAGAACAACAGGAACGGTCTGCAGCTAGATCTAGCTGCACAGGATACAGTACTGAATATACTGCAACTAACTGAATGAACTGCCTGCCTGTAGTATATTAGGAAGAGAACAGGAACGGTCTGCAGCGAGATCTAGCTGCACAGGATACAGTACTTAATAAACTGCAGCTAACTGAATGAACTGCCTGCCTGTAGTATATTAGGAAGAGAACAACAGGAACAGTCTGCAGTGAGATCTAGCTAAACTGGATAGAGTATGTATATATATATATATATATATATATATATATATATATATATATATATATAAAGCCTGGAATGTATATATATATATATACTAAATATACTGGAGCTAACTGAATTAACTGTCTGCTCAGTCTATCTAAATTAAATTAAATGACACTCTCTCTCTCTCTCTCTGAACGCCAGAACACACTACACACGGCCGACGTGTAGTGTGGGGCGTGTACTTAATCCCCTGAGCCATAATTGGCCAAAGGCACCCTGCCTTTGGCCAATTATGGCCCTGTTTGCTTACGGCGCTGTGATTGGCCAAAGCATGCGGGTCATAGTGCATGCTTGGCCAATCATCAGCCAGCAAACCACTGCGATGATGCAGTGCATTATGGGCCATGACACGCCGCTCAAATTTGGCGCAAACGGCCCATAATGTTCGATCTTCATCAAACGATCGAACAGCTGATGTTCGAGTTTTACTCATGTTCGACTCGACCTCGAAGCTCATCCCTACTGGGCTCATCCCTACTCATCCCTACTGGTAGTACTGGCCATGAATGGATCACAATTTGGCCTGTTCAGCAGGTACTGTATTGGATGAATTTCAATCCATCTATGGCCATTCCTGTTCGAGTGGAGTCAATCTCCTTCTGGTAATTTTTTTCTTTTGATCAGCATTGTAGCCAATCAGCTGCAGCGATAATCAGACCCACTGTCAGTATACAATAGTACACAATTATGTGGATGAGGAAATCCAATCATTTGTTTTCTTTTTATCAGCAAATGAGTAATCTATGGCAAGTTTACTTACAAATATTGCAGGGCTCTAGCAATCTACATTGTGGGGCTTCCAAGCACTGTGCACATTTTCTTCATATTCTGCCAAGTAAGGTAAGAGCTGTCCCGCTGCATGCATGCAGCAGTTTCCTTCCATTTCAATGGGATTCTTGTTGATATTTGCATATGCGTCTTTTATTGAAATTAGTGGAAATCACTATGAATGTGCAGGGCAAGAGAAGAGTGCACTGTCTGGCTGGGTGGATTTTGAGGAACTGGCTGTGCGGGGCCTGGAAAACACAAGGTGAAGATAGTTGAAATCTAACTATTTAGGTAAATATATCCTAGGGCTTCTAGTACACTGGTACACTTATCCCTGAGGTCAAACTTAAACAGCCAGATTCCACCTAGCCATCATCTATTCCAGCCTCAGTAGGAGGGGGCACTGTAGAGCTTTACATAGAAGAACAACAACCATTTGCAAGCAAGATCTCCCAAAACAATTGAAATTGTTTGACATGTGCTGGTAAATTGTTGTACCCAATTAAAGATTGCCTTTTAAATAAGTTAGTTAAAAAATGAAAAAACCTAATAAATGCACTTAGATACACAATAGTAAGATCCAACTGTAAATGCATCTTGATAGGTTCACTTTAAACTTTGAATAATGAATATAACTGTGCTGAAGAAAGCAAGAAACACACCTTATCATACACTGAAAAATGGAGAAGTAAGGGAGAAGTGCATTTACCAGGTGCAGCACCAAACAGTCCTCCAATTTGGTACAAGAGGTAAACTCCACTATCTGCTCTGGCACATTTTAGCTGGACACAATATTGATCAGGGGTATGTAACCTTACAACAGCAGGGGATGAGAGATTTGCTTATACATAGATGAATCTACACTGTTTTGTTTTATAAAACAATATTGTTTTAATCAAATCAAGCCGGGGCCCAAATCAAAGCCAGCAAGCCAAATCCAGCCTATTGATGCAAGAGGGGACTTGTATGAGTACTTTGATGGAAGGGTGACTCTGATGGGGACTCTCATGTAAGGATTTCTGATTGGGACTCTGATATGAGGCACTTTGATGGAGCCTCTGATATACAGTGGACTCTGATGTATAGAAGGCTTCAATATAAAGGGGACTTTGATAGAGAGTCTGATTTTAGGTCAGACTTTATTGGGGACCCTTATGTAAGGGTGCTCTAGGGGGTTCTGATAGAGTCTCTGATGTAAGAGGGGACTCTAATAGGGACCCTGATGTAAGAATGCTGATGAACACTCTGATGTAAGGGAGGACTCTGATATAAAGGGGGACTCTGATGTAAGGGTGGACTTTCATTGGGACCCTGATGTGAGGAGGAGCATTGATGGGCTCAAGTTTATTTGGAATTTATTTCCTTAGGTTTGCTGAAGTTTTTTCTCTGTTGTGCTAAATCATATCATGTTGATAACTGGAGAGAAAAAAACATCAAGTAAAGCATATTCATTCTTTAAAATTGTATTTGTTCATTAAGGAAAAAAAAAATGTTTTTAGCCCGAGAATATTTGTAACATATACAACGTGGCCCTTAAAAGTTTATATAAAGAAATGTAAAATATGAAACACAGGTAATTTAGAATTGTATGGGCTGTATTTTATAGTGATAGTTTAAATAGATAATCTATCCAGCCTACTGTGCTTCCTCACCTGTCATATTTTCGCAACATGGTAATTTATCTTGTTTCTGTCTTCCTCCTGGTTAGGAAAGCAAGATGTAGGAGACAGAATTTGTCACTAATATGTCATAGAAAAAAACACTAAAGGGAAAATAAATATTTTAAATATATTATAAATCCAAACATTTGAGTCAAAAACTATACTAGAATACTTTATCATTAACCACTTGCTGACTAGCCGCCATCATTATACTGTGGCAGGGTGGCACAATCCGGCGAATCGCTGTAGCTGTACGTGAGCTCAGGAACTTGCTTTTGTAGACGCCGCCGGAAGTCAGCGGAGGAGCAAATCAGCGGGTCCGGCAAACTCGATCCCCGCAGTGACAGAACGGGGATCTGTCTGTGCAAACAAGACAAATCTCCATTCTGACAGGGGAGATCACACAGATCCTGTCTTTCTGCTAAGCAGGAAGATGAATATGTGTGTTTCCCCAGTCACACAGTGCCCCATACAGTTAGAAAACACATGCAAAGAACACATTTAACATTTCGCCCCTGATGTTAACCCCTTCCATGCCAGTGTCATTAGTACAATAACAGTGCATATTTTTAGCACTGATTACTGTAATAATGTCACTGGCTCCCAAAAAAAATGTCAGTTAGGTGTCCGATCTGTCTGCCACAATTTCGCAGTCCTGCTAAAAATCACTGATCTCCGCCATTACTAGTAAAAAAAATAATAAAAATGCCATACATCTATCCCCTCTTTTGTAGACGCGATAACTTTTGTGCAAACCAATCAATATATGCTTATTGCGATTTTTTTTTACCAAAAATATGTAGCAGAATACATATTGGCCTAAACTGATGAATACATTTTTTTTTACATTTTTTTACTTTTTTTTGGAAATGTTTTATAACAGAAAGTAAAAAATGTTGTTGTTTTTTTCAAAATTGTCACTCTTTTTTTTGTTTATAGCGCAAAAAAAAAAAAAAAAACGCAGAGGGGATCAAATACCACCAAAAGTAAGCTCTGTGTGTGGGAAAAAAAGGACATCAATTTTGTTTGGGTACAGCGTCGCACAACCGCACAATTGTCAGTTAAAGCATCGCAGTGCCGTATCGCAAAAAATGGCCTTGTCAGGAAGTGGGTAAATCCTTCCGGGGCTGAAGTGGTTAATACTTACAAGCCACATACATAACATTAAACCATCATTGAGTAAATAGCTGTTAACTTCCAGTCTTCCATATAGGTAGGGTAATAAAGTGATTTTACTGCCTAATAGCACAAACCAAGACAGTGGACGGCACCACTTCGCTCAATGCAAACTTTTTGAAGTTCAAAAACATTGAGCTGTTTTCAGGTGCCAATTAATTTTAGTTACCTCTTTCTGATTTGCGTGTCTTCTCCTCTAAATAAACTAGCTGTCAATATTTCTTACTTCTTCAATCAATGCCATAATGTCATAAATATAAAACAGACAGTATATCACAGATTTAGGCAGTGCATGTCAGTATAATTTTTCTTACTTCTTCTTACCCAGTGACTCAGGGTAGATACCCTTGTTAATGTCACCCACAGACAAGCATTAAGTAGTCATGGTCAATCAGATGGGCTAATAATTAATGAGGGTCAGAGTAATGACCAGCTTTTGATCTATAACATGATTAAGCTGATTTAGGCAACCCACCAAAAACAATTTTATTAGTTTCACAGTTGAGACATATTTGTTGGTAGGCTGCCTTGATCCATGGTGGAAATTGCCTGAAAATTGCCTCCTACATGGTAAGTATAAGGCTGGTCATACACGTAATAATGTGATTTAACACAATCTTCATTAGATTTACCAGCCATTAGGTAATACGAGGGCCTGCCTAAATACTCAATTATATTGGTGCGCAATCAATTACGCTCCTGTACAACAGATTGGCTGACCATGCACTCACAACTTTGGAAGGTGTCTTTCAATTATTAAGCAACAGGATTAACAAATGTGATGTAATTATTCACAACAACCTTTGATCCATTGTCATGTGATTCCCAGTATTTAGAAACCATATGAACATATTGATTACAATCAGAAACAATAAATCAGGGTATTTTCAATCAAATTTTACTCCAAATTCCATGGTATGCTTGCTCAAAACTGGGACACAATCAAGACTGATTACTTTGAACAATTCTGTTCTATGAGAGTGTATTTTAAAAAAGCTGATGAAAAGTTTCTAAATTTGCCACATAAATGGTGTGTGAATAAAAATGGCCAGCATAACGTAGCAAAACTAGAAACTAGAAACTATAGGGTCTTGATTAGCTGACTCAGGGTTTTGTTTCTTACAGTATTTATAATATGCATAAGTACACTGCATTTTAACCCATTGAACATATAGACCAATAGTAAAATAATTGGATTTTTCCTACTTACTTACCTGTAAAATCAATTTCTTTGAGCACATCACGGGACACAGAGCAGCCATATACATTACTACTTGGGTTATATGCTACCTTTGGGGGAATGGACACTGGCAGAATAAAAAAGACAGGAAGTCCCCCTCCATATAACCCCTACCATACAGGAAGTACTTCAGTTTGGTAGCAAGCAATGAACTCCCAAAAAGAGAGGGGAGGAATCTCTGTGTCTCGTGATATACTCAAAGAAATGGATTTTACAGGTAAGTAAGTAGAAAAAATCCAGTTTATTTTCCGTACATCACGGGACACAGAGCAGCCATATACATTACTACCTGGGATGTCCCAGAGCAATCCCTTTGAGGGGAGGGAGACACAATGTATGAAAACCACCATCAGATTTATACAGCAGCCTGTAAGACACTACGGCCAAAAGCCGAGTCCTCTGCTGCCCTAACATCCACCTGATAAAATCTTGTGAATGTACATAGCAAAGACCAAGTAGAGGCCTTGCCTAGGAGGTTCCAACACACCTGGTAGAATGAGCTCTCACCCCGAAGTGAGGAGCTTCACCTTTCAGGCCATAGGCCTGAGTGATTAACTGGCAAATCTGAAGTGAAATGTATGCCTTGGAAGCCACTTGACCCTTCTTTGGGCCTTCAGGCAAAACAAAAATGCATCAGAACTTCTGATGCTTGCAGACCTTTTAAGATAGATTCTGACTGCCTGCACCACATCCAAAAAGTGCAACTGTTTCTCTTCTGGTGACCCAGACTGAGAGAAAAAAAGAGGGTACAACAATATCTTGATTTAAAGGAAAACCATTAACTACCTTAAGCAGAAAGTATGGAAGAGGACATAGCACCTCCTTATTGTGATGCAGAATCAAATACGTCTCTTTACAAGAAAGGGCCACCATTTCCAATACCCTTCTAGCTGAAGTAATTGCAAAAAGAAAGGCTAACTCTCGTGTCAAAAGAACTAACAGAATCTCCTTGATCGGTTCAAAAGGCTGTTTCTATAGCACCGACAGAACCAAATTCAAATCCCAAGGACAAAGAGGTAACTTAATGGGAGGCAACAAATTAGTTACTCCCTGAAAAAAAATCCAGAGCAGGGAATGCGAAGCCAAAGTCCTTTGGAAGTACACTGCCAAGGCTGAAACTTGTCTTTAAATTGTTGCCAAGGCTAACTTCTTGTCAAAGCCTAACTGAAGAAAAGAGAGAATTCTCCCCATCACGTATTTGTGCTGATGTCATCTTCTGACCTCACACCACACAATATAGGCCTTCCAAACCCTGTGATAGATCTTCCTGGTGACTGCCTTTCTGGCATTCACCAATGTAGATATCACTAGTACCAAGATACCACGATCTCCTAGCACCCTGGCTTCAATAGCCACGTCGTCAAATTTAGCAAGCATAAACTCGGGTGAAATATAATAGCTTGTGACAGTAGATTGAGCCGGAGTGGGAGTGTCCAAGGATCGCCTACTGCCAATCTCACTATCTCCGGGTACCAGGCCCTCCTGGTCCAGGCCGGAGCTACCAGGATGACAGAGGTCATCTCCTCTTAGGTTCTGCGCAAGAAATGTGGGAGGAGAGGAAATGGGGGAATGCATAGATTAGGGAGAACTGGGCCCAGGGAACTACCAGCACATCCACCCCGATCGCAAGGGGATTCCTTGCTCTGGACACAAGCTGCTGAACTTTGCAGTTGAACCTGGATGCCAACAAATCTACATCCAGCGCGCCCCACCCCTGGCAAATCTGCATAAATACCTGTGGGTTCAGAGACCATTCTCCTGGATGTATCTGTTGGCGGCTGAGATAGTCAGCCTTCCTGGTCTCCAGCTCCGGAATGTGGACTACAGATAGCACTGGCACATGCTTCTCTGCCCAAGAAAGCACATGACTAACTTCAATGTGAGTCAGATAGCTCTTGGTGCCACACTGGTGGTTGACATAGCCTACAGCTGTGGCATTGTCAGTTTGCACTCTTACCAGGTGACCCTGTATTTCCGATGTCCAAAAGTTCAGCGTGAGGCATATTGCCCGTTGCTCTAGAACATTGATGGACAACCTCTGTTCCACCAGAGATCACTTCCCCTAGACCGTGGAACTTTTCGTGACCGCGCCCCAGCCAGAGAAACTGGCATCCGTGGTCATTATCTTCCATAACACCAGAAGAAAAGACCTTCCTTGTACCAGATTCTGGCCAAATAACCACCATGTGAGGCTTTCATGAGCATTGGGGGTTACGAACATGCAAGAATCCAGAGTTTGTATCTTCTTGTTCCACTCAGACAGAATGTTCTGCTGTAATGCCCTGGAGTGGAACGGGGAATAATGAATTGCCTCGAATGAGGACACCATCCTTCAGGGAAGACTCATACAGAGTCAGACAGAAGGGTCTCTCTTTATCTTTATTTGCCAAACTTAATCCATAAGGGCATTGAGCCTTCTTGGAGGCAAGAACACCTTTGCCTGGACTGTGACCATAACTAAACCTAAGTATTCCAGACTCTGAACTGGTTTCAAAGCTGACTCCTCGACATTTATGATCCAGCCAAGGTGTTCCAGGAATTGAACTGTAAAGGCTACATTCTGTATCAAAACTAGGGATGAGCTCAACGCAGCAGAACATGCAAACAAGCAAAACATTTGTTTGAACAACCAGACACCATTCAAGTCTATGGGACACGAACGTGAAAAATCAAAAGTGCTAATTTTGAAGGCTTATATGCAAGTTATTGCCATAAAAAGTGTTTGGGGACCCGGGTCCTGCCCCATGGGACATGTATCAATGCAAAAAAAAGTTTTAAAAACAGCAATTTTTTGGGAGCAGTGATTTTAATAAAGTGAAACAATAAAAATGAAATATTCCTTTAAATATTCGTGCCTGGGGTTTGTCCTTAGTATGCCTGTAAAGTAGCGCATTTTTCCCGTGTTTAGAACAATACCACAGCAAAATGACATTTCTAAAGAAAAAAAATGTCATTTAAAACTACTCACGGCTGTAATGTATTGTCAGATCCCGGCAATATAGATGAAAATCATTGAAAAAAATGGCAAGGGTTCCCCCCCCAGTCCATTACCAGGCCCTTTGGGTCTGGTATGGATATAAGAGGAACCCTGCATCCAATTTTTTTTTTTAAATGGCATGGGGGTCCCTGAACAGCAGTATATATACTATACAGCTTGCCCTATATACTCTGCAGAAAATTGGGCCTTAGATGGTGGTACCAGAACACTGTAAGCCCTCACAGTTAGTTGCTGGGCGCAGGAACGGGCCCTGCTGTGAAATAATATATCAAAAATTATAATTACATGCCCCGGTTAAACGGGGGCAGAAAAATTGGGCCTTTGGTGGTGGTGGTGCTACAACACTGTGAGCCCTCATAGTTTCTCTTGGTGGGCACAGGAACGGGCCCTGCTGTGAAATATTATATCAAGAATTGTAACTACATGCCCCTGTTAAACAGGGGCAGAAAAATTGGGCCTTGGGTGGTGGTGCCACAACACTATAACCCCTCACATATACTCTTGTTGGGCGCAGGAACAGGCCCTGCATTGAAATATTGTATCAAAAATTTTAATTACATGATCCTGTTAAACAGGGGAAGAAAAATTGGGCCTTGGGTGGTGGTGGTGGTACCACAACACTGTAACTCCTCACAGATACTCTTGTTGGGCACAGGAACTGGCCCTGCTGTGAAATAATATATCAAAAATTATAATTGCATGCCCCTGTTAAACAGGGGCAGAAAAATTGGGCCTTTGGTGGTGGTGGTGCCACAACACTGTGAGCCCTCATAGTTTCTCTTGATGGGCACAGAAACGGGCCCTGCTGTGAAATATTATATCAAGAATTGTAATTACATGCCCCTGTTAAACAGGGGCAGAAAAATTGGGCCTTGGGTGGTGGTGCCACAACACTGTAACCCCTCACAGATACTCTTGTTGGGCGCAGGAACAGGCCCTGCATTGAAATATTGTATCAAAAATTTTAATCACATGATACTGTTAAACAGGGAAAGAAAAATTGGGCCTTGGGTGGTGGTGGTGGTACCACAACACTGTAACTCCTCAAAGATACTCTTGTTGGGCACAGGAACGGGCCCTGCTGTCAAATATTATATCAAAAATTTTAATTACATGCCCCTGTTAAACAGGGACAAAAAAATTGGGCCTTGAGTAGTTGTGGTGGTACCACAACACTGTAACCCCTCACAGATACTCTTGCTGGGTGCAGGAACAGGCCCTGCTGTGAAATATTAGATCAAAATTTTTAATTACATCCCCCTGTTAAATGGGGCAGAAAAATTGGGCCTTGGGTGGTGGTGGTGCCACAACACTGTAAACCCTCACAGATACTCTTGTTTGGCGCAGAAACAGGCCCTACTGTGAAATGTTAGATCAAAAATTGTAATTGCATGCCCCTGTTAAACAGGGGCAGAAAAATTGGGTCTTGGGTGGTGGCGGTGCCCTAAACCAAAAATATTGTTGGAAGCTAGCATCATCAAGATTGAGGAGGAATAGGATAGTCAGCATAGGCAATCTTCAAAGGATCCCACATCCATAGCAAATTCAATCAGTTACATCAGCATTAGGTGCTTTATAGCTGCTGATCCAAGACTGTTTCATTTTTATGAATGTGAGCCTATCAACACAGTCTGTGGACAGGCGCACTCTTTGATCCGTTACAAACCTTCCAGCAGCACTGAATGTGCGTTCAGAAAGCATGGTGGATGCAGGACAAGCCAGTAGCTCAATTGCATGTTGAGCTAGTTCTTGCCAGTGGTCCATCCTCAAGACCCAGTAACCCTGTGGATGCTCTGTTAGAAAGGTCTCCAAGTCTGCTCTTGCCCCTAGATATTCATGCACCATGTAATGCTGATGCTGGCGATGGTTGCTTGAACTGATCAGACCTTGGCGCTGAGGACTGAAAAATTGGCATTGTTCACCCGGCCACCTTCTCCACCGCTCTTCCTCTGACTGAATGAAGCCACAGCAACATGTTGTCCAGCACCAGGAAATTGTAACCTCCCAGTGTCTGGAAATGCATTTCACAAACCTTTCTTCAAGGCCTCCTGAAGATGTTTCATCCTCTGCTTCCTCTGCGAAGGTAGGATGAGTTCTGCAACCTTATCCTTGTAACGTTGATCAAGAAGGGTTGTCAGCCAGTAATAATCCCTCTCCATGATACCACAAATCCTAGGGTCCTTTCACAGGCTTTTCAGAATCAGGGAGGCCATGCAGCGTAAGTTTGGAGAGGCATTTGATTCTGAGTCCTCTGGGTCACTAAGGATCACATGATTTGTAACTACCTTCTCCCAGCTATGTACAACTCCTTGGGTTTCTGGGGACTGAAAACCATCCCTTGAAGACTGCTGCTGAGTGTTATCCTCTACATCCATACTCACACAATCCTCCTCCTCCTCCTCTTCTTCCCAGGGGTTTTGGTGGGCCCGCAGGAATGCTATCTGGATAAAGGGGGCCTTGAGAGGTAAGGAAGTCCTCCTCTTCCTCCCACTGTTCTGCCTCAAGTGCCCTGTCCATGATTCCACAAAGCGTGTGCTCCAACAGGAAGGCTAGAGGGACAGTGTCACTGATGCATGCATTGTCGCTGCTCACCATCCTTGTGGCCTCCTCAAATGGTGACAGGACAGGGCATGCATCCTTGATCAGTAGCTACTGGCATGGAAAAAAGAAGCCAAAATCTCCTGACCCTGTCCTGGTGCCATACTCGCACAGGTACTCATTGATGGCCCCCTGCTGTGTGTGCAGCCACTGCAGCTTTGCCAACAGTTGGTGGGCAGGTTGCATTCCCAATGAATGTCAGCCAGCCGAGTACTGGCATTGTATGACCGGCGTAAATGACCACAGACTTTTGTGGCCTGCCTCGGGAGATCATGTAAGCCTGGGTACCTGCACAAGAACAGCTGCACCACCAAATTCAGGACATGTGCCAAACATGGAACATGGGTCAAGTGTCCCTGTCGGAGGGCGGAGAGAAGGTTGGTGCTATTGTCGCATACAACCATTCCTGGCTGAAGCTAGCATGGCGTCAACCACCTCTGAGCCTGCCCATGCAGAGATGACAGAATCTCTGCTCCGGTGTGGCTCCTGTCCCCTAGGCAGACCAACTCAAGCACCGCATGGCATCATTTAGCCTGAATGCTTGTATAGGCCCTTGAACGCTTACGAAGCAACGCTGGTTCAGAGGACAAATCTGCAGAAGAGGCAAGAGAGGAACAAGAAGAGGAGTAGGTGGAGGAGAGAGCTGTGGCAGAATCACCACTAGCATTTTGGAGGCGTGGTGGCGGAACAAGCTCCAGCAACACTTTTTATGAAAACTAGTATTTGTATTACTCAGATGGTGATATTTGTTTGTTTGTATTCTATTATACATGATTAAACCAAAATATGTTTTGATGTAAGCGGTTGATCACACGCCCTCCTTCCACCTCCTTCCACCTCCTTCCACACAGTCCTACAGCACTGAACCCTGTCCTGCATCCTTCCCAGCTGCCAGCAGAGTTACCCAGTGCACCCTGAAGGAAAGGTAACCTCCCTGCCCATGCCTGCTGGACCATGAGTCAGCATTAATATGAACCTTATGGCTTTCCGTGAAAAGAAATGGCGTTTTGGAACCTGCCACAGAGGTACAGTGCATTCCACAAATTCACGAAAGGGGACAGACTCTACCAGCTGAAAAGGCAGCAGTTGTAGTGCTAGCAATTTGGCCAAGCTAGCATTTAGACACTGAGCATGTGGATGGCTGGGACTGAATTTCTTTTTACAGTTCAGCAACTGGGGTAGGGAAATTTGCCTTCTAAAATCAGATGGTGGTGTACTGCTAGCAGATTGGCTGCAAGTACTTGGGACACCTATTGCTATACCTTAACTCCTCTCAGTGCAGGTTTTTGAGAGGACTGGAGGTATAGTAGGGTTGGAGATCCCAGATGAGGAGCAAGTAGAAGTAGTCCGCCTTTTTCTTTGATGTGGGTCTTTTTAAGTGCTGTTGCCAAAGGACTGCATGGCAGATCGTCATATGTCTGGTCAAGCATGTGGTGCGCAAGCGGCTGCTGTTCTGGCCACCCTTGATCCCCTTCAGACATAGGTTGCAATCAACCTGCTCTGCTGCACATGTGCCAAAAAAGGCCCACACCAAGGAACTTTTAAATGTCAGCGGGGAGTCAGCAGCACCCTGCACCTGCAGAGCTCTGCGGTGTGATGTAATAGGGTGGCTGCCCCTAAAGGACATCCTGCCTCATTGGAGTTGTGCCTCCTGCTCCTCCCTTCTCTCAGGCACCCAAGTACAGTCAGTGACCTCATCATCCCCTCCCTCCTCATCACTGGAGCAAACTTGGCAGTATGCTGCGGCTGGGGGAACATGACTGCCAGTTTCTTGTCCTTCTTGGGCACCTCCTCTCTCTATTCTCACGTTACTCCCTTCCTCAACCTGGGAACCAACATCAGAGCCTTTAAATCGCTGCTCATCCTCCAGAAGCATGTACGCAACACTGTGGTTGAATAATTCTGGGGACTCCTCCATGCATGATGGTGGGGCTATGGAAGGAGTGACTGTGGACAAGGAGCCGGTGGAATAGGCCGCTTTGGCAGCTGCATTGGAAGGCAAACTACTCTGAGCCTGGGTGGCAGAGGATGAGGAGGATGAGGATGGCTTTGTTATCCACTCCACTGACTCCTCCGCATGTTCTAGCTCAATAACATGGCCAGCAGCAGAAAAAAAGGACAAGCGTGCCCCACGGCCACCTGCAGAGGATGCACCATATTCATGACCAGCACTGTTGACTGTAGACACAGAGGCTGCTTGCCTTCTTTTAGTGGCCTGTGAGCATCTGCTTCTCCTTGGTGGCCTTCCAGACATGATGTATATTTTGTTTTGCAACACCACGCTACACTGTATTAGATACTGTGTACACTGCCTGCACTGTATTAGAAACTGTACAATGGCTGCACTGTATTTTATACTGTGTACACCACCAGAAGTGTAGAAGACACTGTACACACTGTATGAGATACTGTGTACACCACCAGAAGTGTAGTAGAAACTGTACACACTGTATTAGATACTGTGTACACCACCTGCACTGTATTAGCAACTGTACTATGGCTGCACTGTATTGTTTACAGTGTACACCACCAGAAGTGTAGTAGAAACTGTACACACTGTATTAGATACTGTGTACACCACCTGCACTGTATTAGCAACTGTAATACGGCTGCACTGTATTGTGTACTGTGTACACCACCAGAAGTGTAGTAGAAACTGTACACACTGTATTAGACGCTGTGTACACTGCCAGCACTGTATTAGCAACTGTACTATGGCCACAGTATTGTGTACTGTGTACAACACCAGAAGTGTAGTAGAAACTCTACACCCATGTATTAGATACTGTGTACATCGCCTGCACTGTATTAGAAACTGTACAATGGCTGCACTGTATTTTATACTGTGTACACCACCAGAAGTGTAGCAGACACTGTACACACTGTATTAGATACTGTGTACACCACCAGAAGTGTAGTAGAAACTGTACACACTGTATTAGATACTGTGTACACCACCTGCACTGTATTAGCAACTGTACTATGGCTGCACTGTATTGTTTACAGTGTACACCACCAGAAGTGTAGTAGAAACTGTACACACTGTATTAGATACTGTGTACACCACCTGCACTGTATTAGCAACTGTACTATGGCTGCACTGTATTGTTTACAGTGTACACCACCAGAAGTGTAGTAGAAACTGTACACACTGTATTAGATACTGTGTACTCCACCTGCACTGTATTAGCAACTGTAATATGGCTGCACTGTATTGTGTACACCACCAGAAGTGTAGTAGAAACTGTACACACTGTATTAGATGCTGTGTACACCGCCTGCACTGTATTATCAACTGTACTATGGCCACAGTATTGTGTACTGTGTTCACCACCAGAAGTGTAGTAGAAACTGTACACCCATGTATTAGATACTGTGTACACCACCTGCACTGTATTAGAAACTGTACAATGGCTGCACTGTATTAGATACTGTGTACAAAACCCGAAGTGTAGTAGAAACTGTACACACTGTATTAGATACTGTGTACACCACCTGCACTGTATTAGCAACTGTAATACGGCTGCACTGTATTGTGTACTGTGTACACCACCAGAAGTGTAGTAGAAACTGTACACACTGTATTAGATGCTGTGTACACCGCCTGCATTGTATTAGCAACTGTACTATGGCCACAGTATTGTGTACTGTGTACACCACCAGAAGTGTAATAGAAACTGTACACTCATGTATTAGATACTATGTACACCGCCTGCACTGTATTAGACACTATACAATGGCTGCACTGTATTTTATACTGTGTACACCACCAGATGTGTAGTAGACACTGTACAGACTGTTTTAGATACTGTGTACACCACCTGCACTGTACTAGAAACTGTACTATGGCTGCACTGTATTGTGTACAGTGTACTCCACCAGAAGTGTAGTAGAAACTGTACGCACTGTATTAGGTACTGTGTATACCACTTGCACTGTATTGGCAACTGTAATACGGCTGCACTGTATTGTGTACTGTGTACATCACCAGAAGTGTAGTAGAAACTGTACACAGTGTATTAGACACTGTGTACACCGCCTGCACTGTATTAGCAACTGTACTATGGCTGCACTGTATTGTGTACTGTGTACACCACCAGAAGTGTAGTAGAAACTGTACACATTGTATTAGATACTGTGTACACCACCAGAAAAGTAGTAGAAATGGTACTACGGCTGCACTGTATTGTGTACTGTGTACACCACCAGAAGTGTAGTAGACACTGTACACACTGTTTTAGATACTGTGTACACCACCTGCACTGTACTAGAAACTGTACTATGGCTGCACTGTATTGTGTACAGTGTACTCCACCAGAAGTGTAGTAGAAACTGTACACACTGTATTAGGTACTGTGTATACCACTTGCACTGTATTGGCAACTGTAATACGGCTGCACTGTATTGTGTACTGTGTACATCACCAGAAGTGTAGTATACACTGTACACAGTGTATTAGACACTGTGTACACCGCCTGCACTGTATTAGCAACTGTACTATGGCTGCACTGTATTGTGTACTGTGTACACCACCAGAAGTGTAGTAGAAACTGTACACATTGTATTAGATACTGTGTACACCACCAGAAAAGTAGTAGAAATGGTACTACGGCTGCACTGTATTGTGTACTGTGTACACCACCAGAAGTGTAGTAGAAACTGTACACACTGTATTAGATACTGTGTACACCGCCTGCACTGTATTAGAAAGTATACAATGGCTGCACTGTATTTTATACTGTGTACACCACCAGAAGTGTAGTAGACACTGTAAACACTGTATTAGATACTGTGTACACTGCCTGAAGTGTATTAGAAACAGTAGACCCTGGAATGCACTGTAGATATAGGCTACACTGGATGAAGAGTATATATATATATATATATATATATATATATATACTAGACTGACTGTATATATATCAAATACACTGCCACTAACTGAATAACCTGCCTGCTTAATCTAAATCAAGCTATCTCTCTGTCCACACCAACACTACACACGGCCGCCGTGTAGGCAGCCTTATATAGTGTGGGGCGTGGCCCTGAACCATGATTGGCCAAAGGCACCTGCCTTTGGCCAATTATGGCTCTGTTAGCAGTGGGGCGCTGTGATTGGCCAAAGCATGCAGGTCAGGTGCATGCTTTGGCCAATCATCACACAGCAATGCACTGCAATCTCGTTGTGCATTATGGGGCATTCTGCGGCGCTCAAATTTGCCGCGAACGCCCCATAATGTTCACTCTTCAGTGAACCGGTGAACACCCGATGTTCAAGACGAACTTATGTTCGACCCAAACATCAAGCTCATCCCAAATCAAAACCTAATCATCCCTAATCAAAACCTGCAAAAAGACTGCAATACTGCTGTAATTGCAAGGGAGTGAATTAGTGTTGTCAGCCTGAAACAGAAAATTCTGTTACTGGTAGCATATCCAAGTAAGAATCTTTGCAACAGAAAAAAAATATTTGAGAAAGAAAACTGTATATGGTGGTAAGATATCATGCTAAACATGCTGAAAATTTGATTTGAGGGTTATATTTCTCTTTAATGCTCTGATCAGCACTGAAGGATACATGTAGCTCTGTGCACACCATGGATTTTAAAATACTTATTATTCAAAGCTTTCATGGGATTGTGTTGTCAGACAACGCCTCTCCTGCTTGGCTGAAAGTAAAGGGCTGGAAAGCACAAGGGGACGATAGAATGGCATGAACAGCACTATAACAGTGCCTTTCAAAATTCATCAGGAATTGAAAATTTGCTTTTAACTGACACAATTTTGCAGATGCCTGCATAGAGACTATCTGCATAATTCAGGTTGGAGTCCCGGTTTACAATGATCTGTTTATCTATAACTGTAGCGACTAAATAGACTATTCTTGTTACTTGCTTATATGGAATTGCTGTCCAACAGTGACATCAGTCAGTCAGCCATGTTCTTGTTGCTCACCTGTGAGTGGTCATGTGACATGGAACGGGCTGTTAATAATTCAGCTTTTGTGCAACTGCCTGTTGTCAACTGCCTCCTGGATTCTTGTTGCCAGAGCAGTGATCTGGTAGTAATCCACCTGTGAGTGATCATTCGCTGGTTGCTTTACTGTGCCTTTCTTTTGGTTGAGCTTATCTACCCAGAGCAGTCTGTATACGCAAGTCTATTCTGCTCCTTAGTATACAATTTTTGCATGCAGGACCATTTGTTCACAGGCAGACATGTACCAGCATAACTGCTGAACAGTCATTTTAATATGTTACCAAAAGTTAGAGTCTGGTTGCCCATACTAGCAATAGTGTGGCTGCAATGTGCTAGATTCCTAAGATCCTATGCCTCATTTTTGTGATTTCTGTTGACTTGAATCTTCACCCTATCCTTGGAGCTACACTCATGGCACCCCTGCATTTCTGTCAGATAATGCACCACTTTGCCCAGAAAATTGTTGCAATTACAAATGTTTAGGCATTCTCATGTTTTTTATTTTGTTTGTATTGGTATGACACATATAAGTGGAGAAACAAAAAGCCAAATCTGACACATTCCACGCAAAACTCTAAAAATGAACTGGACAAAATTATTGGCATCCTCAATTTAATATTTGGTAGCACACCCCTTGATAAAAATAACTGAAATCAATCACTTCCTGTTACCATCAATGAGTTTCTTACACCTCTCTACTGGAATTTCAGACCACTCTTCTTTAGCCAACTGCTCCAGGTTGCTCATATTGGAAGGGTTCCTTTTCCCAAGTGCTGTTTTGAGATCTCTCCACAGTTCAGTACTCTTCAGCACTCTGTATTAAACTATGTCTGGGTACTTTTTAACGTGTGTTTTGGGTCATTGTCCTGCTGTAAGACCCATGACCTCTGATGGAGACCCAACTTTCTGAGACTGGGCCCTACACCCCAGGATTCTTTGGTAGTCTTCAGATTTCATAATGCCATGCACACAGTCAAGACACCCAGTGCCTGAAGCAGCAAAGCAACCACAAAACATTAGTGAACCTCCACCATGTTTGACTGTAGGGATGGTATTCTTTTCTTTAAAGGCCTCATTTCTTTTTCTGAAAACAGTAGCATTATTGGCTTTACCGAAAAGCTGTAATTTTGTTTGTCCACAGCACATTCTCCCAAAAGGATTTTGGCTTCCTCAAGTATGTTTAGGCAAACTCTTTGATCAATTTTTCTCTTTCCTCCACGCCCAGGGAGATTAGCTACAGTGCCATGGGCTGTAAACTTCTTGACAAAGTTGCGCACAGTGGACACAGGAACATTAAGATGTCTGGAGATGGACTTGTAACCTTGAGATTGTCCATGCTTTTCCACAATTTTTGTTCTCAAATCCTCAAACAATTCTTTGCTACTCTTTCTCTTCTCCATGCTCCGTGTGGCATACAGAGACGCATAACAGAATGGTTGAGTACATTTTTCACCATTTTAAATGATTGCCAGTGTGATTTCTATATATACAGCACCTGTTAATTAATATACGTGGAATGTGTCAGATTTGGCATTTTGTTTCTCCACTTTTTTGTGTCATACCAATACAAAACAGAAGAAATAAACATGAGAATGCCTAAACATCTGCAATTGCAACAATTTTGTGGGTGAAGTGGTGCATTATTTGACAAAAATGCAAGGGTGCTAATAATTTTGGCCATGACTGTACTGTACGTGTTTCTCATAATCTTACCCGTGCTCACCTTGATGCAGTCTGAGTCTCTATCTTGGCTTTAACCTGTTCATTTGTCTTCTATAAGGCCTCCACCTCTACTTTCTACACCTGACTTTTGACTTTGTCACCTGTGTTCATCTCTGGTTCAAACTGTGATCTGTCCTCCTAGTCTATGGCTTGTCTAAATGTAATCCATGTGCCTCAACTGTTGCTTATAACCTGATAAAAAACTTTGATCCTTACTCTGGAGAGAAGACTCTGAGGTACAACCTTCAACTTGGCCCAAAGTATGCACCTGCTAAAACTCTTAGCCCCGTTTAGCCATCTCTGATGTCTCTGGTCTTATTCCTTGTCCCTTGTTGAATCATTAACTTTACTGAGATTTGATAATATGGAGCATATGTTGCTGAGGAAAGAAAGGAACATGCACATAAGGCACTTTCTAAAGGTAATGGCACCGGCAGTCATTGAGACTTGGAAAATAGAAAAATCCTTACAGTAAGCTCAGATTGTAGAAGGTTTGTATATCTTTACACTGTTCATCCTGATGGTCTGAAAAGCTGGAAGTGAACTATTGTCTTAACAATTCTGCACCTTCATGTTCTTAAGCTACTGGTTAATATTAATAATAAACAATCCTAATATATATTGGTTTGCACTGAAATGTCTGGATGTATCGTATACTTTCCTGTAAGAGATTTTTGTATATGAATAATTGCTGACAAGTCCTGTCTACTACATTTTCTCTATTCCCTACCCCGAAGGAAGACAGAAACAAGATTTATTACCTTGTTCTAACAATATGACAGGTGAAAAAGCACAGTAGGTAGGATAGATTATCACTTTAAATTATGAGTAAAATCTTTTGTGTTAAAACTTTTGTAAAAAAAAGCAAAATGCGCTAATACTTGAGCGCTATGACTAAAGAAGGCTCTAAGCAACTCTAGAAGGTGTATCCAGAAATTGTCACTGCTGTGCTCTGCTTTTATATATGGAGATTACAGTGCCTGATGTGTTTTGTGAATTTTACTGCAAAGTTTGCCCTAAGGTAAAGCTATTATAACTCCAAGTAATCCAAATATATAAAATGCAAAAAAAAGTGCAGTTCAAACCACCATATAATAAACCAAATATTGTAAAGCAGTGCATGTGAAAAATATACTGATAAACTGAGTATCAATAGCCCAAATCAATAAGAATTGTATATAACAACACATGAACTGCATAAATATGTGATAACTCAGAATATATCAGAATAAATCATAAATGCATATCATATGTCAATACATGCATAAAGTCCATAAAGAAAAGGAAGAAAAATTGAAAAAAAATCTGTGATGCATACTAGCACATTATGTCTTTACCTTGCAGCTACAAGAAAAAAAATGGCCAGTGATTTACAACCACTTTAAACAATGATTCCGTGATCTATTACTGTGTTTTTATGTGGAGAGGGTCCCATAACCATTCACTCTCCGCTCTCACCTGGAAACATGGACCTATTTGGTGTTAATAGGTCAGTCATCGTCTTTCCCTTTCACTGAAGGATAAATGAAGCAGTTGTCACCTGCCACTAAATAAGCAGATACTGTACCTCAGCAATGATCCACAAGCTCCTCCCATAGAACAAGGGGCATACCCAGGCACATTCACTCAAGGCAAGAATAAAACTGTAGCGTAATAAAGTTAAATAAGGGTCACACTTTATTTAAAAAACATAATAAAACTACTCACAAATAAAGTGCACCAAGAAAGCAGTGCACAACTTTAAGCGCTTGATGATAGTCAAAATCCCAGATAGCAAGCAATTGAGCTGCAAGTTTGAAAATGACTTGCTAAGCTGTTTCTAGACTTGCCAGACTTTACAAATGTGTTGCACAATTGCAGCAAGTCCACATTGCATAACTCCAGATAAATTTTCTTTGCAAACATTCTGCAAGTTCTGTTTCGGTTATGTTGTGCAATAGTCATCCCACCACAGAGGTCACTGTGACTTGCAGAGCAAGTTTGCTACAAATTGAAAAAGTGTCAACTAGAACTTGTGCTTCAAGTGCTCTGCAAGTATACAACCTACCAGTGAAAATGTGCAGCAACATACTAATGCCCTGTACACACAGTCGGACATTGATCGGACATTCCGACAACAAAATCCATGGATTTTTTCCGACGGATGTTGGCTCAAACTTGTCTTGCATACACACGGTCACACAAAGTTGTTGGAAAATCTGATCGTACTGAACGCGGTGATGTAAAACACGTACCTCGGGACTATAAATGGGGCAGTAGCCAATAGCTTTCGTCTCTTAATTTATTCTGAGCATGCGTGGCACTTTGTGCGTCGGATTTGTGTACACACGATCGGAATTTCCGACAACGGATTTTGTTGGAAAATTTTATAGCAAGCTCTCAAACTTTGTGTGTCGGAAATTCCTATGGAAAATGTGTGATGGAGCCTACACACGGTCGGAATTTCCGACAAGAAGGTCCTATTACACATTTTCCATCGGAAAATCCTATCGTGTGTACAGGGCATTTCGATTCAACACTGCCACAAATTTGTGGCAAGTTATCCTTGCTATCTGGGTAGCGTGTAGTTTAAAAACTCCATATAACTATCCATATGATAACACAGTACAGTAATAGATTACTGAATCATTGTTCACGTTTCACCCAATATTCAGTTCATCTCACTGGGTTTTTTATTGATTTTTTCTATGGATTTTTTTTCATTTTCTTTATGGACCTTATGCATGTATTGACATATGATATTCATTTATGATTCATTCTGATATACTTTGAGGTATTTATTTTGGGTTTATCACATATTTATGCAGTTCATGTTTTGTTATATACAAGTCTTATTGATTTGGGCTGTTGATACACAATTAATTACTGTATTATTTCACATTTGGTTTATTATATGGTGGTTTGCGCTGCACTTTCTGTTTTGCATTTTTGGTTGGTTTGTGGGGAATACACAATCAGTGCCAGCAGCAAGCAGCCTGTATTTTCCTTAGTGCAGAGGACTCCCAATAAATATATATGATAAAAAATACACACAGAAAGGTTTTCTATAACAAAAACTGCATATAAAAATATCAGTAGACCTGGAGTTAAAAAAAAAAAAGAATTTTATACAAAATGTCAACTTTTCCTATAATATTCAAGTTTGATCTCAACTATTCCCACCTCCCAAGTTTTGCTATTTGTAATCTTATGTAATCTATTCCAGATAGAAAAGATAACTTTGCACAAATTTTTGGCAGTGTTGAATTGTAAGTCTTGTTAACTTGCTGCACGTTTTCACTGGCAAGTTGTATACTTGCAGAGCACTTGATGCACAAGTTCTAGTTGAGACTTTTGCAATTTGTAGCAAATGTGCATGGCAAGTCTCTAGCAAGAGCAAAGTCCCAGTAGTGAGTCTACAGTAAGAGGTCTGCAAGTCTACAGCCACAGTGACCCCTGTGGTGGGATGACTATTGCACATCATAACTGAACCAGAACTTGCAGCAGACTTGCAGAATGTTTGCAAAGAAAGTCGATCTGCAGTCATGCAATGCAGACTTGCTGCAATTGTGCAACAACATTTGTGAAGCCTGGCAAGTCTAGCAATAGATTAGCAAGAAATTGTCAAACTTGCAACTCAACTGCTTGCTATCTGGGATCATGTATGGCTTTTCTCCTTCTCCCTCTGTGTGCCATAGGTTGGTTCTCCTCTCCCTGGACCATGTCGCTTTAGCCAGGCTTAACCTGTTCTATCACTGCCCGCAATGCTTTGCCTTGCCTGATGCCCACTGCCTTCCTTCTAACAAGTTCACTGCATCAAACACAAGGTCCGCTGTTGTCTGCCTACAAGCACTGCCTGCTGCAACTCCTCCTGAGTCCTGAAGCATTCCCTTTGGCTACATTTACCAGTAAGGAAATACACAGTTTGCAGCGGTGTGCTTTGTCAAGAAATGATGTGCTCTAGTAAGTCTCATGGTGTTCCCCTTCTCTCCTTCTTTGTGCCTTAGGTTGGATCTCCTCTCCCTGGACCGCAAGTTGATCAGCCTCAGCCTGTTCCACCACTGCCACCAATGCTTTGCCTTGCCTGCTGCCCTCAGCCCTCCTCCTACCACGTGAACTGATCTGCATTAAACACAAGGTTCACTGTCTGCCAAACTACAAGCACAAGCACTGCCTGCCTGCCTGCTGCAACTCCTGTCCTGTAAACATGTGCGGTTTGTTTCGTACGAATCCGAAATATGAATTTTTATGCATACGTATTCTGTACGAAATTTCGGATCCAAATTCATAACGAACATTCGTAATTGTTACGAAAAGTTAACGAACCTAAAAGTTAAAAACCCAGGAAGTCAGCACAGCACAGGGATGGTGGGAACCCCTCATAATGATAAATTCATCTTAACGAAAATTCGTAATTGTTATGAAAAGTTAGCGAATCTAAAAGTTAAAACCCCAGGAAGTTAGCACAGCACAGGGATGGTGGGAACCCCTCATAATGGACACAGCAGGTGTACAGACCTGGGAACGCAGCACAGGGATGGTGGGAACCCTATGGGAATTTCTATGCTTACGAATTTCATACGAAATACGAAATTTCATTAACGAATTTCAGAATTTCGGATCCAAATTAAGAGAAACGTGACTGGTGTTTTGTTCAGCAATCAGAGGAAGTCAGCACAGGGATGGTGGGAACCCCTCATAATGGGCACAGCGGGTGTACACTCAGACCCGGGAACTCAGCACAGGGGTGGTGGGAACCCCTCATAATGTACACAGCAGGTGTACAGACCTGGGAACTCATCACTGGGATGGTGGGAACCCTATGGGAATTTCTATGAATTTTATACGAAAATACAAAATTTCGTTAACGAATTTCGGAATTTCGGATCCAAATTCCGTTACAACAGAAACGTGACTGGTGTTTTGTTCACCAATCAGAGGAAGTCAGCACAGCACAGGGATGGTGGGAACCCCTCATAATGATAAATTCATCATAACGAACATTCATAATTTTTACAAAAAGTTAACAAACCTAAAGGTTAAAAACCGAGGAAGTCAGCACAGCACAGGACAGGGATGGTGGGAGCCCCTCATAACGATAAATTCATCATAACGAACTTTCGTTATTTTGCAAAAAGTTTACGAATCTAACGAAAATTTGTATTGCGTACGAATCCGAAATGAATTTCGGACACAAATGACAAAATATGAATTCATTTTCGTACGAAACGAAACAAATTTATTGACGACGCACATGTCTACTGTCCTGAGGCATTCCCTTTGGCTTCATATAGCTATATCATACAGTAGTTAAAAATGGCCGTTTTGTTGCGGTGTGCTTTCTCAAGAAATTAACTGCTATAGTCTCATGTTTGGTTTTCCCCTTCTTCCTCTTTGTGCTGTTAGGTTCTGCTGAATAGAGATGGGTGAACTATTCAGGGTGAGCATCGGTTCAGCCCCGAACAGCACACGTTCAGGTGTTTGCCAAACACCCCAATTTTCAGGGTGCTCAGCCTGGTGTTCGCATGCCCAGGGCACCGCTGAGTGCACATTAAAAAGCTTCCAGTTGTTAAGAAGTGGGCCGGGAAGCCAGCCGCCACATTCTCAACAACAGATGAGTCATCAGCTGTCAGCGGGCTTCCCCACTGACAGTTGAATGAAAATAAAACATTGCCAGCTATAGAAAAATGTGAAAAGAAACAGCGTGGGGGTCTCCCCCAATTCATACCAGGCCCCTTTTAAGGGGAACCCCCACACCACAATTTCTTAAAAAAATGGTGTGGGGTCCCCCCAAAATCCATACCAGATCCTTATCCGAGCATGCAGTCTGGCAGCCCAGGAAATGTGGGGGGAAACGAGCGCCCTCCCCGAACCATACCAGGCCACACGCCCTCCCCACCCAAAAGCACCTTGTCCCCACGTTGATGAGGACAAGGTCCTCTTCCACACAACCCTGCAAGGTGGTTGTGGGGGTCTGCAGCCAGGGGGCTTATCGGAATCTGGAAGCCCCCTTTATCAAGGGGGCCTCCAGATCCCACCCCCGCATGTGAATTAATAGAGGTACCCCCACTCATTCACCAAAAAAAGTGTCAAAAAGAAATAAAAACACACACACAGTTTTTAACAATTTCTTTATTAAAAATAAAAAACAATGTCCCAAATGTAGATCCATCATCAATCATGATGCCTGCCACACCGCTGGACCCAAAAAAGAAAGAAAAAAGCTCTGCCTGTGACGCCCCCAAGTGTCGGTCGGTGATATCACAAGGGGGCGGTGCCACCAAGTGATGTCACCAAGTGGTTCCGCCGCTTACTTTTTTAGGAACTGTCAGAAGGCAGAGCAGGCAGATGGTGGTAGCCTTTGTCACGGGTGGAGCTTTTTTCTTTTTTCGGGTGCGGTGGTGTGGCGGGCGTCGCGATTGACGATGGATCTAAATTGGGGGACAAGGTTTTTTATTTTTAATAAAGGAATTTTCAAAAACTGCGTATGTTTATTTCTTTGTGACACTTTATTTGGTGAATGGGGGGGTGGGATCTGGGAGCAGCCTTGTGAAAGGGGGCTTCCAGATTCCAATAAGCCCCCTGCCCGCAGAGCCCCATAACCCCACCCAGGGTTGTGGGGAAAAGGACCTTGTCACCATCAACATGCTTTGGTGCACCCACCCCAAAGCACCCCCCTCATGAAGAGGACATGTGGCCTGGTATGGTTTGCTTGCCCCCCCCCTTTCCTGGCCTGCCAGGCTGCATGCTCAGATAAGGGTCTGGTGTGGATTTTGGGGAGACCTCACACCATTTTTTTATTTTGGCATGGGGTTTCCCTTAAGATCCATACCAGAGCCAAAGGGCCTGGTATTGATTGGGTGGACCCCCAAGCAATTTTTTAAAATATTTTTGGTGTGCTGGCAATGGCTTGCAGCCGGGAAAATCTAAATGTTTTGTTTTTTTAAAGTAAACTTAAGCCCCGTTCACATAAGCGCGATTTGACATGCGATTTGACAGGTCAAATTGCATGTCAAATCGCAGCCTATTGCTGCGCACTGTCCCAATCAGGCAAACGCCGGCTTTGCAGGCCGCACCGATTTCCAAAACTAGATCCTGCACTACCTTTGGCAACCTCGGGGGCGACTTCAATAGACATCTCTGCATGAACCCACACAGATGTCTTTCAAGTCGCCCCCGAAGTTGGACTAAAATGTGGCTTTGAAATTGTGCAAGTTCACAGCCATGTTCAGTGTGAACAGGGGCTTTAGCGGTTTGTCAGCAATCCGTTTTTTCACCCAGCATGTGGCTCTCACATTTAAAAAAAAGCCTATGGACAGCTGATTTAATAATTAGGTCAGTCTACTGAGACTTTTCCCACCCAAAGCTCTAGAAAGTGTCCAGCTTTTAGAATCCAGGACAAGATTCTGGGAAAATAAAAAGTTTGTTTTTCCTATATCCTCCACAAACTCTGGAGCCCCATACCATTTATATATGAGAAACTTCAGGGGACACATGTACACCATCTACAGTCCTGCCAGTCAGTGCCTCACATATTATTATTATTATCTTTAGCATCTATTCTGTTAGTTTACTAATTTACCAGCTGCCCTTTCTGCATAACAATTATCATTTATAAGAATAAATGTGCTTCTTTGTCCTGGAAAATAAGGGAATGTGACACCCTATATCATTTCTATTACATGGAAAGCTTTCAGAATGAAAGAGTGCTATATTCAAATTCTCCTATTACACTGCGCTGTTGCCTAGGAAACTGGATTTTTAATATTGCAAACTTACCTATTTTTTTTTCTAGAATTAAGCATTGTGGAATTATATTACCTGGAATACTCTCAGACTAAAATGCAATTTTTATGACACAGCATGGAGACAAAACATTTGCATATCTAAACAATACATTTGTGTATTAGACTGTAAAACAATGCTTGGAAAAATACCGCTGCTCTTTTTATTTTAAGTTAGTAGTGTTTTAGATATTTTGGAAATATAAAATATTCCCTTCCACTTAAAGTGGAATTATGACCAAAATTATATAGCTATATAGCTATAGCTATATTTATCTATATATATTATATATATATATATATATATATATATATATATATATATATATATATATATATATATATAATTTTGACAGCAGATCCATAATTTTTTCTTTAACGGGATGGCAGTGCACTTAATTTTGCTGTAAAATCACACTGTGGGACATTGTTGTAATTTAAGCAGGGCAGTGTAATATTGAAATGTATAAATTAAAGGGAAACTTAAAGTGGATGTAAACCCAATTTTTTTTTTTTATATATATATCATACTGTAGGGTATAAGATTTCCTATCATTTGAGCCCAGTCTTGCCACACAGAGTTAATCCATCTCTAAACAATCCTCTTTTATTGTTCAGTGAGAAAAATCTTGACAAACTGAGAAAAACTTTGTCAAATACTCCCCCTTGCTGTGAGTGACAGCCTAAGACACAGGCATTATTTTTTAATTCCCTCCCCCTCTCCTTTCTTCAGCAGCTCTGCAAGGATTGGCTGTTCCACACCTCAGCATGATTTGGCATGCTGAAGTCATGTGGTTACTTTCCTGTCTTTTCACTGGATGTTAGAGATCATAACAGAAGTTCAGTGTAAGAAATACACAGGAGAAAATGCATATTGACAAGGGGAGTGTAGAGGTGGGCGGGGAGTCTACTGACATCACGACTCCACCCACCGAGCTCCAGACAACAGACCCACCCACAGAATATGCAGTTTTTCGGGTCTCATAACAGACAGAGGGGAGACATTTGACAGGTAAAGATACATGCAGGAGGCATGTATATCCTTATAGATAACCCCCATGGCAGTA
Organism: Aquarana catesbeiana; assembly: GCF_042186555.1. NCBI lineage: Eukaryota > Metazoa > Chordata > Amphibia > Anura > Ranidae > Aquarana > Aquarana catesbeiana. The sequence goes on from NC_133328.1 coordinate 471,887,013, forward strand.
GTTTAGAAAGGATGACATTGGGTTTACATCCACTTTAAATAAAATACATACAAAAATGGTGGGGGTGTGTGGCCCCCCTCTTGAACCATACCTAGCCACATACCCCCAACATAGAGGGGATACCTTGTCCATATCCATGATAACATGGGCCTGATCCCACAGCTCTGGTCCAGTGGCTATGAGGGGTGAGCAGGGGGCTTATCAGAATCTGGAAGCTCCCTTTAAATAAAGAGGGCTTCCTCTGACGTCATTGACCAGATATAGACATGTCTATATTTGGTCAATGGCATTGCCTAGTAGATGCCATCTCTTTGTTTACTTTAGCTGTGGGGACCAGGACGTGTCATTTAGCTCAAATGAAGCATGCACCAGTGGGTTTTTTGCTTTTAGTAAGTGAGCGTGTGTAAATCATCATGAATGACGTGGATGTGTATCACTAGATGACATGATTGATGATGGATTTTAATTGTAGGACTTTTTTTTTTTCTTTAAAAGTCTTATGTGCATTTATTCACTTTGCCCATTTTGCGGGTACTATGTAGACCTTACTCATTCATATGGGGCTTTGTATCTGGGGACCCCCTTATTGTTAAAGGGTGCTTTGGGACTGTGATAAGCCCCCTGCCCCTAATACAAAAAATTATTTTAGATCAAGGAATTTACTGGATTGAGATGTCCTCAACCTGAAAGCGAACTTTAGATGAAGCCTAAAATTAGCCCAAATAAAAACTTGAGATGTATATTAGTTTTTTTATCCATGTATAGTTGTACAGAGTCATCCTACCGCACTTCGTTTTATTGGTTATCAGGTGATTTTAGGACCCCTGCTTGTTATCCTAGAGATTTATTCCACAATAAATTCACTGCAGACTCCTAGCTGTCTTTTCTGTACAGAAATCCTGATGTAAAAAAAAATCAGTTTCTAAGAAGTTTCTCAGCCACCAAATTATAACCTGCCTTGGTGGATCTCCAAGAAGATGCTAAGACATCTTCTTGTTACACCCTGACCTGCAGTTCCATATCTAAAATATACTTGGCCCGGGCACACCAGTCATTGTTATATCACTACTTAACAACAGCTTACAATGTGGAAAAGCTGAATGCAGGGCATAGCGGAACAGCTTGGAGAAGGAAGGGAGACCGGGGGATGGGTGGTAAAGGAAGGAAGTCTATGTTACATACATTAAAGTAATATCTCCAAAATATTTAATACTGTATATACACTATTAGGTATTTTAAGTGTGTTAATGAAAACCCGAGAAACACAGATTTGGAGGGATAGGCTATGTATATGTATGACCCCTCACCCCAAGAAAAGTTGCTATGGCAACAGGCATAGAGGGTCTTATCAACTGCATGTGAGGAACTTACAACATGAAAGATATTTTCTCTAAATGCAATCTATTCAAACACAGTAAGAGCTTGTGTAATATGGACATATGCTGGTTCTAATGTCGAATGTCGAATGTCGTTTCCATCAGTTAAACTTAATATAAGGTCAGCACAAAGTTTACTATTCAGAAAACCACAGGATATTGTAGCACTATTCCAGACTACACACAATTCCCACAATACACAAAAAACAGGGATTTAATTTACAGTCTCAACTAAGGTTACTAGAATTGATGGAGACATACTGTAAATTGCCCAGTGGATGCTCTTATCACAACAGCAGAAATAAAACAAGCACAGCCCTGTTCAGGGTGGTAAGTCCACTAGAATGTACAGGCTCCTTATAGAGCTTTCAAAACATAATATTGATCAGCTTGCCAAGTATTTACATAAACTCCAGTTGGTAGTGTATGCTAATGATGAATTTCCCTAATCACTTACAGAGGTGCTTATGGTAGTGCTACCAAACCCATATCTTTGAGTGGTAGATTTGTACTGCCTTATATTACTAAAAAAAACAATAATGTTGGCATATACTGTACATCTTAGCTTTAAAACTAAACAAACCCATAATAACCATAACATATGCAGACCGGACAGTCTTTATATTTGTTAAGTCTGTTCATATTAGTACCCAAAGATCATAGCTTCCAATTAAAGACTGCTTAGAGCAGTCATGTTTTTAGACACTTTGGGGGAGATTTACTAAACCTGGAGCGCGTGAAATCTGGTGCAGCTGTGCACAGAAACCAATCAGCTTCCAGGTTTTATTGTCAAAGCCTAAGACCCCTTTCACGCTGGGGCGGTTTGCAGGCGTTATTGCGCTAAAAATAGCGCCTGCAAACCACCCCTAAACAGCCTCCGCTGTTTGTTCAGTGTGAAAGCCCGAGGGCTTTCACACTGAAGCGGTGCGCTGGCAGGAGAAGAAAAAATCTCCTGTCAACCGCTTCTTTGGAGCAGTGAAGGAGCGGTGTAGTTACCGCTCCTAAACCGCTCCTGCCCATTGAAATCAATGGGACAGCGCGGCTATACCGCGGTAATACCACGGCTATAGCCGCGTTATACGAGGGGTTTTAACCCTTTTTCGGCCTCCAGCGGGGGGTTAAAACCGCACCGCTAGCGGCCGAATACCACGGTAAAACAGCGCTAAATATAGTGCTGTTTTACCGCCGACGCCCCCTACCGCCCCAGTGTGAAAGGGGCCTTATTGAATTAGCTGAAGTTAGAAGCTGATTGGCTACCATGCACAGCTGCACCAGATTCTGAGTGCTCCTGTTTTAGTAAATCAACCCTCTTGCATAGATTTAGTGACTGTTTCATAAAATACATAAAACTTAGCTATTCCATAGGTTTCAATTCTTTCCTCTCTTGTACAAAGCAGCCAGTGAAGGTCCTCATCTAAGAAACAGGGTCTATAAAAGTCAACTTTCTATAAAATCATCATATTGCATGTGGATAACATGATATCACGGTACCTTTAAAAAGTATTCATACCCTTTGAAATTTTCCACATTTTTTCATGTTACAACCAAAAACTTAAATGTATTTTATTGGGATTTATGTGAAAGACCAACACAAATTGGCACATAATTGTGAAGTGGAAAGAACATGATAAATTGTTTTCAAAAAGTAAATATCTAAAAAGTGTGGCGTGCATTTGTATTCAGCCCCCTTTACTCTGATACCCCTAACTAAAATCTAATGGAACCAATTGCCTTCAGAAGACACCTAATTAGTAAATAGAGTCCTCTGTGTAATTTAATATCAGTATAAATACAGCTGTTCTGTGAAGCCCTTAGAAGTTAGAGGTTTGTTAGAAAGACGTATGCCCTGTACACACAGTCGGATTTTCTGACGGAAAAAGTGCGATCGAATTGTGTTGTTGGAAATTCTGATCGTGTGTGGGCTCCATAGGACTTTTTCCGTTGGAATTTCTGACACACAAAGTTTGAGAGCAAGATATAAAATTTTCCGACAACAAAATCCGATCGTTTAAATTCCGATCATGTGTATACAAATCCGACGCACAAAGTGCCACGCATGCTCAGAATAATTGACGAGACTAAAGCTATTTGCTACTGTCCCGTTTATAGTCCTGACGTACGTGTTTTACGTCACTGCGTTCAGAACGATCGGATTTTCCGACAACTGTCTGCGACCGTGTGTATGCAAGACAAGTTTGGCCCAAAATTGTCAGAATGTCCGATCAATGTCCGATCGTGTGTACAGGGCATTAGTGAACACCCAGCTAGGGTTCACAAGTTTTTTGCACAATTGCAGCAAGTCTGCAATGCATGACTGCAGATTAACTTTCTTTGTAAACATTCTGCAAGTCTGCTTCAAGTTCTGGTGTAGTTATGATGTGCAATAGTCATCTCATCACTGTGGCTGTAGACTTGCAGAGCTCTTGCTGTAAACTCACCACAGCATTTTTGCTCTTGCTAGAGACTTGCCAAATTGGAAAAGTGTCAGCTAGAACTTGGGGGGTTATTTACTAAAGGCAAATCCACTTTGCACTACAAGTGCACTGGAAGTGCACTTGAAAGTGCACTGAAAGTAACCTTGGAAGTAAAGTCGCTGTAGATCCGAGGGGGACATGCAAGGAAAATAAAAAGCAGCATTTTATCTTGCACATGATTGGATGATAAACTCAGCACAGCTTCCACTAATTTCAGATCTACCCCTTAGATTTAGAGCGGCTGCCCTGTCAAGTGCATTTTCAGTGCACTTTCAAGTGCACTTGCAGTGTACTTGTAGTGCAAAGTGGATTTGCCTTTCGTAAATAACCCCCCTAGTGCTTCAAGTGCTCTGCAAGTATACAGCTTGCCAGTGAAAATGTGCAGTAAGTTAACAAGACTTACAATTCAACACTGCCACAAATTTGTGGCAAGTAATCCTTGCTACCTGGACAATCAGCATCATGAAGGCTGAGACACACATCAGACAGGTCAAGGATAAAGTTGTGACAAAGTTTAAAGATGGGTTAGGTTATAAAAAACATCCCAAACTTTGAACATCTCACGGAGCACGGTTCAATCCATCATCAGAAAGTGGAAAGAGTGTGGCACAACTGCAAACCTACCAAGACATGGCCATCCACCTAAACTGACAGGCTGGGCAAGGAAAGCATTAATCAGAGAAGCAGCCAAGAGGCCCATGGTAACTCTGGAGGAGCTGCAGAGATCCACAGCTCAGGTGGGAGAATCTGTCTACAGGACAACTATTAGTCGTGCACTCCACAAATCTGGCCTTTATGGAAGAGTGGAAAGAAGAAAGCCATTGTTGAAAGAAAGCTATAAGAAGTCCCATTTGCAGTTTGCGAGAAGTCATGTGAGGGACACAGCAAACATGTGGAAGAAGGTGCTCTGGTCAGATGAGACCAAAATTGAACTTTTTGGCCTAAAAGCAAAACACTATGTGTGGCGGAAAACTAACACTCCACATCACCCCGATCACACCATCCCCACCGTGAAACATGGTGGTGGCAGCAACATGCTGTGGGGCTGCTTTTCTTCAGCAGGGACAGGAAAGCTGGTCAGAGTTATTGAGAAGATGGATGGAGCCAAATACAGGGCAATCTTAGAAGAAAACCTGTTAGAGTCTGCAAAAGACTTGAGACTGGGGCAGAGGTTTACCTTCCAGCAGGACAATGACCCTACATATACAGCCAGAGCTAAAATGGAATGGTTTAGATCAAAGCATATTCATGTGTTAGAATGGCCCAGTCAAAGTCCAGACCTAAATCCAACTTAGAATATGTGGCAAAACTTGAAAATTGCTTTTCATAGCTGCTCTCCATCCAATCTGACAGAATTTGAGCTGTTTTGTTAAGAAGAATGGGGAAACATTTTACTCTCTAGATGTGCAAAGCTGGTAGAGACATACCCAAAAAGACTTGCAGCTGTAGTTGCAGTGAAAGGTGGTTCTACAAAGTATTGACTCAGGGGGGCTGAATACAAATGCACGCCACACTTTTCAGATATTTATTTGTTAAAAATTTTGAAAACCATTTATCATTTTCCTTTCACTTCACAATTATGTGCCACTTTCTTTTGGCCTATCACAAAAAATCCTAATAAACTACATTTATGTTTTTTGTTGTAACATGACAAAATGTGGCACATTTCAAGGGGTATGAATACTTTTTCAAGGTACTGTAAACTTAGGCAGACTCTATTGCTTAAATCTGTGTTAAGCATAATTTCTGTCTTCAGAAAGTGCTCATTGGATGGTGCCAGGTCTGTATACTATTTTGACAAAAAAAAATTTCAATGTACTCTAGAAAAAGGCTGTTATACATTTATGGAGGATTTATCCCTGAAGTGCAATCAAATTTGGCAGGTGTGGCTGGTCCTAGATTTAACTGATTAATTAAACTACTAAAATTCATCAAGTGGATAAATTGGACATACTCTGGGTTTTGTTTCTTGCAGCACAATAAATATTATAGTGACCCATACAGTTGTGGGCTTTTTGAAAGAAATGAAACCTGTCTTCAATAGGGATAAGTGACAAAACTTTGCCTCTATTTGATTCTACAAAATTTCTCTGAAATGTGGCCCCTGTAGTGATAAGACATTTTGTTTGGAATATTTTCAAAATGTACTGAAGTCAATTGCATAATTTGTTGAAATTTAAAAAAGGAAAACAGATTATGCAGACTTTTTACCATTCATCCCTATTCTCCAACAAAAATCTGCTTCTGCGGCTCCCATCTAACAACTAACATAATTCCATCCAAAAATGAACCTTCCTTCCATCTTCCTTCCACTTGCAAAGTGCAGGTGTTATCCCAGCTTAAACTTGAAATAAAAACCCATGTTCACATAATGTCATTAGCTAATTCTTTTGATTACAGTATTTAAGATATGGCTGTGAAGGTTTCTCTTTTACCCAAGTCATGATATGGTTCCAGATGAGAACTGAGGAAGCCACTTGAATGAGTGGTAGAACATATTTTCCATTACAAGACAGGTCCAGGTAATTGTGACTAAAGGCCCGTACACACGATTGGACTTTCCAACGGGAAATGTTGGCTGTCGGGCTGTTGGCGGAAAATCCGACCGTGTGAATGCTCCATCAGACAATTGTTGTCAGACTTTCTGCCAACAAATGTTGGCTAGCATGTCTTCAAATTTTCCGCCAACAAATGTGTGTTGTTGGATTTTCCAATCGTGTGTACACAAATCCGTCGGACAAAAGTTCAAAGTACAAACACGCATTCTCGGAAGCAAGGGCAAGCCGGAAGTGCTTTGTTTTGTTAAACTAGCATTCGTAATGGAGATATCACATTTGTGACGTGGCAAATTATGAAATCTCTCAATGCAGCGCATTCTCTTCTACTTTATAATGGTATATTAATGAAGCTGCTTTACTGTGATATTCACAGAGTTCTGACAAACGTATTTATTATTTTATTTTTTTATTAAACAAAAATAAAATTATATATGATATTGGGGATAATCCCCATCCCATTAGCCTTGTTGGGAGTATTGCTGCTTTGGCCACGGTACGCCATGCTGCTATGGTGGGTGGGGTGGCTGTGTTGTTGGTGGAGGTGATGGAGGAGGATGATCAAATTCGCAGAGGTGCGTTTTAGAGGTGATTAGGCCCTTCTTCCCCTTGTTCAGGGCCTTAAGGATGATTTCCTTGCACATAATTCGCTGGTCCTCCTCCATTTCTTTTAATTTATTTGCTGTCATGCAGCCAAAAGCCTCCTGGGAATCAGGGGCCGAGCTAATGGCAATAGTTGCATGGGTTTTGTTTTTCCTGACCCTTTTTGTTGGAGGGCGGAGGGGAGGAACCTGGCATTCCATCAGGCTACTTGGCACAGTCTCCTCTTGGCTTTGGTTGAGGCTGAGACTTTCCTGTGTATGAAAATGGTACATAGTTTTAGGTTTTTGTTCATCAATCACACAAAATTTTGAGCTCATGACTGTTGCAAATTGAGAGCCCTTGCACACTGGGGCGGGGGGCGGCGTCAGCGGTAAAACGCCGCTATTATTAGCGGCGTTTTACCGTCGGTATGCGGCCGCTAGCGGGGCGGTTTTACCCCCCGCTAGCGGCCAAGAAAGGGTTAAATACCACCGCAAAGCGCCTCTGCAGAGGTGCTTTGCCGGCGGTATAGCCGCGCCGTCCCATTGATTTCAATGGGCAGGAGCGGTAAAGGAGCGCTATACACACTGCTCCTTCACCGCTCCGAAGATGCTGCTAGCAGGACTTTTTTTACCGTCCTGCCAGCGCATCGCTCCAGTGTGCAAGCCCTCGGGGCTTGCACACTGGAATGAAAGTAGCGGCACTTTCGGGGCGGTTTGCAGGCACTATTATTAGCGCAATAGCGCCTGCAAACCGCCCCAGTGTGCAAGGGCTCTAAATGTTAACAAATAGCAAATACTATCATTCTGACCCCAGCAATTTTCATTCTTGTCCCAATCATTTTTGGCCACTACTGTCTATTGATATGTTAAATCAGAAATTTGGGATCAATAACATCTAGTTAACATCATTCAATTTTTGGCCACAAATATGCTTAAACAATGCTATACCTGGGACAAGCTGGGCTCCTCCACATCTTCTTCCTGGGTGGAAGGCCCAGGGTGGACCTCAGTAGCCTCAGCTGATGTGGAAGGAAGTGCTGAGAGCAAAAGTCTGTGTTCGGTCTGGTCTGACAAAAAATGCAGGCTGTAGTAGTACCACAGCCTGGGGACATATATGTCATCTGCTAAAGCTCCAGATCTCTGGGAATCCTGGACCTTCTTGCACTCCCTATTATATGTGCTCCGCAGGCTACCAATTTTGTTATCTGCCGTGGGATACACAGGCTTCACCAATTGCAACAGTTTCTCCATGGCTGCCTTCATCTTGATTTTATTGGAGTAATCCTTGCATTTTACTTGCCATAGACATGGCAGTTCCCGGTATTGCTGGATAAAGTCAGGGAGGAAGTTAAGGACAGTAAATTTATCCACCATTTTCTCTGCAAGACACAACACAAACCCTAATGTCAGGCTAAACCTTCATAATCTTGTCCCAATATAGGCCTCAATCTATAAGCAGTATAACCCACTAACCACTGATGCCCCAATTTACAACTGTACCTTCGTTTCAACGTCCCATTGCGCGAAAACGATCTTCCGTCCTCCACTCACAGATCGTACCTACGTCTGTTACAGCGACCTCTCATTATGCTTTATATACACTGCGCATGCGTCAAACTCTGCCCCTGTCCTTCTTTCTAGTGTATTCCCCGCCTCTTCTCTTTTGGGCCAGTGGAAGAGCAAATGGTGGAGAGACAGCAGGTGCGAGCAGAAAGCAGCAACAAGGAAAGCCCGGAGCAAGGCAGTTCCAGATCCAGGAGGAGATATAAGGCCTCAAATATGTCCTTTGAAGAGATGGTGGAGATGGTGGACATCTTGAAGAGGACAGACTATGATGGGAATCATGGGCCGTACAGAAATCCAAATGTCAGAAAGGCCAAGATCATGGCTAAAGTTCTCAGAAGTCTGCGCAGAACTTTTGGGGTACAACGATCCAAGGATCAATTGAGGAAACGCTGGTCAGACCTGAAATTGAGGGAGCAAAATCAGTATAGAAAGATCAGGAAAGTTCTGCAAAAAAGTAAGTATTTGTCGAGTGTTCCTATTATTATTATTACTTTTGTGCTGGTCCATGTGCTTTTCTTTACTGTTGTACAGTTTAAAATGCCAAGTTTGAGGTTCGTGGACACAGGAATCGTTCATATTAAACATCATTCGTTCGACCACTAATACACTGTTTTTGGAAGATGCAGGTTAACTACATTTGTTCAGGCCTATTTTGATTAAAATAAGTTTATTACATTGTTGTCTAGATGTGTTTGAAACTATAATGAAATTACAACTTTATTCAGTGTCAGGAGAGGACACTCGGCAGCTGTTTACGCATCTGGGCGCAGAAGCATTAGTGTGGGACACCATATCACCCTTGTTATGGTGTCCCACGCAGGTGCTCCAGTGGATACTAGGGGTCTTTCTATATGTGAAACTTGCACAAAACAGGTAAGTATTCCAGCTTTTGAAAGGGAAAAATTCATGTATTCAGCTTGGAACTCTGCCAAAACAGACAATTGGAAGACACTTCCAAGCAATGTTTCATACTATTATTTCTAGCCTAACATATCTGTCTGCTAAGTATCGTATTTTTTGCTCCATAAGAGGCATTTCCCCCCCCCAAAAAATGGGGGAAAGTGCCTGTGCGTCTTATGGAGCGAATATTAAGCAGGAGTCGCCGCAGTTCGCTCCGTGCACACACATGGGACACACCACCTACTCGGTCCGCCCTCTCTCACTCCAGCTAACCAGGAGTAGGCCCTGCCCAAGGCAATGCCACGTTCCTTCCAATCGTGGTGCCGCTAGCCAAACGTGGGGTGACATGAGAGTCCGCTGTTACCAATCACGGCCATCCCCATGATGTTTCTGGGGACACCTTCCCCCTCGAGCTGCTGCGAGCCAATGGGGGCAGAGGGAGGCAGGGCCAACTGTCAGAATGAGTGGGATGGGCAGTGAGATGGAGAAGCAGCGTGTGTGTTCATAATGCTGAAACATACGGTATTTATATTACGGGAGTATTTATGGGAGTATTTATGTGGAGATCATGCTAGGTGCTTAGATAGATGGGACAAGACACGGCTAACTACACTGCTTCTCACCTTCTTTTCTTACTATTTAAATATCTTTGCTTGTATTATGACAGTGGTGTGTGCATACTGTGCTATATATCCATAGGAACATGGGAGACACATGGGAGATCTACACTGTATGGCCTTATAAGATCCAATTACTCGCTCATCAGGTTATACTCACATAAACTCTGGTTTATCTTTATTTATTATAGGAATATATACCACTGGCTAACATACTGTCCACTGGCTGATGTACATTTTATTTGCCAGGCTTCTGTATGGGTCAGAATTTTTTTTCTTGTTTTCCTCCTCTAAAACCTACGTGCGTCTTATGGTCAGGTGCGTCTTATGGAGCGAAAAATACAGTATACCTTTTTTATATTCGCATAGGGGAGAAAAGAATAGGATCATCTGAGGACACCAGTAACCCCACACCTACTGAAGAAAGGCAACTCACCACACACCATGAAGATGTGGATGCAGATGTTCAGGAAGTGCTGGATGAAGTGGTAGAAATGGTGTCGACCACAGGTCAGTGTCTGAGACCACAGCTTCAGGTAATAGATGGATGCCTGCACATTTTTAATACACAGTGTGTTTTCTTATTTTTAGGTTATGTGGATGTTGTGGAAGAAGAAACTCACTTCAGCAGTGCAAGTGCACAAATCCTGATCAGAGAGATCATGGTTTGTAATCGTGATTTGCAACAAATGAAACAAAACATCCATGATGTTCAAAAAAGACTGAGCAACATCATTGATATTTTACTGAAAATCTAGACCAAAATTACATTTTATAGTTGTTATGTTGTATGTGTTTTTACAATTTTAAAGAATCGCAAAGCCAAATTTTGAAGATGCACACAGTGTGTCAACATGTGCTATCTCCCATCATGGGATATCAATGTACACGTTTTGTAGGTGCAACCCCTTCCTCCAAACTAAAGTAGTTGAGAGGAAGGGGTTGCACCCCCGAAACACGTCCATTGATCCCCCATGATGGGAGCTAGCACATGTTTACACACTGGGGCTTATTTCAAAAAGGTTAAACCACTTTGCACTACAAGTGCAATGCAAGTGCACTTGAAAGTGCCCTTTTAGGGCAAAGTGGATTGACCTTTCTGAAATTAGCCCCAGTGTGTCAACATGTGCTAGCTCCCATCATGGGGGATCAATAAACGTGCTTCGGGGGTGCAACCCCTTCCTCTCCCCTACTATAGTTTGGAGGAAGGGGTTGCACCCACAAACTACGCACATTGATATCCCATGATGGGAGATAGCACATGTTGACACACTGTGTTTTGGGGCTTTAACAAAATAGATGTAGGGAAAAGACGCACATTTTAGGCATGGGATCATGAGGGAAATCCAAATTTGGAGTCACAATTTGTGTGCATCTTCAAAATTGAGTGAGATCACCCCATCTGCTAAAGGCAAGATCAACACAGTTTTAACATACTAATGTCTCATATGGCCTTCACTTTAGCAAAGTTGAACTTTGTAAGTTCCTGAGTTGGGGATGTGTATATTACTATGTTATGTTTTTAAACATGCCTGTTTAGCCCCAAATTATTGGCAAATTAATGTCAAACATACATGTTATACACCAAGATGTTGGTTTGTTCAAAAACCGTTTATAACGCACATGTGAATGTGCTTGGAGTAAAATGTTTTATACTCAACAATATATGGCTTCTTATTTCAATGCTTAATACCAGTGTATTTGTAAAGTTGGTGTAGTTACAGTGACAATGTGCTGTAAAATGTGCCAAAACCAGGCCAGTTTAGGGACTCCAAGCAATTAATTCAAGGAGTTGAAAAGGATGAATATTTTTATCATCAATGCCATACATACATTAACAACAATAACATTGTGTGTGTGTAGCAGACCCACAGCACAACATATTAGTTAGCTGAAAAAGAGATTGTCACCTCATGTATCAAATAAGTTACGTTTGCACTATTGAAGAAAATGGTAAAAATTAAAAGGCCATTTGAGAACCTAGGAGACAGATAAGAAACACAAACTAATTCAAATAAAATATGAGTTTAGTTTTTTTAAAAACTTTTATTGCACATCCACCACATTTTGCTGTAAAGCAATTGCCCCTCTACCCACGAAGTACTCAACATATTGTTCTCTGACTTTGCGGGTGCTTTGGGGGGTAAGCCAGCACGGCCACTTTTGAGAGCTGTCATCGATGATGTTTGTGATGCAAATTCAGTCTCAGTCAAAACTGAGGCCAGATAGCTGGTTGCATTCTTCCTTAGGTAGTTGTGGAGAGTGCAGCAGCTCAACATGACATGGTTCAGTTTATATTTGGCCAGGTTCATGGATGTTAGGAATATACGGAACTGGCTTGCCATTATGCCAAAGGCATTCTCCACCACTCTTCTGGCACGTGACAGCCGGTAATTAAAAAACCTCTGCTCTGGGGTCATGTTCCTCATGGGGAACGGCCTCATGAGATGATCCCCCAGAGCAAAGGCCTCATCTGCGACAAAAACGAAATTGAGGCCCTGAACATTCTCCTCCGGAGGTGGCAACCACAATGTGCCATTTTGTAGCCACCTGTAGAACTCAGCCTGGGCAATCACTCCTCTGTCAGAGTTTCTGCCGTTCTCCCCAATGTCCAAATATAGAAACTCATAATTGGCCGAAACCACCGCCAACATAACAATACTTCAAAAGCCCTTGTAGTTGTAGTAATAAGAGACAGAGTTGGGTGGTGGGACGATCCTCACATGCTTCCCATCAATAGCACCACCACAATTGGGAAAATCTCACTGGTGGGGAAACTGGGAAGCCACAGTCTGCCATTCCTGTGGGTTGGAAGGAAACTGTGGAGTCAAACAAGAAAAAAATAATTAGTACTTTTGCACATTACATTGCAAGCAGATTAGACACCAACATAAGTATAACATTTCTTGAAATGAGTATTTAAAGACAAAAGTATAAGGTATAAGTATAAGGTCAACTTATCAGATTCCTCACCCTCTCTGGTGGCCCATTTGAAAAATTTTATGGTGTGGGAGGGAGGGGTATGGGTAGATGTTTTAGACAGGTAACCCTCTCCACTTCATTGAGAGCTGAATGCATAAATAATGTGTGTTACTTTGGCCAGCACCTCCTTACTTACACTACTGGCAGCCCACTGGATAGGTAAGAAGTGTCATAATCCAAAAATATGGATATGTACTGTCCAAATTAAAGCACATTTTTACATTCTTTTATTACCTATCAAGATAATAGGAGACAAAAACTTTCAACAGTACCATTTGAAAGTATTCAGGCAGGCCCTTGCACTACATGCTTTGGTGAATTAATCCATAAATATGACCACAAAAGAGATTTAGTGTGTATGGGTTTGGCAAAGTCAGCAGATAGAGTATTGGTACTGGTTGACTTAGCGGTTGGGGGGGTTCCAAATGAGTTTGGGCCCCCAAAAAATAGCCTCCTGCACTCTGCCTGAATTTAAGGACAACAATAACATATGTACACATTTTAGGGGGGTTTAGGGTAAGCACTAAAATGCTGCTGACAAAATACATTGTTAAGTTATTAGGCTAGGTGTGTATGGACCCAGAATAGCATGCTGGAGAGGTTAGTGAAGGCAAATATGCATTAAGGACAAAAAGGGAGCATTATAAGCTTACAGCATGCATGAAGACATTCACAGCATATTACAATAATGGTAATTATGGGATGAAGAAATTAATACAATACATTAGCAAACATTAAATACATAGAATGTGATGTAAAAGGAAAAAACTTACCCGAATATAGTCCTTCTGCAGGACTTGAATGATGGCAGAACAGGTCTCTGGAATAATGATTCCCAGGGCCTCGGGGGAGATCCCAGTCATGAACTTGATGTCCTGGAGACTTCTTCCCGTCGCCAAGTACCGCAAGGTGGTGACGTGCCTTTGCTGGGGAGTGATGGCTTGCCGCATGCATATGCCCTGCTTAGTAATTGTCAGAGGAACATTCCTTCCTGTCATTCCGGCCGTCTCCTTGCGCGCATGCGTGGTGGAACAGCGTTTCAGCGCACGCGTATTCGCGGTCCGGCGCTACGGCGCTTGCACATGCGCACTAGCGCACACCCAGTGTGATCCTTTGGGCAGCCTATTAAAAGCGCTCAGATGATCAGACAAATTGCTGGTTTATCTCAACTCCCTGTGTAAACTTGATCCTGTCTCCTGTACCTGTGTCTGATTACCTGTTGTGACCCGGATTGCTATTTGACTCCTCTACTCTTCTCCTGGACCTGACCTTGGCTTGTTTAATCAGATTTCCACCTGTCTCCTGTATTTGACCCCCGGCCTGTTACTTGGACTGTCTCCTGTCTCCTTGCCTGACCCCCTGCCTGTACCTGGACTTACCCGTGTCTTCTAGACACCATCCTACAGCCTGCAGCATAAAACTACTGATCCTGGTGTTTGACCCTCAGCCTGGTTCTGGACTTTCTATTATTTGTTCCAGCCTGTACTCCTGTTTACCATTCTCTGCACAGCAGCTCTTCTCTACAAGGACCATCACGCAACGGTCTATTGGGGTAGCCTGTGCCTCTTTGTGCCATTCATTCCCTGTACCACCTCCAGGGGGCGGACTGCGCTTAGTAGGCCTCGGTGAGTACTTTCCTGACAGTAATATAGGGGGACAGCAAAGCCAATAGACGGTGAAAGCAGGGGCCGTCATCGGGAGATAATTCTTGAAATCATCAAGATTTTTCTCCTGGAGCTCCTGCAGCAAAGGCATATGAGAGAATTGGTCACAATTAAGCAACCAATTCTTGGTCCAAGAACTCCTCCAAACCAATCTATTAACCTTCTATGAGGAGGTGAGTTGCCATCTAGATAAAGGAAGGCTTGTAGACGTGGTGTATCTGGATTTTGCAAAAGCATTTCACACAGTTCCCCATAAACGTTTACTGTACAAAATAAGGCTGTTGGCATGGACCATAGGGTGAGTACATGGATTGAAAACTGTCTACAAGGGCGAGTTCAGAGGGTGGTAATAAATGGGGCGTACTCAGAATGGTCAGAGGTGGGTAGTGGGGTCCCCCAGGGTTCTGTGCTGGGACCAATCCTTATTATTTTGTTCATAAACGACCTGGAGTAAACAGTTCAATCTCTGTATTTGCGGACGATACTAAGCTAAGCAGGACAATAACTCTGCAGGATGTGGAAACCTTGCAAAAAGATCTGAACAAACTAATGGGGTGGGCAACTACATGGCAAATTAGGTTTAATGTTGAAAAACGTAAAATAATGCATTTGGGAGGCAAAAATATGAATGCAATCTATACACTGGGGGGAGAACCTCTGGGGGAATCTAGGATGGAAAAGGACCAGGGGGTCCTAGTAGAAGATAGGCTCAGCAATGGCATGCAATGCCAAGCTGCTGCTAAAAAAGCAAACAGAATATTGGCATGCATTAAAAAGGAGATTAACTCCAGAGATAAAATGATAATTCTCCCACTCTACAAGACTCTGGTCCGGCCGTACCTAGAGTATAAAAACAAAAAGGAGAGGCACAGAGGCAGACACAAGCACAGTATTACACTATGGCCAGTTTCTTTTTATCTACATGCCTGTGAGACATTGATTTGGGGTCCTTGCCATATCCTTGGAGCCATGTTGTAAGCAGTCTAAGTACGCCAGCTTGATTTCTCATATCAGGACGGAATACAGGCTGTTTTTGCTTGCCTTGCGGTAAGCGCAATATTTGGTGGCGAATCACTGAGTGTGGTGTCTCTCTCATCTTCACCGTTGAGTTTGGTTGTGTTCACTCAAGGGTTTCTCTTTTGCTGTATTTTAATGTACTTATGTAAGTTTTCTACCTTCTTTCATTTAAATCATTTTGCCAGTATTAAACTATGGCCAGTCTCTTTTTATTTACATGCCTGTGAGATGGAAGTCTGGAGTCCTTACTACATCCTTCTAGCCATGTTGCATGCAGTCTAAGCACACCATCTGGATTTTCCATACCAGGACGAGATACAGGCTGTTTTTTGCTTGCCTTGTGGTAAGCGCAATATTTGTGTGGTGGCAGATCACTGTATGCGGTGTCTCTTTCATCCTTACCACTGAGTTTGGTTGTGTTTACTCAAGGGTCTCTTTCGGACTGATTTTGGATAATCACTTCACATAATGATTTCCATCCATTATATATGGACACTAATTTTTGATTCATAGATATATGTATGGACTTATGCATTTTTTCATTTTTTATGTTTCAATGTTTTGCACACACATATGTATTTTCTAACGGAAGTTTTCAAAATTACTTCACGCGTTTCATCAATATTTAGCGCCGTTATTTCCCTTTTCTGTACCTAGAGTATGCTGTCCAGTTCTGGACACCAGTCCTCAGGAAGGATGTACTGGAAATGGAGTAGTACAAAGAAGGGCAACTAAGCTAATAAAGGGTCTGGAGGATATTAGTTATGAGGAAAGGTTGCGAGCACTGAACTTATTCTCTCTGGAGAAGAGACGCTTGAGAGGGAATATGATTTCAATCTATAAATACCGTACCGGTGACCCCATAATAGGGATAAAACTTTTTTTGCAGAAGGGAGTTTAACAAGACATGTGGCCACTCATTAAAATTAGAAGAAAAGAGGTTTAACCTTAAACTACGTAGAGGGTTCTTTACTGTAAGAGCGGCAAGGATGTGGAAAAAAACAGCCCTAAGGCTAACGCTGCGCTAGATAATAATCAACAACTGAAGTGAAAATTACAAGAAATTTTGTAAATGTAAAGCACCTGAAGTTCAATACTAAAAAACTTCAAATAAGATAAATAACAAAGTGAGTGCAGCGCTAACATTGATATAAAAAATAATTGTGATATCATAAAAATATTTGAATAATCAAAGAAGAAGTGATAAATACAATAAACAGTAAGATAATTGTAAGTGAAACCCAAAATTATTTAATTAAAAAAAAAGAAAAAAGAAAACTAAAGCAACGAACCCATAGTGGCCAATGAGAAAGTCCATATAAATTAGCCTCCAGAGGAAGAAAGATGAATTGCAGGAGAAAAAGCTGTGACACCAATCTTCCCAAAGCAAATCAAACGTGTGTTCAGGTCAACACCCAAATGTGAGGTAGCTTGATAGCAGTCTCGCCCAGCACAGGGAATCAACAGTCTCCCCAAAACTTAAAGGTGTCCGGACCAGCTGATGTTCTAATGTTACTTTGTGTAGGGCCACCCCCGAAGGAGCCGCTTGGTGAATTTGGATTCTCTGATCTCTGCCTCAACTCCAAGAATGTCCTCAGCCCCTCTGATACACCATGGTGGTCACGGGTTTATGTCCTAGATGTCCAAAGCCTTGTCCTTAGACCATCTTATTTTGACAATGCACTAGTGGTTTTCAACCTCAGTCCTTAAGTACCCCCAACAGGACTTTCTCATTGATCACTATGGGACGTTGCTTTAGTTTTCTTTTTTTCTTTTTTAGTTTTTGAACATTTTTTCTTTTTTCTTTTTTTAATTAAATATTTTTTGGTTTCACTTACCATTATTTTACTGTTTATTGTATTAATCACTTCTTCTTTGATTATTCAAAGATAGTTTCAAAAAACTATTAGATAAGCACCTGAATGATCGCAACATACAGGGATATACAATGTAATACTGACATATAATCACACACATAGGTTGGACTTGTTGGACTTGTGTCTTTTTTTAACCTCACCTACTATGTAGCTATGTAACTATGTAACTATGTAAGCAGAATTAAAACTGTTATAAACCCCAAAAAGGATTAAAAACACTTACAGGATATAAGAATGAAGGGAGCATTTCACATGTTTTTAAGGCAGGTGATCCGGCATCAGGAAGGTCCCAGTGTGTTATGTGTTTCCAGGGGTGTCGATATGCAGCAGCAGAAGATCCCAGTGTGACCAGCAGATGGAAGCCAAAAGCTCTGGAAGCCCTGGTGGAGCAATCGCGCTGTCAGAGTCAGCGTGGAACATGAATCATGTTCCATGCTGACTCTGACAGCGCGATTATCATGTTCCATGCTGACTCTGACAGCGCGATTGCTCCACCAGTGTTTCCAGAGATTTTGGCTTCCATCTGCTGGTCACACTGTGATCTTCTGCTGCTGCATATTGACACCCCTGGAAACCTAAAACACACTGGGACCTTCCTGATGCCGGATCACCTTAAAAACAAGTGAAATGCTCCCTTCATTCTTATATCCTGTAAGTGTTTTTAATCCTTTCTGGGGATATTAAAAGTTTTAATTCTGCACCTAGAGGCAGCTTTTCTTCTGTTTGTCTTTTACTAGAGATTGCTCCCCTGTTTGAGTGTTGCCCTAAGTGTTTGAAGACCTCATCATTTGAATACCTTTACTCAATATAGACATTATCTGCCTGGTCCTGCTATTCAGAGCACCCTTATATACACTCTTTATCCAGAAAATAATGTTCGTGGCTGGGAATCTTCTTTTCTGTCCATGAATTTTCTTTTCCTGCACTCATGCTTATTTCATTTTCGATTATATTTCTTTCCATCATTGATTAGAAAATTGTTTGTTTTTCAAAATATTTACAGCATGCCCAATTACTCAAATTCGATTGCCACACAAAAATTGCCCATTGCTGCAGCCCACTAATGGTATGAAATTCAAACGAAAATTCTTAGTCAAGATTTTCGAAATTTGGCCCATGTATGGCCGGCCTTAGTCTGTGGCAACAATGCATCTTCACCAATCTCATACTAGCCAACTGGCTACCCTTAGGGGAGAGTTATTAACCCATAATGTTTTTTTGCAAATTGGTATTGTTTTACTGAAATAAAACCTCTGCCCTGGTACATAAATATGCAGCCCAGAGCAATAAGTGTGTATGCTTATGCAAATATTGCGTGGAACAACATTGCCTCAGCGTATCCGACCCTTATTTAAGGTTTATGGCTTACCTAAATGTTGCCATAATTTTAAGCGGCTTTTTGAAAGAGAAAAATCAAAAGCATTTCTTCTGTTTTAAACACACTGGCACTGACAGTGTGAATTTTGTGCAAAGATGACAGGTTTGAATAAATGTGGGTTATTAGTGTAATATAAAAGAGTCTATAAAACAACGTCAGCATGTCTAAACAGGAACCAGAACAAGTATGCCTTATTGTTTAGATCATACATTGTTTTAAACATTCTGAATTATAAGTGAACAAAAAGATTGATACATAAAACTTTTGATACTCTTTTATGTAGTCTAAGAAATTCTGTTGATGAGTTAAACAGTAAGGGTGTCATGGCCATTTATCATATTCTGTATTTCAACAGACCAGACACAGGTAGATATAGTATATCATGATTTGAACAGAAAACAAATTTTGATGTCAATTGGAGGCACATCATGACTAATATAATGTACACTTCACAGGGAGATGCAGGCATCATTAATGTTCATTGCTGTAAAGGAACATAACGCAGCAATCAAAGAACACTCCGGTAAGAAAGGTTGGATAAACAAGGCAGTTTAACAGATATGGCTGTCAGTTTGTATTTATGTTTTTATGATACAAATTCCCCCTGAATTTTAGCAGTAACTTTGTAATTGGTTTTCATGCAGCAGAGTCACTGTTTCATTGCTATTTGCTCCTGCTGGAGTACTTTGAACATACTGAGCTTGTGAATGAACTTAAGACAGGAAAATCATTATTTAGTCATTTGTAAAATAATCTCTGTTTTCTTATGTCAGTTGAAAAAAAAATATCCAAACATAGTGGTTTGTACTGTAGACATAACAGAAAATATTAATAGAAAAGAAAAATGATGATTGTCAAGACCCATAAAAAAGACAGAAATGGGAAATCCATCGTGAGCCAACTAAAAAATGAAGGATAGTCATAAGACCTAACGGAGCCTCATAGGTGATGTTATAAAATAACTCATGTCCTCTGATAATTTATAAGACATATGGTACCTTATTTGAAGGCCCCATAAACACACATAAATAATGAAAGAGAATGATCCATTGCACATTTCGCAAGACCTGATGCCTAGCACTGAAGAAGGATATTAAGTAAATAGTTCAAAACACAAGTGCACAACAAAGCTTTTGTTTTCTGTATTGCTGAAAAATGAGAAGTATCTGCAGATTCCTTGGTAAACATTAAAGTGATTGTAAAGGTTAACATTAAAAAAAAATCATACTTACCTGCTTTGTGCAATGGTTTTGCACAGAGGGCCCCCAACCTCCTCTTCTGGGGTCCCCCGCTGGCGCTGACAGCTCCTCCTCTTTACTGTCTGTCCCCACAGAAAACTGCTTGCTATGGGGCAGACATGCAGGCTCAGTCCTTAGCCAGGCTGTGTGCAACCCACATAGTGCAGCTCGGCCCCCTGCTCTCTGCTCACAGGATTTGACTGACAGCAGCAGGAGCCAATGGCGCCCACTGCTCTCAGCCAAGCCTGTGAGAGAGGGGAGAGAAGAGAAGAGCTGATGCAGATGGGACAGCACTGGAACAAGAATGGAACAAGAAGGGGCTGTGGGAACTGCTATTGAAAGGTCTCTCACCCTAATGCAGAGAATGCATTAGAGGATAAGTTCACCTTTTAAAAAAATAAATAAATGTGCATTTTTTTGCAGGTAAAAAAAATGTGCATTTACTATTTTTTAAGAGCCTTTAAAGCATTGCATCAGTGATCAGCAGATCACAGGTGCTATGCAGGTCTCCTGCAGACTATAGTGTAAGCTGCCTGCCCGTACTATGTACGGGCAGGCAGTTTAACATTAACAGGAAGAATCAATGAACTACCACAGTGCTCAACAGTGTCGTGGTAGTTCATTGAGAACTACAAGTCCATCCATTCACAGAATACTGTGAATGAATGACGCTCTTTTTTAAAAAAGTGAAAACTTGTACGTGGGACTTCTCCCTATACTGCTGTCACAGCGAGATCCGCTGCGGGAGCGATAACATGTTACATGTTCCACCCTAAAAACTGGTGGAACATGTAATATGTTGCAAAAAGCTGAAATTATTCTTTAGGGTAAAAAACTTTTGCCTTTGCAATCACTTTAATGTTGTACCCTTTAATTTTAGTAGTTGCATTCTAAAAATGGTAGTCTTCTTTTTATGTTGATATTTAACCACTTGCCGACCGCCTCACGACGATATACTGCGGCAGAATGGCATGGGCAGGCAGAATCACGTACCTGCAGGTGATCTGCCTCCCGCGGGTGGGGGGTCCGATCGGACCCCCCCTCGGTGCCCGAGGCAGTCGGCTTGTGTCTGGGAGCGATGAGAGGTGAGGGGGAGACCATCCATTCATGCCCCCCCCCTCGCGATCACTCCCAGCCAATCAGATTCTTCCTCTGCTGCTGTATGCTAAACAGAAGCAGAGGAAATGATGTCATCTCTCCTCGGCTCGGTATTTTCCGTTCTGGCGCCAAGAAGAGAAGACATCCGAGTGAGTGCACCAACATACACACACACAGTAGAACATGCCAGGCATACAATACACCCCCGATCCCCCCCCCCCGTCAAAATGACAACAAGCAGTTTTTTTTTCTGATTACTGCATTGGTGTCAGTTTGTGACAGTTAGTGTGGTAGGGCAGTTAGTGTTAGCCTCCTTTAGGTCTAGGGTACCCCCCTAACCCCCCTAATAAAGTTTTAACCCCTTGATCACCCCCCATCGCCAGTGTCACTAAGCGATCATTTTTCTGATCGCTGTATTAGTGTCACTGTTGACGCTAGTTAGGGAGGTAAATATTTAGGTTCGCCGTCAGGGTTTTATAGCGTCAGGGACCCCCATATACTACCTAATAAAGGTTTTAACCCCTTGATTGCCCCTAGTTAACCCTTTCACCAGTGATCACCGTATAACTGTTACGGGTGACGCTGGTTAGTTCATTTATTTTTTATAGTGTCAGGGCACCCGCCGTTTATTACCGAATAAAGGTTTAGCCCCCCTGATTGCCCGGCGGTGATATGCGTCGCCCCAGGCAGCCTCAGATTAGCGCCAGTACCGCTAACACCCATGCACGCAGCATATGCCTCCCTTAGTGGTATAGTATCTGAACGGATCAATATCTGATCCGATCAGATCTATACTAGCGTCCCCAGCAGTTTAGGGTTCCCAAAAACGCAGTGTTAGCGGGATCAGCCCAGATACCTGCTAGCACCTGCGTTTTGCCCCTCCGCCCGGCCCAGCCCAGCCCACCCAAGTGTAGTATCGATCGATCACTGTCACTTACAAAACACTAAACGCATAACTGCAGCGTTCGCAGAGTCAGGCCTGATCCCTGCGATCGCTAACAGTTTTTTTGGTAGCGTTTTGGTGAACTGGCAAGCACCAGCCCCAAGCAGCGTCAGGTTAGCGCCAGTACCGCTAACACCCACGCACGCACCGTACACCTCCCTTAGTGGTATAGTATCTGAACAGATCAATATCTGATCCGATCAGATCTATACTAGCGTCCCCAGCAGTTTAGGGTTCCCAAAAACGCAGTGTTAGCGGGATCAGCCCAGATACCTGCTAGCACCTGCGTTTTGCCCCTCTGCCCGGCCCAGCCCAGCCCACCCAAGTGCAGTATCGATCGATCGCTGTCACTTACAAAACACTAAATGCATAACTGCAGCGTTCGCAGAGTCAGGCCTGATCCCTGCGATCGCTAACAGTTTTTTTGGTAGCATTTTGGTGAACTGGCAAGCACCAGCCCCAAGCAGCGTCAGGTTAGCGCCAGTACCGCTAACACCCACGCATGCACCGTACACCTCCCTTAGTGGTATAGTATCTGAACGGATCAATATCTGATCCGATCAGATCTATACTAGCGTCCCCAGCAGTTTAGGGTTCCCAAAAACGCAGTGTTAGCGGGATCAGCCCAGATACCTGCTAGCACCTGCATTTTGCCCCTCCGCATAACTGCAGCGTTCGCAGAGTCAGGCCTGATCCCTGCGATCGCTAACAGGTTTTTTTTGGTAGCGTTTTGGTGAACTGGCAAGCACCAGCGGCCTAGTACACCTCGGTCGTAGTCAAACCAGCACTGCAGTAACACTTGGTGATGTGGCGAGTCCCATAAATGCAGTTCAAGCTGGTGAGGTGGCAAGCACAAGTAGTGTCCCGCTGCCACCAAGAAGAAGACAAACACAGGCCCATCGTGCCCATAGTGCCCTTCCTGCTGCATTCGCCAATCCTAATTGGGAACCCACCACTTCTGCAGCACCCGTACTTCCCCCATTTACATCCCCAACCAAATGCAGTCGGCTGCATGAGAGGCATTTTCTTTATGTCCTCCCGAGTACCCCTACCCAACGAACCCAACCAAAAAAGATGTCGTGTCTGCAGCAAGCGCGGATATAGGCGTGACACCTGCTATTATTGTCCCTCCTGTCCTGATAATCCTGGTCTTTGCATTGGTGAATGTTTTGAACGCTACCATACACTAGTTGAGTATTAGCGTAGGGTACAGCATTGCACAGACTAGACACTTTCACAGGGTCTCCCAAGATGCCATCACATTTTGAGAGACCCGAACCTGGAACCGGTTACAGTTATAAAAGTTACAGTTACAAAAAAAAGTGTAAAAAAAAAAAAAAAACACAAAAAAATATATAAAATAAAAAAATAGTTGTCGTGTCATTGCTCTCTCTCTCTCTCTATTCTCTCTCTATTGTTCTGCTCTTTTTTACTGTATTCTATTCTGCAATGTTTTATTGTTATTATGTACCAGAATGATGCCCGCAGGTTTAGGTATAATCTTGGTATCATTCTTTTCAGCCAGCGGTCGGCTTTCATGTAAAAGCAATCCTGGCAGCTAATTAGCCTCTAGACTGCTTTTACAAGCAGTGGGAGGGAATGCCCCCCCCACCATCTTCCGTGTTTTTTCTCTGGCTCTCCTGTCTCAACAGGGAACCTGAGCATGCAGCCGGTGATTCAGCCAGCTGACCATAGAGCTGATCAGAGACCAGAGTGGCTCCAAACATCTCTATGGCCTAAGAAACCGGAAGCTACGAGCATTTCATGACTTAGATTTCGCCGGATGTAAACAGCGCCATTGGGAAATTGGGAAAGCATTTTATCACACCAATCTTGGTGTGGTCAGATGCTTTGAGGGCAGAGAAGAGATCTAGGATCTAATAGACCCCAATTTTTTCAAAAAAGAGTACCTGTCACTACCTATTGCTATCATAGGGGATATTTACATTCCCTGAGATAACAATAAAAATGATTAAAAAAAGGAACAGTTTAAAAATAAGATAAAAAAGCAAAAAAAAAATAAAGAAAAAAAAAAAAGCACCCCTGTCCCCCCCCCCCCCGCTCTCGCGCTAAGGCGAACGCAAACGTCGGTCTGGCGTCAAATGTAAACAGCAATTGCACCATGCATGTGAGGTATCACCGCAAAGGTCAGATTGAGGGTAGTAATTTTAGCAGTAGACCTCCTCTGTAAATCTAAAGTGATAACCTGTAAAGGCTTTTAAAGGCTTTTAAAAATGTATTTATTTTGTTGCCACTGCATTTAAAGCATGTCATGTTTGGTATCCATGTACTCGGCCTAAGATCATCTTTTTTATCTCATCAAACATTTGGGCAATATAGTGTGTTTTAGTGCATTAAAATTTTAAAAAGTGTGTTTTTTTCCCTAGAAAATGCGTTTGAAAAAATCGCTGCGTGAAAAAAAAAAAAAATGAAACACCCACCATTTTAATCTGTACGGCATTTGCCTTTAAAAAAATATATAATGTTTTGGGGGTTCATAGTAATTTTTCTTCCAAAAAAAAAATATTTTTTTCATGTAAACAAAAAGTGTCAGAGAGGGCTTTGTCTTCAAGGAGTTAGAAGAGTGGGTAATGTGTGACATAAGCTTCTAAATGTTGTGCATAAAATGCCAGGACAGTTCAACCCCCCTCCCCAAATTACCCCATTTTGGAAAGTAGACACCCCAAGCTATTTGCTGAGAGGTATGTTGAGTCCATGGAATTTATATTTTGACACAAGTTGCGGGAAAGTGACACATTTTTTTTTTTTTTGCACAAAGTTGTCACTAAATGATATATTGCTCACACAGGCCATGGGCATATGTGGAATTACACCCCAAAATACATTCAGCTGCTTCTCCTGAGTACGGGGATACCACATGTGTGGAGACTTTTTGGGAGCCTAGCCGCGCACGGGAACCCTGAAAAACCAAGCACCGCCTTCAGCCTTTCTAAGGGCGTAAAATTTTTGATTTCACTCTTCACTGCCTATCACAGTTTCGGAGGCCATGGAATGCCCAGGTGGCACAAAACCCCCCCAAATGGACCCTATTTTGGAAAGTAGACACCCAAAGCTATTTGCTGAGAGGTATAGTGAGTATTTTTGCAGACCTCACTTTTTATCACAAAGTTTTGAAAATTGAAAAAAGAAAAAAAAACATTTTTTTTCTTGTCTTTCTTCATTTTCAAAAACAAATGAGAGCTGCAAAATACTCACCATGCAAATAGCTTGGGGTGGTCTACTTTCCAAAATGGGGTCATTTGGGGGGGTTTTGTGCCACCTGGGCATTCCATGGCCTCCGAAACTATGATGGGCAGTGAAGAGTGAAATCAAAAATTTACGCCCTTAGAAATCCTGAAGGCGGTGATTGGTTTTTCGGGGCCCCATACGCGGGCTAGGCTCCCAAAAAGTCCCACACATGTGGTATCCCCGTACTCAGGAGAAGCAGCTGAATGTATTTTGGGGTGTAATTCCACATATGCCCATGGCCTGTGTGAGCAATATATCATTTAGTGACAACTTTTTAATTTATTTATTTTTTGGTCATTATTCAATCACTTGGGACAAAAAAAATAATATTCAATGGGCTCAATATGCCTCTTAGCAATTTCCTTGGGGTGTCTTTTTCCTTTTATAGCGCAAAAAATAAAAACCGCAGAGGTGATCAAATAACATCAAAAGAAAGCTCTATTCGTGGGAAGAAAAGGACGCAAATTTCGTTTGGGTACAGCATTGCATGACCGCGCAATTAGCAGTTAAAGCGACGCAGTGCCAAATTGTAAAAAGTGCTCTGGTCAGGAAGGGGGTAAATCCTTCCGGGGCTGAAGTGGTTAAAAATATATAACTAGTAAAAATGGAAAATTGTTTCATACTTACCGTAATTTTCCTTTCCTGGCGCCTATCCATGGCAGCATACCTGTGATAAGCTCCACCCCCGGAGTCCTCCCTTCAGGATAGTTAATACATTATAAAAGTGACAACCATACCCCCCACTCGCATTCTCCTATTATATCAAATACCATGGGAGGGCATGTATGCTGCCATGGATAGGCACCAGGAAAGGAAAATTACGGTAAGCATGAAACTATTTTCCATTTTCCTGGTGCCTCCATGGCAGCATACCTGTGATACAATAAATAGTAATGCTCATAAAGAAAATTATATTAAGGTAATACGAGAGCTGACTTAATCGGCCTTCTCCCAAAATCCACTGAAGTGAGTGCTCCTGGATCAATTCTGTAATGCCGCATGAACGTGTTTGGGGATGACCACGTGGCCGCCTTGCAAATGGTTTCCACAGAGAAATTAGCCCTTGCCGCCCATGATGAAGAGATTGCCCTTGTTGAGTGGGCTTTCACCGCCGGAGGATCCATTCCTCTAGCTCGATACACTTTTTGGATCAGCTTGCAAATCCAGGAAGCGATAGTTATTGATGTGGCTTCTTTCTCTCTATTCCTGCCCCAAGGAAGTATGAATAGTTTGTTTGACGCTCTAAAGGGACTGGTGGCTTGCAGGTAGCATCTTAGCACCTTAGAAATGTCCCATTCTTGCAGAGAACCCGAGAGTGGATCCGTAAAGGTAGGCATTGCCCAGACTTCCGAGAGAGTGGCTCGACAAGAGACTTTTGGGACAAATCCCCGAACTGTCTGCAGTTCCACCCTATCCGGAAAGAAAGCTATGTGCTCCTCTTCTGCCCCCAAAGCTTGTAATTCCGAGGCTCTTTTCCCTGACGTCACTACAATTAGAAAGACTGTTTTGAGCGTCAGGTTCCATAAGGAAGTGGATTCTATTGGAACGAAAGGCTGAGCCATCAGACAGTCCAGTACAAAGGGCAGATCCCAAGCAGCAAAGGAACATTTTACTGGAGGTCGAATTTTCTTGACTGCCCTGAAAAACTGAATGATGAGTGAGTCTTCTGCCCATCTTTTCTGGGTAGCTGCCGAAATCGCCGCAACACCTGAACTTTAAGTGAACTGAGACTGAGACCAAGGTCCAAGCCAGCTTGCAAAAATTCCAAGAGCAGTGTAGTGGATGGCATTGTAGGATTCGAACACTTGTCTGCTACAAACAACTTGAACTTATTCCATATTTTCGGATACACATAATTTGTGGAGGGTTTTCTGGCCTTTAAAAGAGTCAAAATCACATGTGCAGAACACCCTACGGACTGGAATTTCTCCCTTTCAACATCCAAACATGTAGGTTCAGCTTGTGAGGAGCTGGATGCACAAATCTCACTTGGGAGAGAAGCTGAGGAAACACCGAATCTTGAGCGGGGGCACATACTGAGGCTCATTGCCCAGGGGATCCATAGCCTCCTCGGCCAGTAAGGAAGAATATCCACCACTTTGACTGGTTCCCTCATCAATCTGAGTAGAAACTTCGAAAACCAGGGTCTGGGAGGGAACGCATACGCCGTCTTGCAATGCCATGGACTCGAGAGGGCATCTACTGCTTCTGATCGTGGATGAGGCAGGCGGGAGAGAAATCTTGGCAATTTGGCATTCGTTGGAGAGGCAAAAAGGTTGATTTCCGTAGGATTCTGCAAACTCCTGATCCAATTGAACACCGAAGGGTAAAGAGATCATTCATTGTTGTCTTGAAAATAGCGAGACAGATGATCTGCCTTTTGATTCAGATGGCCCAGCAGGTAAACCTCTTTCAGATCTAGCAGATTTCTCTCCACCCACAACATAATGGGCTCCACTTCTCTCAGTAAAGTGATGCTGTGGTTTCTCCCCTGATGTTGTATATACGACACAGCTGCTGTGTTGTCCAGGCCTACTAGGACTTGCTTCTGGTGCAGATGTTCTCCCAGACTCACTAGGGTTAGATAGACCTCCCATAATTCCAAGACATTGGAGACTACCCCCTTCGTGGGAACGTCCCACCTCCTTTGTACCACAAGGTGATCGCAGTGTGCTCCCCCAGTGAGCTTGCATCGGTGGTAAGAATAGTCCAGGAGGGACAATGAAGAAGATGAGGATTTGAGATTATGTCCTCTTTCGACAACCAAAGGAGACTCCTCCTCATGGAAGCCGAGATCGCAATTCATTGACACAGTGATTTCCTCCTCCATTGCATTAGGAAGCCCATTTGAAAAGTCCTCAAATGCCAATGAGCCCAGGGTAGCATCGGGATACAGGATGACATGGTCCCGATTAGACTTAAACAATTTGAGGCTGACATTTGAGAGAGTGTTCTTACATGGCACATCTTCTGGCCGTCACTTTCTGGGGGGGAGACACCCTGTTCCGATTAAGGTGTTGAAAAGAGCGCTGGGGTAAATCATTACCTGGGTCGGGGTCAAGAGACTCTTCTCTGCATTCACCAACCACCCAAATTACTTCAGGGTGGATAGGAGAATTTCCCTGTGCAGCAGTTGGCCTGGACTGGGCGCTAGTAGTAGGATGTTGTCCAGAAAGTGAAAAACTTGCAGTCCTTTTTCCCTGAGGAGTGCCAGGACTGCAATTAACACCTTCGAGAATATCCTTGGGGATGTGCACAGCCCGAAAGGGAGGCACTGGAACCGGAGGTGTGTGGGACCCACTGCCACCCTTAAGAATTTTTGGAAGGCAGGGAGAATGGGGACCATCTGGATGATCATTTGTAAGGATTCCATCTTGAAAGAGTCCAAATGTATAAAACAATTTAATCTTTTCAAATCCACTACTGGTCTCCACTCTCCACTCTTTTTGTGAATAAGAAAGAGAGGAGAATAGAATCCTGTGAATCTCTCGGAGGGAGGGACAGGGATTACTGCTTGCTGAACTAGCATTAGGTGAAGGTATTTCTGCAGAGCCTCCGCTTTTTGAGGAGAAGCTGGTTGTTTTGTTAGAATGAACGAGTCTTGTGGGAGATGAACTAGGAATGTCCAGAAATGACCAAAATGGACTGTAGATACCACCCAAGGATTTTTGCACCAGCTGGACCAGACTTCTGCCTCTTCAACCTGGCACCTACTGGAGGGAGTTGGAGTGGCCTCCTGTCAAAAAGTTTTCATCCCCTCCTGGGGATTGGAGAGACTCCTCTGTTTGACTTTAGAAAAGTGGCCTGAGTACTTCTCCAATTCTTTTTGTTATCTCTATTTTGCCGGAAGTTCTTGTTCTTGGGGGATTGAAACTTAGAAGACACAACTCGAGACATCTGTCCTGGGGGAGCAATCCGGATTTTCCCCCAGTCACTCTAGAGATTGCCTTCTCCAGTCTATCCCCAAAGAGAGCCTTCCCATCAAAGGGGATTTTGCACCAGTTCTGTTTCAATGCTGCGTTGGCTGCCCACGGCTTCAGCCACAGCGCTCGCTTGGCCATAATTGTGTGCAGCAATGCTCTGGCTGAGTACCTCATCGAATCAATAGCTGCTTCCCCTATGAAATCCACAGATATGAGCTGTATTTTAACCACTTGCCAAAGAAAAATGATATATATGACAATAAGCAAAAATAGCGGCGCTAGATGTGTAATGAAGCAGGTGTTTGATCACCCCAAGGTGACATATAACTGAAAAACACTAAATATACATAGTGAAAAATAGAAATAATGAATAATAAATAATAAATATTGATTACACCCTGTGACAAGTGAAAAACTAAAAATAATCAAAAATAATCAGCGCAAAAAAATAGTCCATAAAGTGTTCAAATGAATACAGAATCAATGTGAAATCCTCCTATTCCATCCACCACACCAGTGTATCAGTGATTCCACTCCCCTAAAGAAACGCACTCACCGAATTCCAATGCCTACACTCTCATGTTAAGACGCTTTTAAACCACATGGACAGGGCTTCAAAACGAGTATCCAAATTCCAACCATGTGTATCAAATAATTCTCCACATGTAAATAATAAAAGTGCACCAATAGTGTAATAACGTAAAAAAAACAGTTTATTAAAATATGCTTTGAATCTTCAATTTTTGCACTCACATTGTGAAACTTTAAAACCAGCAAAAGTGATCACAGCAAGACTTTCAATCTCTCCAAAGCAGCGGTCACGGTGGAGCCGAGGTGTGCAGGCGTATAAACAAATCTCACCCCTTCCTTGGTCCTGGATCTCAACTCGCTCATCCACTTCCTAGTCCGACATACAGCGTCCTACGTCAGTGATGATAATTGCCGTACAGCCACGCCGTATTTACATGGTGTGTTCAATAAAAACATGGTAACAATAAATTCTTTGTGTGTTATTAGTTTAAGCAGACTGTGATTGTCTATTGTTGTGACTTGTGATGAAGATCAGATCACATTTTATGACCAATTTGTACAGAAATCCATATCATTCCAAAAGGGTTCACATACTTTTTATTGCAACTGTATATGTATATTTTGCGTTTTTCGGTTATATGTCACCTTGGGGTGATCAAACACCTGCTTCATTACACATCTAGTGCCACTATTTTTGCTTATTGTCATATATATAATTTTTCTTTGACAAGTGGTTAACCTCCCTGACGGTAATCCCGAGTGTGGCTCGGGGTTAAAATTCAGTCCCATTAGCGGTAACCCCGAGCCACACTCGGGATTACATTGCAGGATCCTGGAGCGGCCTTACTTACCTTGTCCCCAAGATCCTACGATGTCCCCGTTGTGTCTGCGGGCTCTGTCTCCTCCGAAAGCCTCTCCGTGCCAGGCTCCGCTCTCTGCGAGCGTCGCGACGCACGGGGGCGGAGCCTGGCGGGCAATTTCCAAAAAATTTACAAACCATAACACATACAGTATGAAATTATTTCACATCCCTTTTGTCCCCAGTGCTTTGGCCCATGCCCTGCATGCAGTTTATATTATATATACTGTTCTTTCTGCCTGGAAACTGGAGATTGTCCATAGCAACCAAAAAGTGTCCCTTTATGTCAAAAGTGGCTTTAGACCAGCTAGAAAACAGCGATAGTAAATTAGAACACTTGCAGAATTGAGCGATAGTGAATCGTGGGGAAATGTATTTTAATATTATTATATTATTATTTTTTTTTAATTATTTATATTTATTTATTATATTATAATTTATGTTTTTGTGTTTCAAACTTCATCATACCCGGGATATCTACTAGACTCTTGTTTGGACAGATTTAAGTGTGTTATTGTTAAGAATTACAGGCCTACAATATAAAACGCCAAATTTCCATGCAAAATAATTGTACCGCTTTCAGCACCTAAAATCCAAAATAATCATACCGCCAGGGAGGTTAAAATACAGCTCACGTTTGATTTCTTTTAAAGTGGCAACTTCTAGATAGATCTCCTGTCCTGTGGCGCAGTGGTGGTATTTTGAGTGGTGGCTAGTTTTTCTTGAATTACCAACAGGAATTGAAATCCGCAGATAATTTGAGCTCCTCCAATGCTTTAATTATGTCATCTTTTGGTACATCCTCACGAATGGCTGTCTCAATATTCTCGGTCCAGACCCTGATGGCATTAGAGACTGAAGCTAATGCTACCACCGGCCTTCAGGCTCCTCTGACCAACTGGTAGGCCTTTTTTAAGTCTGCGTCTATACACCTATCCAAAGGGTCTTTAAAGGAGGCTGAGTCCTCCATTGGCAGGGTGATATTTTTTGCCAGGCGTACCACTGCAGCATTGACTACTGGAGGAGTGTCCAAGAGTGCAGAGTCAGACTCTGTCAAAGGATATAACTTTTGAAGCCAGTTTAAGGAGAAGCGTTTATCCATCTTCTTCCATTCCCCCTCTATCCGATCTTTTAACTCCTCCATAAAGGGAAAAAAGGTAAGT
This sequence comes from Aquarana catesbeiana, assembly GCF_042186555.1. Lineage (NCBI taxonomy): Eukaryota > Metazoa > Chordata > Amphibia > Anura > Ranidae > Aquarana > Aquarana catesbeiana. The sequence goes on from NC_133328.1 coordinate 471,919,007, forward strand.
TTAAGGTACGTGCCCTTACCTAAGAAAGCGAGGGTCTTGGTCTGATGGCGGCTGACTCATAACTGTCGGGGGGCAGGTAAGGGCAGAAATTCAGCAGGATAGGATACTAGAGTCAAAAGAAAGCAAACCAGATAAAACAAAAAAGGGGAAAGTAAAGTCTTACCCCCCGCCCAGCCCATCTATGCTAAAAAAAAAAAAAAAATTATATATATATATAATTATATATTTATTTATTTATTTTTATATTTCCCTTTTTTTATAAAAAAGGACCCTAGCAGCCAGGCAATAAAATATATATAAAAAAGTTTAATCAACAGCAACAATAAAAGGCAACTCTTTTTTCTTTTGACCCCACCAGAAACTACTTACTTTTCTGAGAACACTGCTTCCCACAAGAGAACTCCTAAGGCAGGACCTTCTACCACCAGAGCCTGCCCCTAACTAAGCATTAAATACTTAAATAGGGAAGTGGGAGGCGAATTCGCCTGTTTCCCCTCCCCGGCTCCTCCTCCTGACAAGAGAGAGGCCCAGAGACCCAGAGGATTTTGCCCACAAGCAAGATGGCGCCAACGGCGTCATCCACCTGCGCATGCGCCGAACGGCCGCGGGACCCGCTCGGCCAATCAGACGCAGACCGAGACTAGAACACCGCCCCCCTCTCGGTGCTTTCACACTCCGGCGCTCGCCGCTCAGGGGAAGCTTAAGAGCCCTTGCACACTGGGGCGGGGGGCGGCGTCGGCGGTAAAACGCCGCTATTATTAGCGGCGTTTTACCGTCGGTATGCGGCCGCTAGCGGGGCGGTTTTACCCCCCGCTAGCGGCCGAGAAAGGGTTAAATACCACCGCAAAGCGCCTCTGCAGAGGCGCATTGCCGGCGGTATAGCCGCGCTGTCCCATTGATTTCAATGGGCAGGAGCGGTAAAGGAGCGGTATACACACCGCTCCTTCACCGCTCCGAAGATGCTGCTGGCAGGACTTTTTTTACCGTCCTGCCAGCGCATCGCTCCAGTGTGCAAGCCCTCGGGGTACTGTGATATAATGTACTGTGATATAATGAAGCAGAGCATGATCCCCTCCCTTCGGAGACTGGGCCCAGGGCAGTATTCCAACATGATAATGACCTCAAATACACCTCCATGATAACCCCTTCCTTGCTAAAGAAGCTGAGGGTAAAAGTGATATACTGGCCAAGCATGTCTCCAAACCTAAACCCTATTGAGCATCTGTGGGGCATCTTCAAATGGAAGGTGGAGGAGCGCAAGGTCTCTAACATCCACCAGCTCCATGATGTGGTCATGAAGGAGGACTCCAGTGGCAACCCGTGAAGCTCTGTTGAACTCCGTGCCCAAGAGGCATATATATATAATCTCTAGAAACAGAACAAAGATGGCTGTCTGCCTAGTGGCTCCAACTGTTAAAGCGGAGTTCCACCCTAAAGTGGAACTTCCGCTCATCGGATCCCTCCCCCCCTCCGGTGTCACAATTGGCACCTTTCAGGGGGGAGGGGGGTGCAGATACCTGTATAATACAGGTATCTGCACCCACTTCCGGGTATAGCTAGCCGCAGCTAGCTGCAGACTCCCCGCCCACCCCCGTTGTGTTGTGGGAAATACACAGTTCCCACAACACAACGGGAACCAGTGTAGACGCGCAGCGCGACTCGCGCATGCGCAGTAGGGTACCGGGCAGTTTCCCTCAGTGAGAATGGCGGCAGCAGCACCCGAGGATCGAGGGACGGTTCTGCCTCGGGTACCGACATCGCTGGACCCCGGGACAGGTAAGTGTCCTTATTTTAAAAGTCAGCAGCTGCAGTATTTGCAGCTGCTGACATCTAAAAAATTTTTTTTAGCGAAACTCCGCTTTAAGCAGCGAATATTGATTGCAGCCTGAGACAGGGAGTTTTTTTCCACAGACTGTAAATAGATATACAGTATTTGTGAAAAGTAGCCTAAAGATTCTCTTGATGTCAGAACAAGAGAATGCTAACTATTAATATGCAGTATTTTATGTTTACCTAACGAAAAAAAAAAAGACAAATGTTTTATTGTAATCTTTTTCTTGGAGCTCTTTGAGGAACACAGTGTAATAAAAGGCTAGATGTGTGGGTTATATGCAGCTGCCTTTTAGAGATGGAAACTGGCAAATAAAAAAAATGAAGACCTGCTGACTATAACATCACCCCTAGCAGTCATGCCTCAGTTTTATGAGCAAGCAGTACATATGGTCATCCCTTGAGGTACGAAAGAATATAGTAAATAATAGATGTGTGGGACGTCCAAAAGGAGAGGTGAGCAACAGCCACTCAACAAATGCAGACTCTTACTAGATGGGTTTCTCAAGTAATAATTGTCTGAAAGGTCAGTGAAATAATTGAGGGGGCAGTTGCCTTGTAAGGCGTCATTCAAAAGGTGCTGAGGCACCAATGAGAAATGTGTTTATGTGAATGGAGCCATCTGGAGTTGTATGCAGACAGCTATGTAAGTGAAGGCAAACACAGCAGATGTACAGAAGCTGCACATCCTATTTTGACAGGCACGAAGGAGCAGTGCTTGGTTCTGTCTGTTGTGTTGGTTTACCTTTACGGAGCCTGCCTCCATATAAGCCTGCTCTCTGAGCATTGCTGTATATGGTCCTATTGCTGATGTGAGTTTTTAGGCCACTGACTTACCAGGGAACCAATGTAAAACTTGTAACTGATTAAGAGTCTGCCAGTCTTTCGACTACATTTGTTGCTTACAATGGTATAATGCAGTTTGCTGTTGGTGGTTCCTGATCCCTGCACTCCATACACATTGTAAGCTACATAGTCCTAACCAAAGTGTTCATTCTCTCAGAAGTTGCTGGTTTTAAAGGAGTTCTTCTTTAAAGTGGATGTAAACCCAATGTCATCCTTTCTAAACTACTGCCATAGGGGTTATCTATAAGGATATACATGCCTCCTGCATGTATCTTTACCTGTCAAATGTCTCCCCTCTGTCTGTTATGAGAGCTGAAAAACTGCAGATTCTGTGGGTGGGTCTGTTGTCTGGAGCTCGGTGGGTGGAGTCGTGATGTCAGTAGACTCCCCGCCCACCTCTACACTCCCTTGTCAATATGCATTTTCTCCTGTGTATTTCTTACACTGAACTTCTGTAACCACATGACTTCAGCATGCCAAATCATGCTGAGGTGTGGAACAGCCAATCCTTGCAGAGCTGCTGAAGAAAGGAGTGGGGAAGGGAATTAAAAAATCATGCCTGTGTCTTAGGCTAGTGCAGAGATATGTAAATCACCTGTCACTCACAGCAAGGGGGAGTATTTGACAAAGTTTTTCTCAGTTTGTCAAGATTTTTCTCACTGAACAATAAAAGGGGATTGCTCAGAGATGGATTAACTCTGTGTGGCAAGACTGGGCTCAAATGATAGGAAATCTTATACTCTACAGTATGATATAAAAAAAAAAAACATTTTTGGGGTTTACATCCACTTTAAGGCAGGCTTAAACAAAGCAATAGTATTGTGTGTGCAGAAAAGCAAATGTAATGGAAGAGCTTAACTTTTAGAAAAATATATTTTGTCCTGAAGTTTATGTGTGTCTATGAGACTGTCACTTGTGGCAGTGGTATTTTGTGGGCGCAAGGAATGTAGCATATGTGTACAGTGTATACAGTGAATAGGCAAAGGTTCTGTTTAAAGTTCTTCTTAAATTTGCTTATACAGTATATTTTACACTGTATAGTTTGTATAGTATAGTATTGCTATCCTTAGTTTATCCCTCCCCAACATGCTACCTACATCTTTAAATAAAACCTATTTTCATTTCAAACCTTATTTTAAACCCAGTGGTTTCATCTCCAAGTCTCAGTGCACCTCTGGTGAGCCAGGGCTGTATATAGCTTCCTTAAAACAGCAGACTACCCTAGATAATGCCTGCATGTAATGCTCACAGGTCCTCCACGATTGAGAAAACTAAAATACAAAAATCTAATGAATGAAAGGGCTAGCCAGGGATAGTCAGGCTTGGAGAGGACAGGGATAAAGGATGTGGACTTGCTTCAGCCAGGCAATGGGGCAGGCTCTATCTAACTTGTTGCAAATTGTAATGCACACTGTGAGAAGCTCACAGTGTGCAGTGAAATCACAGTAAGCATTTTTAGTACAGAAAAGAAACCTTTAAAACTGACGAAAACTGAATGTAAATCTGGAGCATAGCTTTGGCCACCTCTACTGATGGGTGCAGTCTTGCCATACCCTCCATTTGCTAATGCACACTGTGAGAAGCTCGCAGTGTGCAGTGAAATCATAGTAAGCATTTTTGTACAGGAGTGGAGCCTATAGAATTGAGCAAAACTAAAAGTAAAGCTGGAACTCAGTTTTAGCCACCTCCACTGCTGGTTGCATTCTTGCTATAACCACCATTTGCTGAGGCACATTACATTCACTGGAGAAATTGTTTGTTTTTTTAATTCTATCCCAGGGTACCCCGGGTCTGTCATAATCCTATTCATGCTTACATGTAACTGTAAAGCCAGATATAGTATGTGTTTTGTTATGCATTTAAGATTTTTTATGTAATTCATTTGAATGAAAATAAAGTTAAAAGGGACTTGGCTAACTTGTTTTCCAGTTTGCAAGTTAAGGGGCTATTATCCTTGTTCTATCTTTACTACTTGACAGATCACAATTTAGTTTGGCAGGAGGTTTGACCAGCCAGGTTAATATTGAATATGTCCCGTGTACTACACTTATCATTACACAGATCCCCTGTAACACCTTGTATTGGCAGTTTCATCTGCTCTTTTTTCGGGAGAGTTTTCTTCTTCTCCAATGTCTGACACCTTCTCTACGCTGGAAATGCGATTTTGTCAACTAGGTTGTGAAATACACCTTTCTTGTCCCTTTGCCTTTAAATGTCTTGCTTGCATGGTAAATTTGCACTTTAAAGAGTGATAAAATGTAGATTGTTTTATTAGCTGCTAGAAACCCTCTCTATCTGCTATATTACACATTGATTTTCATGTCACTTGAAATCACTGCTCAACTCACTTTACTTTGTTGCTTTTTTTTTTTTTTTTTTTAACAAGATTAGTGACTGGATTATTTTCAGCAACATCCAAAAACACTTCTGGAGAAGAGATGCCATCTTTCTGACAAAATATTGATTCTGTTGGTCTAAAACAAACACTCCTTTCTCAGGAAATGCACTCAGAGCAAACAAGAAATGTTAGTGAATTAAACCCTTGCGTGGTCAAAATCATGTAAGCTGCCCCTTATTTTCAGTGGGTGATGGCACATGAAGGAATCTGATCTCCCTAAGAAAAAGTACCCAACCACTGGGGGCATGAATATGAATGCTCAGCCAAGCTCTCTGTGGAATGGGGAAGCCTTTGTATATTGGGGAAATCAACATCAGTTGGACAAGGGTTTCTAATTTACTTAAGCCCCTGAGAAGTGTTGGAATATTATACAGTAATACCTCGGATTGCGAGTAACACGAGTTACGAGTGCTTCGCAACACAAGCTATTATTTTTTTTAAATTCTGACTTGGTTTGTGAGCGTTGTCTTGCAAGACGAGCAGGATTCAAGCCAATGGGGTGTGCAGGACACTCGGAGCCATTCAGATGTTCTTTGCTGCTAACATCGTTAATTAAACCTCATCCCTAGTTATTAAATGTCTAATAACAGTTGTATGTTAGTATTACAAAATTTATTAAAGTTATTGCTAGATATTGTGAAAACCTGGGGTCAGCAACTGCAGGCGGTGACAGGTGGATCGCAAACAGATCCCCAGGTTGCCAACACTGTGTTTTTCCCTGACAGCTTCACAGCAACCAACCCAACCCTGCAAAGACAGCCCCCGCCCCTTGCATATGTGCATCTGCAGTAGCGGGGAAAGCCTTGGAAATAGCTTGGAAGGGTTCAGGCTCCTGACAGAACATGGCCTAGCGCTTCCACTGAATGTAGTGCACACCTCCGCTCCAGCCCTCCCCTTCTGATCAATCCAAGGCATTAACGGGTGCTAGGTGAGGGGCGGACCAGTGGGGATCAGAACATGCAGCTCTGCCATGACAGCTTCCCTGCTCCACTCTGCATAAGTAAAGAACATTTGTGCCTTCCTGAAACCCCAATACTATGCCCTCCTGACCTCCCTGCACCATGCCATCCTAAACCCCCTGTACTCTGCTGTCCTGAGCCCCTGCACCATACCATCCTGACCCCCATGTACTCTGCCATCCTATCATGCCCTCCTAGCCCCCAATGCCATACCCTCCTAACTTCCCTGTATTGTCCTCCTGACCCCCCAATACCATGCCCTTCTGACCCCCGTACCGCCCAACCCCCCGAACCCTCTGTACTCTGCCCTCCTGACCCCCCAATACGGTGCCCTCCTGACCCCTCCCTCTGAACCATGCCCTCCTGACCCCTCAGTGCTGTAACCTCCTGATCTCCCTGAATCATGCCCTCCTGACCCCCCAGTACCATACCATCCTGACTACCGTGCACCATACACTCGTGACCCCCCCGTCCTACTGATAGTTTTACACTGCTCTTCATACTGTTGACCTCTGTACACTTCTCTTTATCTTATGGATCTTTTACACTGCCCTACCTACTACTGACCTTTGTACTCTGCCCTACATACAACTGACCCCTGGACACTGCCATACATCCTACTGACCTCTGTACACTGCCCAACATCCTACTGACCTCTGTACACTGCCCAACATCCTACTGACCTCTGTACATTGCCCTACATACAACTGACCTCTGTACACTGTCCCACATACTACTGACCTCTGTACACTGTCCTACATCCTACTGACCTATGTACACTGCCCAACATCCTACTGACCTCTGTACACTGCCCCACATACTACTGATCTATGTAAGCGTGTACATCGCCCCACATACTGCTGATCTCTGTACACTGCCCTACATCCTACTGACCTCTATGCACTGCTCTACATCCTACTGATCTCTGTACACTGCCCTACATCCTACTGACCTCTGTACACTGCCCTACTTGCTACTGACCTCTGTATACTGCCCTACATACTATTTACACTGGCCAAATAGCCAGGCCTGAAACTAGTCCAAGAAATCAGCCTGCAGTACCAGATGTTCTGCTTTAACAATGAATTTTAAGGTAGGCTAGTGCAGTGTTTCTCAACTCCAGTCCTCAAGGCGCCCCAACAGGTCATGTTTTCAGGATTTCCCTCAGATGAAATGGCTGTGGTAATTACTAAGGCAGTGAAAGTGATCAAATCACCTGTGCAAAATAATGGAAATCCTGAAAACATGGCCTGTTGGGGCGCCTTGAGGACTGGAGTTGAGAAACCCTGGGCTAGTGACAATAGTTTTATAAGATTTTTTACGTTTTCTTTAAGCCATCTTTAATTTTTATTGGGGGTTTGCTAGTTAACTTTCTTTAAAAGGGCATGCATGGCACCCGGTGATCTTTGATCTCTTCCATATTGTCTGGGTAGATCTCCGCCTCTCAAAGGTTGCCTACCCCCAGTGTAAACTATGTAAGAGATACTATATACCTATATAAAAGTGAAAAATGTATTTAACAAAGGAAGAACGCAAGACAGGAATTTAACTTGATTTGTCTTTGATGGAAATGTGTTTTTTTTATTTCAGAAACTGTAGTAAGTCATATGCATTTACAGTAAAGGCTACATTTTTCACATGGATGTTATCTACATTTACTACTGAGAAAAGTCATTAGGAAGAACAATTTTGAGTAACAATATCTATTGATATGTCATTGTTGACAATTATCTCATATTTATAATGGAGGATGTGTTTTAGTCATTTGAACGGAAACAGATTAAGTCTGTCTGGCTCACTACCTTACGGGCAGCAGTTCATTAATTAGATATTCTAAATGCTGCTATTCAGAATAAATAAATGATAGCACAGTTTACCAAACTGAAATCTGACAATACTTTAGATTGCATCGCAAGTTAACGTACTGATCTCAAAAGTGGATTCATTACTGGTTATGGAGTAAAAAAATAAATTTTTGTGTGTTTTTTGAATCTTTACTACTAGGTAACTTTTGGAGAACAATTTTCATAAATCAAAGGGAATCTATCACCAGCAAAAAAGTCCACATTTAAGGATCTATCCTCCTATCTTTAAAGAATTTAAACCCTTTTGTATTTTTTAATGGCGAGATCGAGAAAGGAATATCCAAGACATACTCACCAGGCTCCAACCATAACCTAAAGATCACGATTGGCTGTAATGACCCTTTAAAGTTTCAGTGTAATACAATTATGTAATACAGTCTGAACACATTCTGGATGGATGACAGGATAGATGGATGTGTCCGGCCAGAGCTGGTATTGCAGATGAGTGTTAGTATTGCAGCAAGAGTTTTTTTTTTTTTAACCAAAAAAAAGAACACCGGCATGTAGCATTTTTCTTAAAGGAATATCTGTAAAAAGCCTTTCACTCACAATTAAAATGCTAACCCTGTGCATATCAAGACAAACTTTGGTTTCTGGCAGTGGCAGAGAAAGAATCATGTAGTTGGCATTGGAATGCACTCCACTTGTGACGTAACACTTGGAGCACATACTGTACATCTCTGCCTCTTGAGCTGTAATGCAACCTCCCTCCTGCCATGCACAGTAAAGGTTTAGGTGCTAGGACGAGTTTCATGGATTCATGGAAGCTTTTTTCTTTATCAGCCCATTAACCTTGTATATTATGCTGTATTTAAATAACTAGTTCCTGATTGGTGGTTTAGGTTTACCAATACAGTAACAGTCCTGAATTTGTGATTAAACAAGGTTTTTTTTGTAAATTGATGAATTTTCATTTGTAAATCTGTGGATTTTGTTGGTGTTTTTTTAATAAAGAGTAATATAATATATTAAATATAAATACATGAATTTTGGTTGTGAATAAATTAATTTTCATTTGAAAATGAATCAGTTATATAGATAATGTTTTTTTATATTAAGAAATTCCATGGAACCCCCCCCCCTTATGTGATCAGTTTGTTAATAATAATTTTTATTACTGACTATAAAAACATCATCTGTATAAGGCAGAGTCTGCCACTACTAGATACTGAGGATTGTCACTTTGCCTAGATACACACTAGGCAAGGATTTAGTTGTGAGTGAACTACTTTTTACATCTCTTCTTTAAAGTGAAAAGCTACACTATGCTCATGATCTCTTTTTTGTTTTCTACTTGTTTTAGCTAAAGCGATGTGCATGAGTGCAGCTGCTCTCCAGGTCTCTGTCTCCTCATTGTCTGTGAGACAGCAGTTGGAGCCATTGGCTCCCATTGCTGTCAATCACAGCCAGTGAGGGAGGAAGCAGGGGCAGGGCCAAGCCCAGTAATTTGTGTCTAATGGGAACACACAGAGTGGGGCTCAGGAGCGAGCATGCTTGAGTGCCCCGATAACAAGTGACTTGATATGGGTGGCACTTGGAGAAGAGGGGGAGCCAGAAGCACCGGCGAAGGACCCAAGAAAAGGAGGATTGGGGTTGCTCTGTGCAAAACCATTACATAGCACAGGTAGGTATAAGATGTTTGGTTTTCTTTTTGTTTTTTTTAACCTTTAACCACTTCAATACCAGGCACTTTCCCCCCTTCCTGCCCAAGCCAATATTCAGCTTTCAGCGCTGTCACTTTTTAAATGACAATTGAGCGGTCATGCTACACTGTACCCAAACAAAATTTTTATCATTTTGTTCCCACAAACAGAGCTTTTTTTTGGTGGTATTTAATCACCTCTGCATTTTTTTTGCTAAACAAATAAAGAGAGACCGAGAACAAAAGTTTTTCTTTGTTTCTGTTATAAAATTTTGTAAATACGCATGTTTTCTCCTTCACTGATGGGCGCTGATGAGGCTGCACTGATGGGCGCTGATAAGGCGGCACTGATGAGGTGGCACCGATGAGGTGGCATTGATAGGCAGCACTGATGGGCACTGATAGGTGGTACTGATGGGCACTGATAGGTGGCACTGATAGGCGGCACTAATATGCAGCACTGATGGGCATTGATAATCAGCACTGATAGGCACTCCTAGATGGCACTGATGGGCACTGATAGGCGACACTGATGGGCACTGAAAGGCTGATAGATGGCACTGATATGCATTACTGATGGCAGTGGCACTGGCAGGCATTGCTGATGGGCACTGATTAGCATCTGTCTGGGCACTGATTGGCATCTGTCTGGACACCTGTCTGGGCATGGACTGTCATCCCTGGTGGTCCAGGGTGGCATTCCTGGTGGCCATCCATTGTGGGTATCCATGGTGGTCCTGGTGGCTTCCCTGGTGGTCCAGTGTGGGCATTCTCAAGGGGGGACTGCACTGATAATCAATCAGCACAGACCCCCCCTGTTAGGAGAGCCGCCAGTCAGCTCTCCTCTACTCATGTCTGTCAGATGTGAGTGAGGAAAAGCAGATAAATGGCTTTTTCTGTTTACACTGTGATCAGCCGTGATTGGACAGGGCTGATCGCGTGGTAAAGAGCCTCCATACTCTTTACCGAGGTCAGTGTTGTGGTGTGTCAGACTGACACGCCACACCACCGATCGCCACGCTGCGTGCCCACATGGGTGCGCGCCGGCAGTTATCCTGAAAGATGTCATATGATGCCCAGTCAGGATAAATGAATGTCGCAGATATAGCAGAACAACGGCCGGGTGGGAAGTAGGTAATATCACCTTAATAGGTGCAAGACTGGTCTGGCTAAAACTCTTTCTGCACTGTAAATACTATATTTATGTCAGATTTCTGATTGACTATGGTTTGAAACAATTCTAATAATCATTTATCAAATCATGTATCTAATTATTTATACTTAAAACAATGTTTTCTGGTCAGGTATGATTTTCAGCTAATTGCACTTAACAAGGCAGTTTATTTTTTTCTTCTGCTGTTGATGAGCTTAAAATGAACATTGACTACAGCCACTTCTATCATCTTACAGATAGTATTGTCAACAGCACATAATTGAAAGTATTAGCAGTTTAGGCTTTTAAAGTAAGTTAGCTGAAATAAACAGTTATCGCTAATGGTTCATATTTAAAAATGTCAGTTTGGTTGTGTGCTTTTAAATTCAATATAGGATGCATAATTATTTGTATTGTAATTGTAAGAAGCACCATTTGAAAAATAAAGTAATGAAACATGTAAAATTAATTTCTACAATTTAATTTAATTGTTTCAGAACTTTACAGTAAATTAATAGAAAATCCTTGAAGAAAAGATAAGGAGGAAAAAATAACTACAAAGCTATCGCTTTGAATACTGTTAATGTGGTAATATAAGGTAATATTCTGTTCAAGGAGAACTTAAAATTTCTTGAGTTTGTGTTTTGCCTAGGCTTTCCCCACTTCCTTAAAACAGTCTAGATATGGGAAACTACAGAGTGTACTTAGTAGGAGAAATTAGTCAGGGAAGGTGGTTGATTAGAGCTAGAATATGCATGTATGGTAGTAAACACAATGTACTGACAAAGGAGTGTAAGAAAACTAGACTGGATCTTCAACTTTTAAACATTGTATGCGCTTATTCAATAAACAATACAAAGAGCAGAGTACTAATTGAAAAGGGCAGTAACCATAGAAACCAATCAGAAGTTATCTAACACTGGCCTAACTTTGATAAAGTCAATTCTGAATGTTGTTATGGGTTACTAGTTACTGCCAGGGCTTTTTTCTCAGATAATAGGTACAGAATCTCAATCAAATCCCCACCACAACCCCCCCCACCTACCTCCATGTAGGAAAAGAGCAAAGAATGGGTGTGGCCAAATGTGCACTAACAGTGGGAGGATTTTAAAAGGCATTGTCAAATACCAGGAGTGAGGTTTGCATGAGTTCAGATGTGTGCTTTGTACAGAGTCAGGAATGCGCTATGCACAGAGTGCGGAGTTCAGGAGTGCGCTACATAGAGAGTGTAAAGTTCAGGAATGTGCTCCGCACAGATGGCAGGGTTCAGGATTGCTCCAAATACAGAGTGTAGAGTTCAGAAGTGCACTGCATACAGCATGCAGGGTTCAGGAGTGCACTACATACAGAGTACAGCATTCAGAAGTGCACTATGTACAGGGTGCAGCGTTTAGGAGTGCACTAGTACATTACTCAGGAATGCATTATGAACAAGGTTTAAGGTCCAGGAGTGTGCTATGTACTGGATGATGGGCTCAGAAGTGCACTATAAATAGGGTTCAGGGCTCAGGAGTGCATTATGTATTGGGTTCAGGGCTCAAGAGTGTGCTACATATAGTGAGAAGGGCTCAGGAGTGCGGTATGTACAGAGTGCAAGGTTCAAGAGTGCATATCTCACAGGCCAGTTTACCCCAAATTCTCCCCAAAGCCCTAGTACAGAGCTCTCCTTTCTCCCCCAAATCCTCTCTCCCCCAATTAGAGTGTAGCAGAGTAGAGGGAAGGGCTGCTGCAGAAGAGCACTACAACTTACAGTATCCAGGATGCTGCCACAGGCTTTAAGAGGAGCTGTCGCTAAGTCTACAGCATCTGTGCGTATTCCTTGCCCCCTCCTCTGCTCTCATAAGAATATGTAGGTCAGGAAAGGTTCCGCTTCTTGTGGTGCACTTTTGCGTGTACACATTGAAACTGGCTTCTGTGTTTGCAAGTGACAGAAGTGAGTGGGCAAGATGCCAGCACTGTTCCACCACATTCTGGCTGAAAAATGTCCTGGTTACTGTACTTCACTTCTAGCATTTTGCTGATTGCACTGCTTATTGAATAAGTCTGTTAATGTACATTTGCATTGTCATTTTTAAGGTCTGCTCAAGTGGAATAGGCTCCCCCCAAAGCTATCCCTTGCTCAACTTCTCAACTCATTAGTCCTGAGATTTAAGCAAAATTATATTCCCCCTTCTTAGTAACCCAGGCTCTTTCACTACCCAACCCCCTCCTGAACCATACAAGATCACATGCACTCAACATAGCTGGGTGCCTTTGGGGCATGTTGAGCTAAGCCCAATACCAACCACAAAGCACCTTGTACTCATTTAAAGGGGCTTTCCACATTCTGTAAAGCCCCCTGCCTGCAGCCCCCCACAACCCCAGCCTAGGGTTGTGTGGAAGAGGCCCTTGTTCACCTGAATATTGGAACAAGGTGGTTGACTTTTGGGGTGCCTGAGCCCCTCCTCCCCCAAGCATCCACCCCCATTTCATGGGCTGGCTTGCTGTGTGTTTGGCTAGGGCAGGGATATGCAATTAGCAGACCTCCAGCTGTTGCAGAACTACAAGTCCCATGAGGCATAGCAAGACTTTGACAGCCAGAAGCATGACACCCAGAGGCAGAAGCATGATGGGACTTATAGTTTTGCAACAGCTGGAGGTCCGCTAATTGCATATCCCTGGGCTAGGGTTTTGTTAGCGTGTGGGAGGGGCACAATATTTTTTTAGTTTGGGGTGGTATTTTTCACGTGAGGGTTCTTATTTTAAGCCTTAACAGACCCAAATGGCCTTGTATGTATTGGGGGGCAGGCTATTTTTTGTTTTGGGTTAAAATCTTGCAGCTGAAATGTAGATTTGTAAGTTTTCTCTAAAGCCATACATCTTTGAAGCAGCATTTTGGATACATGCTACAGATGCACCACTTTACAGGCAGAATAAGCCCCACCAAGTTACTAGCTTTTAAGCAATTTAGCATTTTTAAAGGCACTTCTTGTTTCGTTTTTGGGGTTGTACAAATTGGTGACATTGATATTTGTCCCTCGGGTGGAACCTGGGCCCCCATACCCATTTTAAGGCCAATAACTGGAATATAAGCCAGCCAAGTGGGGACTAGCAAAAATAACAAGTCAATTCCCGTAGACTACAATGGTATTTGTTGTATAACTTTTGCCCATGTTAGGCTCTTTGTTTGCCCCCTGGACCGGGTAGTGTTTGTCCCATCTGTAATTTTGTAGCATGCTGGAAGATGTGCTTAATTTTGTGCTAGATGCATTTGGGTTGTTCTGGGCATGCTCAGGGACTTTGTTTTTTTGCTGTGGCTTTTGGTGTGTGAAATGCATTTGGGTTGGCTTGGGCAGGCTCAGGGACTTTGGGGTTTTTTTGTGCTTTTTGTGTGTGAACAAGACTTGGATTTTTCTGGGCATGCTCAGAAAGTGTGTTTTTTGGGTTAGTAATTTAAGGACATCCTTAATAAGTGTGTGTGTGTGCGCGTGTGTGTGCGTGTCAAGAGAGTACATTTGGGTGTCCTTATAGAGTTTGTAACACATGCATTTTCTCTTTGCATTTTGTTTGTTATGTCTTTGCAAAACAGATGTGTTTTAGAGCAAGTATTTTTTACTGATAACACACTCACAGGTGGAGAGGAGGAGGAGCCGGATGTGGGTGGGGTCGGGTCAGAGCTGAGCCTGGGCTGCTGGGTGTCCCTCACACCATGATGCCTGCTAAAACAGGCCCGTGGACCATGCACTAGTCTCTGGCCGCCCCCCCCCCTTCACCCTTGTCCGAACGGCGTTGTCGGTTCCGGCGGTCTCAGCTCCTGGTCTCTCGTCCTTGGGCTCCAACGGAGGAGGGTGGAAACGGGGGGAGCGGTGCCCTGACTCCTTAGTTACAGCGGCCGCTGCAGACAAGATTTTGGACGGCTCCACTGAACCTCCGCAAACGGGGGAGAGGAGGGGAGAGGAGAGGAGACATGCACGGTCCATTACCCATCAGAACCTAATGGGACGGCTCGCCGGGATCGAGGGGGAGAGGAGGGATTGAGAGTAGCAGAGAGTGATAACCCGATACAGAACCCGATACAGAAGCTTGATGGTAAAGTCAAAGAAATCGCATGGAACAGGCGCATGCCCTAGGAGAGAAGAAAGTGGGTAAGACTCTGGTTCTTTTAGCTGCCTGAAGATGGGTAAGTGATGCATTAAATCACTTGTTGCTAAAGTGCAAGGATACCTGCTCATATTGTGTCAGTTACTGCGACTTTCCACTTGCGACTATATCGCATCAAAGTAGCATCAAGTATAACATCATTCCCTACACTAATCTTGGTCTGCTGTTGCATTTAAGATGGCTAAGTGAGGCCTCGGACTATTTCCAACATTGCTAATCTGCCAAGCTGTATAGAAACATTGCCTTATATGTGTCTTTATATTGCCTTATTAGTATACGTGACTCTACCATAACAAGACTCCTCTCTCATATGAAACTATTTCATACTAACAAGCTGGTTTATATCGGTGCTGGGGGGTGGGTAAGGGACGCAAAGAAGTACTTTCAGTAGTGTCAATCTATATGGATACTGCATACTTCTGTTTGACCAGTACACCGCTGCACCTGCATATGCGACTTTGCTGCAACTTGAGATCACAAATACACAATATCTCACTATAACAATAGGCTGACTTATTCCTGTGTCGGAAGTTGGGTGTATGATATAGTGGACTAATCCCATTGATGTAAGCAGTATGGAAATAATCGCATTCTAGGGGACTGCCGTACTGATCCACATACAAAAGTGACTGTAGTATAATAATATATCGCTAAAATATAACACTATAAGTGGAGTAAATACTATGGTGCAACGAATTAAATATTTTGGGGGATCAAGGTAATCCCCAGTGCCATAGGGAAAGTCAGAAAACACACCACACATAATAGAGGAGGAACCACTAACCAGGTATAGGTAGAAAAAATGAGAGGAAGATCAACAAAAGGACCTGCAAATCCACCCAGAACAAGTGCAAGCCCGGGAACCATCAGAAAATATATGATGAATGAAAGTAACAAAGAAAGTAATTCAACAGGTGCAAAGAATAAAACGCCAGATCGAACGGCTAAAATGGGTACAAGAAAACAAATGGCGGAGATGGATTCAAGACCCCCCAGTAACGAGATAGAAGTAGAAACTGCAGAAGAAATCCAGCAGGCAAACCAGCTCCCTACCAAGGGAGAAATCGCTGAAATGTTTGCGAAACTGGAGGCCTCAATCAGAGGTGAGATCAGCGCTGTAAATGAGAACATGAGCCACCTATTAACCAGAGTGGAGGAAGTTGAAACAACAGTGGACAAACAAGGAGAAGAAATAAGAAAATTGAGACAGCAGATAGAAGTGCTGCAGAAGGAACAGAGGTATATAAGGTACAAAATGGAAGACCAAGAAAATCGCAGCAGAAGAAAAAACCTCCGGATTAGAGGCCTCCCGGAAGCGCATGGTGAAAATGAAAACCTACAGGAAAAAATGGAGGAAATTTTCAAAGATTTGAAGAGCCCTTGCAATATCAGCGGTAATTTAAACCTAGACAGAGTCCATCGAATTAGGAAACCAGCCGAAATTAGGGGAGACACTCCGCGGGATGTAATAGTGCGATTCCATAGCTTCCGGGACAAAGAACAGATTAGCATGAATTTAAGGAGAAACCCACAGGTGAAGTACGGTGAAACAAATTTACACATCTTCCAGGACCAAGCCGCAGAAACTCTAAGCAGAAGAAGAATTTTGAAGCCATTACTAGCTGCCTTAAAGGCGAACGAGGTCCAATACTCCTGGGGCTTCCCTGCCAATCTTACTGGACGTAAGGACGGCCGAAAGGCGGTGCTGAGATTTCCGGAGGAGACCCAGAATTTCTGCGATCGACTTGGAATCCCAGTAATGGAGATCCCGGGGTGGTGGGAGAAAAGCGGAAGTCAGGAACACTTAGGGGACCCTGTCACTTGGAAACCAATACTAATGACAAAAGAACACAGGGACTGAAAGAGGCCTCGAATGTTAAAAGTGATTGAAAATGGATTTGTCTTTCTCTCTCTCTCTCTCTTCCCTCTTTGTTTCTCTCTCTATACGATCTATTGTCGGTGGGGGCGGGGGGGGGTGGGTGGAGGGTGTGTGGGAGGGATGGCTGGGATTACACCCAGGGGGAAGCTCTTGGCCAGACTAGACCCTCCTCTGAGCTCAACCTCTGGGGAGTAAACCGTGTGGCCAGGTGGAGTGGGTAGGCCAGGGTTTCTTTTTTCTTCATTCAGGGGGCTCATGTGGCACCCCAGTACTCCCCCCAACTTGATGGGAAAGGGGAAAAGGCGAGGGGCTGGGCGGGAGGGATTTGGGGGGAGGGAGGTGGGTGGGCAGGAGGAGGGGGGGGATGGGGGGGGAGGGTACACGGGTGGAGAGGGAGGAGGGGGGTTGAGGGAGGGGGGGTGGGGGGGTTAAGGGTAGGACGAGACCAATCCAATCCTTGGTGGATCCGACTATTCAGCCAGGAGGGGCTACGTAAAGGTGTAAATGGGGCTAAAATAACAGGATGGCTGGGATAAATATAGTCACATATAATGTGAGGGGCATCAACTCCCCCATAAAATGTGCGAACATAATGGGAGAATTGAGATCCCTGAAAGCAGAGGTAGTCCTCCTTCAGGAGACCCACCTATACCTAGGCAAAAGCAAGAGAATAGCTACAAGCGAGTTTCCGTACTGGATCTATGGAGACTCCCCGATAAGAGGGGCAAAAGGAGTGGCGATTGGTTTTGCAAAGGGAGTTGGGTTCACAATAGAGGAGAGAGTAATTGACCCGGAGGGTCGCTTCTTGTTCATAAGAGGTAGCTTGAAAGGGATGGAATGTTCCCTGGCAAATATCTACTGCCCAAATAATAACCAAGCAAGGTTCCTAGTGGGAATCTTGGCAAAGTTTGAAACCTTTAAGAGAGGTAGGGCCATTATCGCAGGAGACTGCAATATATGTTTAGAGCCAGGTAAAGACAGTACGTCGCGTGCTCGGGGGTCCGAAGGCAAGTGGATGAAAAAACTCAGGAAAAAACTGCGTCATCAGCAGCTGGTAGATATATGGAGGATGCAACATCAGAACATAAGAGATTATACCTTCTATTCCCCCGTTCACGCGACATACTCTAGGCTGGACTTATTCTTCGTGGAGCATCGCTATGTGGAAGAGGTTGAGGGTACAAGCATAGGGCCAATGACGTTCTCGGACCACGCCCCGGTTAGCCTACAAATAAAATTAAGCAAGCATGAAACACGGAGCAGTAGCTGGATACTAAATGAGGACCTCCTACATGATGAAAAGATAGACAAACTTATTAAAGAAGAACTAGAATTTTACTTTAAAGTTAATACCGCTGAGGAAACATCAGAAACTATGGTCTGGGAGGCCCATAAAGCCTATATCAGAGGGATCATGATTAAGGCGGGGGTAGAGAAAAAGAGAAGCCAGGGAGAGACCTTTCGCGTGCTTCAGGAGGAAATCATTAAATTAGAGCAACATCATAAGAAAAAGGGGGATAGCGAAACACTGGCAAAACTATTTAGGAGCAGGGAGGCTATACGGCAGTTAATTGAACAGGAAAATAGGAAGAAGTATAACCTTGTTAAAAAAGAAAGGTATGTAGGCAGTAACCGACCTGGTAGACTCCTGGCAAAGATATTAAGTAAAAAAAAAAATAACAAATATATCGACAAGATAAGATCTAGAACAAACGAGATCCAATATAGGGATCCAGATATTGCAAGGACGTTCCAAGAATTCTACAGTGAGCTTTATTCCATAAATAGAAATGTAACAACTAAGGAGAGGGAACAAAAACAAGCGAAGATCAAAAATTACCTAAGTGAAGTGGGAATGACTAAATTATCGGAAAATGAGCATACCACACTGGAGTCCCCTATTACAGAGATTGAAGTTAGAAAGGCAATTAGAGAAACACAAGTAGGTAAGAGCCCAGGACCGGATGGGTTGACAGTGCTTTATTATAAAAAATACCAAGACTATCTAATCCCTAAACTATGTGCCTATATGAACGACATAGGAGACAAGGGGGAAATGAGCAGAGAAGCCCTGGCAGCCAATATTACGGTTATTCAAAAAGAGGATAAGGATGCGACAGTTTGTTCAAACTATAGGCCTATTTCCCTGCTAAATGTGGATACTAAATTATTCGCAAAAGTGATTGCGAGCAGAATGAAGCAGGTAATAGAGAAGATCATACATCCGGACCAGGTGGGGTTTATTAGAGGTAGACAGGGACGGGATAACAGCATCAAAACCCTCCTAGTAGCCCAGGAAATCAAAAAGAGCGGAGTCCCAGGTCTACTTCTATCCATAGACGCTGAAAAAGCGTTTGATAGAGTAGACTGGGACTTCATGATGAGTACGCTCGAGGAGGTAGGCTGTGGGGAGAGGATGTGTAAATGGATTAGGGCCTTATACTCAAGACCATCGGCAAGAGTGAAAATAAATGGGACCTTCTCGGACCCAATCGACATGTACAATGGTACAAGGCAGGGGTGTCCAATCTCCCCCATGCTCTTCTTGTTGACGTTAGAACCCCTTCTATTAAGGATAAGACAGAATAGGGATATTAGTGGGGTCGTAATAGGGAATATGGAATACAAACTGGCCGCCTTTGCAGATGACATCCTGCTGTATATAACCCAGCCAAGGATATCCCTACCAAATATCATGGCTAACCTAGTAGAATACGGAAAGTTATCAAATTTCAAAGTAAACCCAACTAAATCTTGAGATAAACCACTTCAAGGAGAGTGACCACTCCTACCAAAAACACTTCCCCTTTGTGTGGGGGAAAAAAGAACTGAATTATCTGGGGGTCAAAATCACTACATCAACCGAAACGCTATACCAAGCGAACTTTATAGCACTGTTAAACGAGGTAAAAGCTGAATTGAGTAGAATTCATCTGGGTCAACTATCCTGGGCGGGAAGAATCAACATATATAAAATGGTTATACTGCCGAAAATAACTTATAAAATGCAAATGATACCAATAACACTCCCACATACATACCTCAGAAGGCTACACTTAATGTTTTCAAAATTTATTTGGAGGGGAAAGTCACCTAGATTAAAATTCTCACAATTGATTAATACTAAAGGTAAAGGGGGATGGGGAGCACCAGATATAAGGAAATATTACGAAGCTATCGCTATAGCCAGAGTGACTGAATGGGTCAAAAACATAGAAAAACAATGGGTAGTAATAGAAAATAAAATTAGTGACACTAAACTGGATAAGATTATATGGATTTCGCCTCAACAGAGAAAGTACAGCACTGAAACGCATGCAATCACTAAACACGCACTTAAGATATGGGACACCCTTCACAGAAAGGAACACTGGGAGTATAACTCACCCTTAATGCCACTTAAAGATTTAGAACAGTTTGCACCAGGGAAAGAGGAATGGTTTGGTAAATGGTTACTAGAAGAAAATATACAACTAAAAGACATAATGCATAGGGGTCGAATATGCTCATTCCAAGAGATGCAGGACAAAAGAGATATGTTAGTCATTAACCCCTGGCGCTATAGCCAATTAAAACACTATGTTGGTTCACTCCCACAGCCAATAAGATCAGTGGATAATTTAACACCACTAGAAAAAATATGCGTGGATAGAGAGGGGAGGGGGGGTTTCTCCCGGATATATAAAGTTCTAGTTGATTTAGAAAGGTTAGAAACCCCGGACTATATAGGGAAATGGGAAAAGGAGTTAGGGAGAAATCTTACAGATACAGAAGTCTCCCTGATCTTGAAAAGAGTCTCAGCCACTTCAGTTAATAGTAAACTCCTAGAATTAAATTTTAAATGCCTGACCAGAATGTACCTGACCCCCTATCGGGTGCATAAAATACATAGTGATAAGTCGCAATTTTGTTGGAGGGGCTGCTCAGAGATGGGGTCAATGGCCCATATCTGGTGGCTATGTCCGGAAATGAAAAGGTTTTGGGGCGAAGTAAGAAAATTTATCAAAGTGATAACAAACTTGGACGTCCCAAATGACCCTTGGATCTGTTTATTCCACATGAGTGATATGCCGACTAAAACATATCTCAGAACACTTTTGCCACATCTTATTGATGCAGCTAAGAGCTTAATCCCTAAGTATTGGCAAAGGAAAGAGAGGCCAAAGATGAGGGAATGGTTTAATAAAATTAATGAGATTCAGTGCTTGGAGTACCT
This sequence comes from Aquarana catesbeiana, assembly GCF_042186555.1. Classification (NCBI taxonomy): domain Eukaryota; kingdom Metazoa; phylum Chordata; class Amphibia; order Anura; family Ranidae; genus Aquarana; species Aquarana catesbeiana. The sequence goes on from NC_133328.1 coordinate 471,939,935, forward strand.
AAGATTTAGCGAAGGGACAAAAATGGGGGCCTTTGAAACAAAATGGAAAGACTGGGAAAAATTTAAAGAATCTCCAAATGCGGTTGAGATGTGGTCTACATAAGTAGAGGAATGCAGAGGACTGGATGGATATGGTCTCGGGGGGGGGGGGTGGGGGGGGGGGTGGGAGGGGGGTATGGGTAAAAGGGAAGCATTAGCTATCGTTGGGATAATTATGTATCCTCTTTTGTTTTGTAACATACTAAATTGGAGTACCAAGCAAATGTAAAGCCACGATGATGTGACGATAAGATGGGAAAGAAATTTGAATTTTAATATTTGAAAAATCTTTTCCCGGGAGAAACCTTCAAGCTGAAGTGGCAAAAAAAAAAAAAAAAAGTATTTTTTACTGAAATATTTTTGATGTTGTCAATATTTGTTGTTTGTAGGTTGTTAGTTTCACTTTGATTTACTTGTCTGTGCTGCATTATTTTGCAAAATCTTCCTCAAGATGTTGTGACTGATAAATGTTTAAATCCTTAAGAGACTGTCCGTTTGTGGGTGTAGTCCTTTGAATTCCAGTTTATTACCTCTGCAAAATGGTCAGACCTCAAAACCATATTCTGTTAGTGTCTTAAATTACCATACATGTGTTTTTTGCTTTCCTTGCTCTTTTCCAAGTCCTGTTTTGTTAACCAATATAATTTGTAGCAAATTTTTATGTTTTATGTGTTTTGTTAATAATTTGTTTTGAAGATGCATGCTCAATCCAAGTAATGCATTTTACGCTCCCTCCCTAAACAATTTTCATGTAACAGATTTCCCAGCTGTGCCTTAACTAGGCTGATTGGCATGGCAAAACAAAAAAAGGTGTGATTTCTCTAAAAGATACTTTCCTGGTGCCTTCATGGTAGCATATACATGGATTGGGCGTATGCTGCCATGGATAGGCACCAGGAAAGGAAAAACACAGAGAGGTAAGTATTCAATTTTCCATTTCCTTCCATGTGCTTCTTAGCCTCAGTCCTCAAGTACCCCCGACAGGACATGTTTTGGGAATTTATCTTAGCTAAAATAGCTGTCCAAAATACCAAGCTATTGACTCTGATTTAAAGCACCTGTGCAAGATTAAGGAAAACCTGCAAACATGGCCTGTTGGGGGTACTTGTAGACAGGGTTGAGAACCACTTATTTAGAGCACTGAGCTAAAATTTTGCTCAAGACAATCCTATTCTAATTGTGGGCATTTGAGAGAAACCAAGTCAACGTTAGAACCCCTGCTTGTCTTTTTTAGGTTGGGCTTTGTGTCCCTTTTCTGAAAATTGGCTTCACTTCCTGTCACATAGCCAAACAGGAAGTGAGGGTAAAACTCTACCAATGTCTTTCCTTGGGGACACACAGGTCAATCTAACTAGCATCCCCATTAGGCAAATTGCACTCTAGCACTTTGTTGTGTACACCCCAAATTATTAGGTATTTTGGGGTTTATTAAAGGCAAATTCTGCAATACAAGTGTAATCACTGTAAATCTGAGGGGAAGCACTGGTGATTTTATCATCCAATCATGTAGAAGCAAAGATGCTGTTTTTTTATTTTCCTTGCATGTCCACCTTGGATCCCCAGCAATTGCACTTGTAGTGCAAAGTGAATTCGCCTTTAGTAAATAAACCCCAAAGTCCAAGATACCTAATAATTTGGAGTGTACAGAGCAAAATGCTAGAGTGCAATTTATCTAATGGGGAAACTATTTAGATTGACCTGTGTGTCCCCAAGGAAAGACATTGGTAGGGTTTTACCCTCACTTCCTGTTTGGCTATGTGACAAGAAGGAAAGAAATCTGAAGAAGAAATTGGCAAAATTTGGGAGGTGTCTCCACCCTATCAGGGGTGTAGACATCCCCAAAAATTGACAAGACTTCGAATCCCTCTGCACTCTATCCCCAAGCAAAAATAAGAAGGATTTCATTTAGCTTAACTTTGTAAAAACACATTCCTAAGTTCAACTGTGACGCATGTCAATGGCCCATACATTGTTTAATAGAAAACACCAGTTGCTTTTCACTATAAACATTTGTTAGTCCAGTCCTGGAAATCTGCATCCGCTTTACTATTAATTTCCATAACAATTGGGTTCCTGCAGCTAGATCCACCAAATGCATCTAGATGCACAACCGATGTGTATGTGAGATGCGCAACTGCTGTGTACACAGGAGTATGTACCCATGGTACATATCTGGTTCCCGGAAGCGGTGGCCAGCACACGGGAATGACATCATGCCTCTCCAGGAAGTTGCTTGTACTGCTGCTAATTTCCTCCCACCACCATGTTCCGCTCACTGTTCTGAGGAAGAGATGATCCTTATTTGCAAATTAAGATAATTTTTGGTTTATTTTTACATGGGGTGGTGTTTGTGTGAGTCATGTGTCTAAATGATTTGGCCTCAAAACACACACCTACTTCCTGTGTACAGATTCACTTCCAGCCAATGTATATTGCTTCCTGCTTCAGTGTGTGTGTATATATAGCTATATCTATAGATATAGCTATATATCTATAGATGTAGGTTCTTGTGTCCACCAGCAGAGAGAAGTTGGGTAGATGTCACATTCCCAATTCTGGAGGTATAATAATGGTCTAGCACAGGGGTCTTCAAACTACGGCCCTCCAGTTGTTCAGGAACTACAATTCCCATCATGCCTAGTCATGTCTGTAAATATCAAAGTTTTACAATGCCTCATGGGATGTGTAGTTCCGCAACAGCTGGAAAGCCGTAGTTTGAAGATTCCTGATCACTCTAATAATGTCTTGAATAAAGGTGTTTTCTCATGTGCCTTGTATAATGCCCAAGAAATATCTTTTGGAACATACACGTGGGTAATGGCACATCTACATTCCAAATTTGGCACTTAAGATGTTCATTCACTATGCAATTGGCCAATCTCTGTACAACTCGATCTTTAGGCAAAATAGGTAATAGGAAGATGCACTTGAACAATTATTCAAATTATAGAAAATCAAACAGGCTCTTGCACTAAATCTAATTTATTTAAGATCTAACTGATTGCAATGCATGGTTACCTTTAAAGATCAAGATCAGAAAAAATTTAATTTCTGGGTTTAGAAACACTTCTCTTTTCTTTGTAATGTATTGAAAGATTTGAGTAAAAAAAGAAAAAAAAACACATTTTAAAGATATATTAGAAGTGATAGGAATGAGATTAGCATCAAAGGGGTTAATTAACTGAGAACACCTACTAATTGCCTAACAAGACACATCCAATGAGATGAAATTAATCAATTATATTTGGCGTGCGCTATTATCAATGAGAAAACCGCAGTTACCCTCGCGACAATTGCAGTTTACATATGCGGGTATTTATTATCCCCATTTGCGCTTCAATGTGCGCTGGTTCGCACGTTTGATTAATGACTTTTCCAGTGCACCAATTAATGTATAAACTGGTGCAGTACCTTCTTCTTAGTAAATCACCCCCACAGTACCTTGTACCCCCCCACACACATATTTCTCCTCTGTCAATCTTACCTGGATCTGTTTCCAACATTAAGAAGGGTCCCCATTGTTTTGTTTTTTTGGCAGTCCATGCCAAGGAACTGTGGGGTTGTTTTACTTAAACTGGAGAGTGCAAACTATGGGGTAGCTGTGCATGGTAGTCAATGAGCTTACAGGTTTTTTTGTCAAAGCTAGAAGCTGGCTACCATATACAACCAGATGAACCAGATTTTCTACACTCCAGTTTTAGTAAATCAAACCTTTGCCACAATATGAATATTGAGGAATTGACGATGCAAGTGTATGAGAGAACTAAAGCTTTTTTTTATACTTGGTGTCCCTGGCTACTATACATGAACTTCAACAACTTCAACTCATATTTATAGCCTGATTTTGGTTAGTCTAGGTTTGTTTGGAGCCTACCATGGCTACGCTCCAGTGGTCGCACACTCAGAGCCTGTTGTATTTTTTCCTCTTTCTTTCTTTTCCTTCCTCTTTTTCTCTTGTTGCTGGTTTGTTCCAGTTAATACGAGCTGTACACTTGTCATATGCTTGGCATGTGGTCCACGAACCTATGTAATTTTTTCCTGTGATGGGTTGAACTTTTTTTTTCTTCCAGATTGCCCATTTTCTGTGTATGACGTGTGATGCACTACTCTTTTATGGATGACATTGTAGGCATCATGTACCATTGTAATTATTGTGGACCTGTTGCAGTATTGCCCTTTCCATCCTGTTTTAAGAATGGTTTTGTATGACTTGTTACCCCCGTCTGTTTATACAGTATCATCAAAATAAAAATATTTGAAACCTAAAATTTTCTAAGTGGTATTAACATGAGTATGGAGTTTTCTCAAAGTGGCTTTTCAAATAGGCAGAACTGGCAGAAATTATACACTATGGAACCTTTGTTATCTGGATTCTGTCACTTTGAAAAATCATATTTATTGCACAGCAATCAACTTGTGATTCACTAAGAAATTAGTTCAGTAAACATCAATTTATATAAAGTAACAGGGGAGGGTGGGGGAGTAGGGCAGTTTCCGAGGCTGACCATACAATTTGTTCCCACCCAAATGGTTATGGTGGACTATCTCGGCACTGATAAACAACAACGTAGTTGATATATAGAATTAATTATTTAATACATATAGAAATAACATACAAAATAAATTTTAAAAGCAGGGTTGAGATAATCAATAAACAAATACTCAGGGTTCCCCCAAGAGGTATCTGGTGATGAAGCGAGTCTCAAAGATTGACCTTTCCTCTACTAGTTTTGTGGTACATAAACTGCTTCCTCAAGAGGAATAATCTATAAGACAAATAATTGAAAAAAAACACAAAGCAAATAAGTTACAATTGAGAATATACAGTTATGATTCAGCAAGAAAACATAAAAAGAGCGAGTAGCTCACCCACAAATAAATCTTGCAATAATTTATATAAGTAAAAGAATCTGCCATTTGAATAAATCTGCAATTCCTTAGCAAAAGTTATTTTGCTTGTACAGATGCAATAACAGAAGGGGAAATGTAGGAGTACACACAAGAAATGAGAACTGAGTCCAGTAACATTGCAGTAACAAATGCTTGATCCAGTTCTTAGCGTCTTTTACTGATGCATCCTACATGGTGGCAGGAATTGCAAGCACAGACAACTACTTGAACAAAGTAGTCCTTGTCTGTTATTAACTGTACTACTAAAAACTGGATTTACATTTCTCCTTTCCATAGGCTTATTCATTTATTTCTACTTTAAATACAGGTGTTGTACTGAACAGTGTATAATACAGTGTTAAGTCTAAAGAATATAAAGAAAATAAATAGTAAAAACTGCAATCATTTAATAGAGAAGCATCTGCACTGTGCAATAAGCTAGACCTATCGATAGGAAATGTGTTTGAATTTAAATATATCTAAACCACCATTTTGCTGTGTCCCCCGAGGAGGATTTTTTGTTGCATTCTGTTCTCTAAACACAACAGGATTTAAATGCAAATCTCTATAATGTGAGATGAAATTCCCTCCTAGTGTCAACTATGGATATTTTCCCTTTTACCCCCTGTTATATTTTGTATTCTTTCCTATCCATGTAAAATAGCTCAACCCTTGACACAAAACCCCTTTATCTTCCCTGGACACTTATTGAACCTGGTGAACCCCTTTATCTTTCCTGGACACTTAATCAACCTGGTTAACAGTTTTGTCTTACATATTGCCAACAATAGTGGTGAATCTATTTACCTTTTCCAAGGCTCCTGGTATTCATCTATGCATGTATCATGTATCTTTATTGGATGCATTACATAATGTCAATACCACTGGTTACTGTCTTTGAATTCATGTATTGCAAACAACCAGATGTTGCATGTTACACCATGACATCCTATCAGCATTTATATTGTTTTAATTTTAAAAATGAATGAAAAGAAAAAAAAACGGACTTGTTATAAACCTCCCCTAGTCTATCCAAAGCTGTAAAAAAATGTGTTTTTAGATATACTTTAAGGTCACCACTGACATAATATAAATCATCATTTTAGACTGGATAACAAGCAATATGTCCATGGTTACAATTAGATCAAAACAGACACAACATTGTTCTCAAGGGAACATTCACATATTGTACAACACTTTTATTTTCTATACTATACAATATCTCTGCACTACAAACAGTTGAGTTTAACTTCATCAGTTTCAAAACTGTGACCCAGTTGTAAAGGCTCCCACAGTACTTGTCCAATCATACTGGCATGGTTGCTTAACACAGTACATAAGGAAACCCTTCACTTCTCACTGTCATTGTTGCTTACAGGAGATATGGCTTAATACTTTATGATTATCAAATCTGATATAATTTATATATAAAAGGCAGATACAGTCCTATTTGACAGCCTTTCAGGTGTTTCCCTTGCGAGCAGCAGTCATTTGACAAGCTCTGTAACAAAGAGAAAAATAAGAATTGTCTGAGCCTTTGAAGTGTATGTCAAAAATCCTTCTAAACCAATTTTCAAAAGCTCAAAAATATTTTACCTTTACGCAATGCTTTCTGAAGTGCTTTAGCTTGTCTCTAGAGTACCTGCAAGAAGTAAAACAAAATATATTTTTTTGTTTTCTGGAAATATCAGTGGCAGATCTGCTGTGTTTTTCTGTGGTCCTCTTCTATTGTCTAACCTTATGAAAGAATGAAACAATTTATATTGCTATTAAAGTGTTTTTGAGAGGGCACTGTTAGAACCCCTGACAGGTTTTACTGCTATCCAGGGCTCCATTAGAAGGAATTTTCCTGGCTCCTTGTGCTGGTAGTAGTAAAGGAAAATATGCAATGGAGAAAAATACAACAATAAAAACACTGGCACCGGGTTTAGCATGCCCTCACTTAACTTATAAAAGTATTTTTACCTTTGCCTGGGTCACTGTTGGAGAGTTTCCTCCACTGGAGCAGTGACTAAAAGTAAATCTCTCCATCGGGGCCCCAGATAGCAGTAAAACCTGAGGTTGTAATCATTCCCCATTCTTTACAAACCTTAAAAAAAATGTTTGGAGTAAATATACACTTTAAAGCTCTAGGCACACATAAAACACAATTTATTGCAACTGCAATAGTCAGTAAATGTATTATTACATACAATGATTATAGCTGCTTCTGTCATTATATAAGCTTTCTTCTGTGCATAACAGCACTCAAATTGGAAAAGGCAGGGGCAGCACTAGGAGCTAATAAGACTCTGTTGCTTACCATGCTGGAGGCAAGAAGGTGACACTTCTGTATCCTTAAATCTAGCAAAGAAAGTGTTGTAACTTGGCCGTGCCGATTGCAAGAGACATATGGATCATTAAACTAGTTAGACAAAGGTACAAATAATTTGTAATAAAGTTTAGTATGTGTGTACATTAGAGATGGGCTGAACATGGTTTGGTTCTCGCCAGAACTCTCGAACATTGCAAAAGTTCGGACCCGAACAGTGAACTCTATTGAAGTCTATGGGAACTGAATGTTAAAAATCAACCCATTTTGAAGGTTTATATGCAAGTTATTGGCCATAAAATGGGTATGGGGTCTGGGTACTGCCCTGGGGGACATGAATGCAAAAAAAAATTAATTTTAGTAATTTTAATGATGCTTAATAAAAATGAAAAATTCTTTTAAATATAGTGCCATGGGGGAGGGGAGTCCCCTTAGTCTACCTGTAAAGTAGGGTATCTGTACCGTGTATAGAACCTGCTGCAGCAAAACTGACATTTATAAAGAAAAAAAAAATTACACTTTAATTGATTTTACTTGCAAGCTTTCTTTAACCACTTCCCTACCCGCGTATTGTAATATGACGTCCACAGATGGGATCTCCCATCCTGGGTGGACGTCATATGATGGCCTGGGCTTCCGCCGCGTTGCTCGGGACCCGGTGCGTGTGCCCAGCGGCCGCAATGTCCGCCGGGCACCCGCGATTGCCCGTTAACCGGGCCGGACCGTGGGTCTGTGTGTGTAAACACACAGATCCAGGTCCTGTCAGTTGAGAGGAGACCGATCTGTGTTCCCAGTACAGCGGAACACTGATCGGTCTCCTCCCCTTGTACGTCCCCGCCCCCTACAGTTAGAATCATTCCCTAGGAAACATATTTAACCTCTTGTGTCCCCCTAGTGGTTAACCCCTTCACTGCCTGTCACATTTACACAGTAATCAATGCAATTTTATAGCACTGATCGCTGTATAAATGTGAATGGTCCCAAAAATGTGTCAAAAGTGTCCGATGTGTCCGCCATAATGTCGCAGTCACGAAAAAAAATCGCGATAGCCGCTATTACTAGTAAAAAAAAAAAAATAAATATTTTTTTTTTAAAAATGCCATAAATCTATCCCGTATTTTGTAGACGCTATAACTTTTGCGCAAACCAATCAATATACGCTTATTGCGATTTTTTTTAACCAAAAATATGTAGAAGAATACGTATAGGCCGAAACTGAGGAAAAAAAAAATTTAAAAATTTAAAAATTTAAAAATTGGGATATTTATTATAGCAAAAAGTAAAAAATATTGTGTTTTTTTCAAAATTGTCGCTCTTCTTTTGTTTATAGCGCAAAAAATAAAAACTGTAGAGGTGTTTAAATACCACCAAAAGAAAGCTCTATTTGTGGGGAAAAACGTACGTCAATTTTTTTGGGGTACAACGTCGCATGACTGCGCAATTGTCGTTTAAAGTGCGACAGCGCTGAAAACTAAAAATTGGCCTGGGAAGGAAGGGGGCGAAAATGCCCTGTATTGAACCGGTTAATAAACAACAGATTGGGGAGCCAGTTTGTATGATGAGGCCACAATTTAGTTAGAAAAAAAAATAGAGAATTTTTGGATACATTTTGGTGTTTGTTTGGCAGACTTTGGATGGAAATAAAAAAGTTTTGCACCACAGTGAGCAAGCCTAATGTGAAGTAGCCAAATTTTAGTACACTCAGGCCAAGATTAATGATTTTTTTTAGATAAAGTCTGGTGTCTCTTTCGAAGACTTTGGGTAGAAGTAGCAGGTGCGGAAAAACTGGGTGTTGGTGGTGCTTTCACATCACAACCCTTGGTACTCTTGATAAAAGCAAGAATTGGCCTTGCTGTAAAAAAATGTATTTGATGCCCCAGTCAAACAGGTGCAGAAAAATTGGTCCTAGTTGGGTGTTAGTTGTGCCCATGAAACCATCAGTATCAGGGGCTTGATACCTGCTGCTAATCCAGGACTGGTTCATTTTGATAAATGTCAGCCAGTCAACGTGGAGACAGACGTAGAGTCAGTCAGTCTGTGGACAGATGCGCTCTTTTATCTGTCACAAAACCTCCAGCAAACTATTCTCATGACCCAGAAACCCAGTGGATCATCCACTGGAAAGCTTTCCATGTTTATTTTTGCCCCTGAATAATCTTCCACCATATGATGCAGATGTGGCCAATAGGATCTTGAAGCTGACAGCCCTGAGCGCCAAGGACAAAAAAAATGTATTATATATCAGTGTTCTCCTCTCTCTGTAGGCTCTACCTCAGAACCAACATCAGAATCAAGTAATGTCTGCATCCTCAAGAAGCAAGTGATGCTGGGGCTATGGCAGGAGTAGCTGTGGACAAAGTTCCAGAATAAGCTGCTCTGGCAGCTACGGTGAACTGCGTACTACTGTCAGCTTGTGTCATAGAGGATGAGGAGGATGAGGCTTGTTTAGTAAACTAATCCACCACCTCCTCTGCATGCTGTGGCTGGATAGCATGGACAACATCACTAAACAGAGACAAATGTGCCCGGCCTTAGGACGGATCACGTACACCTTTGCCTGTAGACAAAGACGTTGCTGGCCCCCTCATAGTGCCATGGAAAAGTCTGCCTCTCCTTGTTGGCCTCCCAAACTTGAAGGGGGGCTTATTACCCAAATTGAATAGAAACTGGGAAATGTGTGATTGGATGCACTTTTTTGAATGAAAAGTGGTGTTTGATGACCTTTAAATTAGGGACTGAAGCTGACAAAAATGTAAAAACAAATAAAAAAAATGAAAAAGTGGGGGAACACCAGCATCGCAGAAAAGCTGCGGCTGACAATTAAAAAAAAACATGCATCAACCAAAAAAAAAAAAAAAGGGGGGGTATACAGCACTGTATACAGCACTAAATGTGGGAAATGTGTGATTAGATGCACTTTTTTGAATGAAAAGTGGTGTTTGATGACCTTTAAATTAGGGACTGATGGGGGCGCATGTGCGTCGCGAACCGAGGAGGAAGCAAGGGCTGAGAGCTCCGTGAGCCACGAAGGAGAACGGCACTTCCCCGGGGCCATCCACGCGGAATTTTGACCCAATTCTTTCCAACACCCCCGGTGGAACATCCAGCGCATGCCGGGACCCAAAAATCGCCGCTCCAAACCGGCTCAAAGATCTCTAACCACATACTTACTAAGTGTGAGAGAGAAAAACATGCAGGCCCAAGATGGCGCCCGGAGGACACAGTCACAGGCGCGCCTTCCCGCTGCAGCTACCTCACCGGCACACTCCCTGGGAGACTGTGAGTACTCACTACAATTAACTAAGGCGGATTTGGATGCAAGTCTAACCCTGATGTATGACAAAATTGCCCAGAAGTTTCAATCAGAGCTGCATAAATCCACTAATACTCTGTCTCTGGAGATTGCAGCTCTGGGAAGTAGAACGGACTTGCTGGAGACCAAGCATGATGAACTGTCCCTAGGGTACTCTGATCTTAGAAAAGAGCATGAATCTTTGTCGAAACGGTCCTACAGTTACAAGCACACATTGGGGACCTCGATAACAGGAATCGACGTAACAATCTTAGGGTGCGTGGAGTCCCAGAATCGGTGACAGAATTGCTGCCAGCCGTTCAAAAGCTATTTCAATCTCTCCTGCCTGACTCCCCATTGACTGCCTTTTCCTGTGATAGGATTCATAGGGCCTTACGCCCCCCTCCACCCCCAGAGAAGCCTCCTAGGGACATAGTGCTATGCCTCAAGGACTTCCTGATTAAAGAAGATATCCTCAGGGCCTCAAGGAACACTCCTAGCATTCGTTTGGATGGGACCCCTGTTCAAATTTACCCGGATATCTCCCCCACTACCCTGGACAAATGCAGGAAGATGAAGGAGGTTACGTCGGTGCTGCAGTCGGCAAGTATTCGTTACCGCTGGGGCTTCCCTTTCGAGCTTCAGGTGCCCCATAATGGCACGACCTACACTGTGACCACGCTGGCTGAAGGCAAGGAGGTACTTGTGAAACTGGGCCTCCTAGATGCGGCTTCACTGCCCAGACTACCATCTACGCCACGACACTCAGCAATTTGGGCTACTCCTCCACCCAGAAGAGACCGCCGAGATCAAAGACGGGACTAACAGAAGCAGCAGCATCCCCCTTTTTGTTTTTTTGTTTTTTTTTTTTTTTTCCCTTTTTCGATGTCTCCTCTCTCTGCTCTGTTTTGTTTTTCTCCCTTAAGGTTGAGAGCACTGATCCTCTCCTGCCATGCTTTGATGCACCTACACTCTCCTGGCTCCTTGTGGAATCCTGGACGCGTCCGCTTGTGAGACCCCACACTCGTCAATATTTGGGACTGGCCGGCTCTTCATCGGTTCAGTAATGTTGGAGCCGACAGACCCATCACAGGTAAACCCTCCGGATATATCTGCATCCGTGCAGATCACACGGACACAAAAACATAGAGTGTTGGACCTTTTGGTCCGAATGGACACCATTTTTTGGGTATATGGGATGTCTTTCCCCATTGCCCCCCTTGACTATGGTTGGCCATTTTTTTGGCCTGGTTTTCAGGTTCTTGTTCACTTTGGTTTCTTATTTTATTTAAAAAAATTTTTGATGCTTTTTCTGCTTTTTTTGTGCTACCCAACTCAGACGGTTCTATAATTTTGATATATGTATTGCCATCTCAGTTAAAACATGTATGTATTTTGTGGGGGTTGTACTCCCTGGCCGGGCCTCACCCAAGGGGATTTCATACTGTTGGGGAGCCTACTCTCGACCTGGACCCTATTCCAATCTTAAAGCCATTCCTTTTGAACCACTATGGGTATCAAGGTAATTTCTCACAATGTAAAAGGGTTTAATACCCCTCAAAAACGGAGGAAAGCATTTAAAGCTTATAAGTCACTTGGAGCGGATATTATACTGCTTCAGGAGACACATTTCTCCAGCGATAACCACCCATCATACTTTGATAAAACATTTAAACAATGCTTTTTCACTACCTATGGGTCCAGGTCTAGAGGGTCCGCTATCTTTATCAGGAATTCGGTGTTATTTCAGGTCCAACAGACATATAAAGATCCAGGCAGTCGGTTTGTGATTATTCAGGGCACCATCCAGAACAAACAATTGACCCTAGCTTCAATATATGCGCCTAATGCCTCACAGGCCACATTTTTCAAAGATTTCTTCCAGATCCTGGAAGGGTTTCACTCCCCCCATCTGTTAATTGGAGGGGATTTCAACCTGGTAGCCCATTCAGGATTGGACAGGAGTAGGACATGCACAACCTCTAAGGCTTTTCCCAAGTCCCTTCAGTATTCCTTGCGATCCTCTCAGTTGATAGATGTATGGAGGGCCCATAATATAGGCTCGAAAGAATACACCTTTTACTCTCACCCCCACGATAGTTACTCTCGCCTGGATTATGTTTTTTGCACTCCTTCCCTAGCGGTGAATTCCACCTCAGCCAACATACATGTATGCCCTTGGTCGGACCATCATATGGTCTCCACCAATGTTTCTTGTTTAGGCCTCCCCCACACGGCTAGGTCTTGGCGCCTAAACGAAGCACTACTTACAGACCCGGTGATCCTGGTCCAGCTGATGGATCGCCTTAAAGAATATTTTAGACTCAATAATGTCGAGGATATCTCACCAATCACCCTTTGGGCAGCCCATAAGGCTGTTATGAGAGGCCACCTAATAGAAATCTCTACAACACAAAAATGCCAAATACAACAGGAGACTCATAAACTCACCTTAGAACTAGAACGATTATATCATAGTCACACTCAGACACCTTCAACAGTGTTGCTCCAGCAGATCACTGAAAAGAGAAGGGCCCTTGACGATATACTTTCAGGACACATAGAAAAATCTCTTAGGTGGTCCAAAGCTCGTTTTCTCCTTCATAGCAACTCAGCCTCCACGATGTTTGCCCGTAAACTAAAACAATCATCCCAACCAACCCACCTTTATAAACTGAAGGATAAAAATGGCAACTTCACCTCCCATCCTAAACAGGTTTTAAATATCTTTTCCTCCTTTTATCAGAAACTATTTTCGGGCCCAGATCCCTCCCTTCCCCCACCCACGCAGACATGGTTGGACACCCTCTCGCTTCCCCAGTTGTCAGAGGAGCATCTTGATATCCTCAATGCTCCTTGTTCGTCAGAGGAGGTGGCTTCTATCATATCCTCCCTTAAACCATCCAAAGCCCCAGGCCCGGACGGGTTTTCAGCAGTCTATTATAAAAAATTTGCAGATTCCTTACTCCCCACACTAACCAACATGTATAATCAGGTCCTCGGGGGAAAACAATTCCCAGAGGAAATGCTGTTAGCAAACATGTCCCTCATACCCAAACCGGGCAAAGACCATACCCTCCCTCAAAATTTCCGCCCCATATCGGTTATTAATAACGGCCTAAAAATATTTGGAAAGATCTTGGCAGACAGGCTAGCTAAAGTGATACAGACTTTGATATCCCCTGACCAAACCGGTTTCATCCCATCGAGACAGATCACAGATAACATCCGTTTAGCCACCAACATTGTACAGGACGCCCATATGCACTCAAACCAGGTACTGCTTCTAAGTTTGGACATAAATAAGGCATTTGACAGTGTCCTCTGGACGTATCTTGACACAGTATTGTTAAAATTTGGATTTAGGGGGGCATTTATACAAGGCTTTAAAGCCCTTTACCATCACCCTAAGACCCGCATAAAGTTTCCGGGATGTAGTTCAGACTATTTTTCTTTGCAGTGTGGAACTAGGCAGGGGTGTCCCCTCTCTCCTTTATTATTTGCACTCGCCATGGAGCCCCTGTCTAGGTCCATATCCAATAACCAGAACATTGGAGGTTATACAAAAGGCGACCGAGAATTTAAACTCAGCCTTTATGCAGACGATGTACTTTTATTTATTTCGGACCCTTTAATCTCCCTCCCCAACCTCATGTCCACTCTAAACTCTTTCCAAAAATTAACAGGCCTTGGAATCAATCCTAGCAAGTGTACGGCGATGCCCATCCACCTTCCACAACTTTTATTAACCACACTTAAAGATAAATTCAAATTCACATGGAACCACACCTCCTTACAATATCTAGGCATCAAGCTGGCCCCCACTCTCAAACAAATATACTCCTTAAATTACCCCCCGGCGTTTTCCAAAGTTAAACTCCTTTTAAATCAATGGTCCTCTTATCGTATATCATTTCTGGGTAGAATACAAGCAATAAAAATGAATATCCTTCCTAAACTTCTATTCCTGTTTAGGTCTTTGCCTCTATATGTTTCTCGCTCCACCCTGTTGACGATGCAATCGGCTCTGCTCAAGTTTGTATGGCAAAACAAAAAACCCTGCATAGGACGTTTGATGATGTATAGAACTCAGATAAGGGGGGGCTTAGGTTGCCCGGACCTTTGGAAGTACTTCCTGGCATCCCGCCTCACTCAATTGGCGCAGTGGCATACCCCCTCCGCCTCTATACCATGGCTACAATTTGAGCAGATCTCGATAGCACCTTACCACCTTCCAGGTCTATTATGGTCTCGCTCTATAACTCCAAAAGATATCACCTCACTTAATTCTATAGTAGGCCAATCACTGTACCTTTGGTCCCTTTACTCCAAAAAGTTTAAGTTACAATCAGATAGACCCCTCTTATCCTCCTTTTTGGGTGAACCATTCTTCCCTCCGGCCTTCTCATCCAAATCATCATTCTTTAGCTGGATCGCTAGGGGTTTGGTGAACCTTGAATCCTTGCTGCAGAACGCCTCCTTTTGCTCTTATGCTCACCTGCAGCAAACCCATGAAATGGGACGATTTGAGTTTCACCAATACTTGCAAATACGACACTTTTACTCGGCACTTATCGCTGGTGGTGTTGATTTGTCTAAAACCCCGTTTGAGTCGTTGTGTGGAGAGGCTTCAAGAGATAAGGGGACCATATCCATTCTATATAGATATCTTAATGACCTTAACTCTCCTCAAAAATCTAAGGCAACGGAGGACTGGGAGGCAGAGATGGCCCAAGAATTCCCTGTGGAGGATTGGCAAGATATGATAGCTAATATGCACAAATGTACGCGATCTATATCCATTAAAGAGACAACTCTCAAACTTCACACCAGGTGGTATTACACTCCCGATCGTCTCCACAGAATATATCCCCTGGTACCTGGCACATGTTTTAGAGGATGCCAGGACAGGGGAACGCTGTTGCACACGTTCTGGAGCTGTAAGGCCCTGGATGCCATATGGCATAAGACAATGTCTCTCATAACACTTCTCTCAGGTATCTCGATTACTCTGACCTCTCCAATGTGTCTGCTTTTTGCAGAGCTCCCAGAGGTTCCCATCCCACTACAGAAATTATTTCACACTCTTTTTAGTGCTATTCAATGGACAATAGCCTCGAACTGGAAACATCCCCACGTACCTTGGTCGCAGTTGATTTCACGTATGGAGTCCATTAGGACTATGGAAAGAATACACCATACTCTCCTGGACTCCATGCACATTTTTGATCGTAAATGGAATGTTTGGACGGCCCACCTGCTAAGTGATAGACTAAGGGATCCTTCGGCCCCAATAGCTGAATCGCAATAGGTATGATTATGTTCCCAAAAAATGGAACCTGTATGAAAATGTACCTCTAATAGCTGCATAGCCTCCTGACTTCAGGTATAAGGTCACACAACATCCTCATGGATTGATGGCTATATTATTATGCATGGGATGCACATTTATCACAATAATGTATTTTTGTTTCTTTTCCTTTCTCTTTTTGTACTGTTTCTTTTTTTTATGTTATTTTTTGCTCTGATTTATTGGGTGCACCATGATTGTACTGTACAACGAGATATGCTTTGTAAGAATTATATTGTTCAGCTATTACTGATTATATTACCAATGTACCTCCTGTACTTTCAACACTTGTTCACCCAGATATTATACTATTCTGCAATAAAAACGTTTGTAAACAAAAAATTAGGGACTGATGCTGACAAAAATGTAAAAACAAATAAAAAAAATGAAAAAGTGGGGGAACACCAGCATCGCAGAAAAGCTGCGGCTGACAATTAAAAAAAAACATGCATCAACCAAAAAAAAAAAAAAAGGGGGGTATACAGCACTGTATACAGCACTAAATGTTATGTAATGCTGTGTTAAATACTGCACTACACTAACACACTACACTGGCACTATACTCAAACTATACTCACACTATACTGAAACACTACACTATATTCACACTATGCTGACACACTATACTATTCTCACACTATACTGACACACTACACTATCTGCAAACTGTGTCACAGGCACATCAAACGAGGCAAAAACACCAACCATTTGGGTACCACATACCTAACAAGGCATTTAATGTCCAACCACTCAGCCCATTGGGAAGAGCACCTAAAAGCCACACAAAAGGGGCACAAATCTGTCCCTCCTCCTCCTCCTTCTTGCCCACTTCAGTCTGCCCCTGCGATACTGAGTCATTATCTTTCAGCAGCCTCCACTGACAGGGATGATGGTATAGCACAGGGTGTCCAAGGTCCTAGAAGCTCATCTATCAGCAGCACACCACCAGCTGTAGACTGTAGCTGGCAAATTTCTCTGCCCCATCTTCTTCAGCGGAAAAAAAAATACAGTCCCAGCCACCCACATGCCCAGCACCTGAATGCAAACTTGTCAAAGCTGTTGGCTCTCCAACTTCTGCCTTTCAGCCTGGTGGATTCTGCCCCCTTACGTGAATTCGCACAATGTGCTGTACCACAATGGCAGGTTCCCAGTCTATACTACTTTTCACGTAAGACCGTTCCATCTCTCTTCCATCACGTGGAAGGGAATGTTCTGGCATCGTTGGGCAAGGCAGTCAGCCGTAAAATCCACCTTAATGCTGACATGTGGTCCAGCAAGCATGGGCAAGGATGATATATTTCATTCACAGCACACAGGGTAACTCTGCTTGCAACTCGAAAGGATGCAGGACATGTAAGTGCTGGGCAGGAAATGCCAGGTGTCCCAGGGGTTTGTTCCGGTCACGTCCTCAGATGTTGTTCCGCTCGGAGACGAAATGTGCTGCTGTATGGGCGGCAGATCCGGCTGCTGGAACGCACTGCAGTGACGTGTAGATCTGTGGGAACGAAGGCACTTCCGGGTCTAGGCAGGGGTGACGAATAGGCGACGCGTTTGCGGAGCTGCGCTCCTTCCTCAGGCCTAACGTGACCTGTGATTGGTCAATAGTGTTATAGTCTAACAGGGGCTGGGATTGGAGGAAAGATCTGTCAATCACTGTTAGGCATAGGCTGTGTGCTGGACGCTGTGTGCTGGTATGTCAGCGTCTAAAGCTGTGTCGAATCTTAGTGCAAGACAGCGGTATGTGTTTGCAAGGGAAGAAAAGATGAT
Organism: Aquarana catesbeiana; assembly: GCF_042186555.1. Taxonomy (NCBI): domain Eukaryota; kingdom Metazoa; phylum Chordata; class Amphibia; order Anura; family Ranidae; genus Aquarana; species Aquarana catesbeiana. The sequence continues at coordinate 471,957,584 of NC_133328.1, forward strand.
GTTACTAATTGAGATCATATAGTCTTTAAGAAAACAAGGGGGAAGAAGAGAGAGGGTTTTTTTAAATTAAACCACAAAGAAGGAAAACGGATGGGCATATGTTGGTAAATAGATGTGTAGCTGGAGTTACTGTTGTTAGATGAACTCCCTATTGTGACAATGTTGTACATTGAGAATTATGCATACCTAATGAAATGGGGAATGGGAAATTTAAAAAGCTCAATAAACTATGGTACACCAGGATAATATTAAAAAATGATTATGGTAATAGAATGATGGTGATGGATTGATAATTAGATAAATTATAAGAATTGTGTTGTTAAAAAATTATGTTGTTAAAAAATTATATATATGTGTATATATATGTTGTAAAAAAAAAAAAAAATAAAAAAAAAAAGGGCTCAGTGCTGCAGCTTGTTGTGCCCCCACGTCTCCATACAGCTGGTGGTGATGATGCCAGACCTGTGAGCTCTACCCCCTCCTCCTCCTCTTCCTTCGCCACCTCCATGCACTGTATTGTCACCATTTGAGGAGGCCACAAGGATGGTGAGCAGTGACAGTGCATGCAACAATGACACAATCCCTGTTGTGTTCCTACTAGAGCAGACTCTGCTTGGCATTATGGACAGGGCACTGGAGGCAGAGCAGCAGGAGGAAGAGGAGGACTTCCTTTCCTCTCAAGGCCCACTTTATGCAAACACCATCATTCCTATGTCACAGAACATACAGGAGGAGAGAGGGGAGGAGGATGGAGAGGAGGATTCTGGCACTTTCATAGGCTTCGAAGAAGAGAAAGGCATGCGTCAATCTGTAAGTGATGGCTTTCCAACCCCAGGACCCTTGGGAGTAGTACGTGGCTGGGAGGAGGAAGTTCCAGATGCTGTCATCCTGAGTGACCCCGAGGAGTTTGCTTCTCAAGCCTCTGCAAATTTGAGGCGCATGGGCAACCTCATGCTTCAAAGTCTGCGAAAGGACCCAAGAATACGTGGCATAAAGGAGAAGGATGATTACTGGTTGGCAACCCTCCTTGACCACCGTTATAAGGGGAAGGTCTCTGAACTCATCCCGTCCCCACAGAGAGTGCAGAGGATAAAATCTCTTGAGGACACCTTAAAGAGGATTTTATTGAACGTTTTTCCTGACTCTAGTAGGTTACAGTGTGGTGGAAAACGTCATTTTGAGTCTTCCGTTGGTCAAGAAAGGAGCGTTGGAGAAGGCATCAGCCTAAGTGAGGCATTTCAGAATTTTTTTAGTCCTTGCCAACCAGGGCTGTCAGCTTTCACATCTCGGCAGCGTCTGCATCACATGGTGGATGATTACCTTAGGGCCAAAACAGAGATGGAGAGCTTTCCAGCTGATGATCCACTGGCTTACAGGGTCATGAGAATAGACCACTGGCCAGAACTTGCCCAGTATGCTATTGAGTTGTTGGGCTGTCCTGCATCAAGTGTGCTTTCAGAACGGGCATTCAGTGCTGCAGGAGGTTTCATTACTGATCATAGAACGCGTCTGTCCACAGACTCCATGGACCATTTGACTTTTATAAAAACAAATCAGTCCTAGATTACTAACCCCTGATGCCGATGTCACTGATTAAGTCTTTTTGGGATGTGGAATCTCTGCAGGACTTTGAGGCTGCCTAGCTTTGAGGGTGTTCAATCATTTCATCTGGAAAAATGTTTTTGGCATAGGTTTCATGGGCACAATTAACACCCAAAGACCAATTTTTCTGCACCTTACATCAAGAGTACCTCTATAGGGTTATGGTGAGAAGGCACCACTGACACCCAAAGACCAAATTTCTGCACCTGTTTGACAGGTGCATATCATTGCAATTTTTTACAGCAAGGCAAATTCTTGCTTTCATCAAGATTATCTCTATAGGGTTATGATGGGAAGGCGCCACGACACCCAAAGACCAATTTTAACGCACCCGTTACTTCTATCCAAAGTCAAAGTGACACCAGAATGTATCCAAAAATCTCTAATCTTGTTCCCAGTGCACTACATTGTGGCCTCATCATAAACACTGGTTCCCCAGCTGTTGCTGAGCAAAATAAAGGCAGCTTGCAGGAAAAATAATTTTTTTGGCTTTGTTATTATTATTATTATTATTCAGGATTTATGTAGCGCCAACAGTTTACATAGCGCTTTTCAACTTGAGGGTAGACAGTACAAATACAATACACTTTAATACAGTAGGAATCAGAGGGCCCTGCTCCTTAGAGCTTAGTATCTAAGAGGGAAGGTAAAGGGATACAAGAGGTAATAAATGTGGGCGATGTGCTGATTGAGAAGATAAATGTACAGTTGTTAGGTGGGGGCCAGATAGGCTTCTCTGAAGAGATGAGTTTTCAGGGATCGTCTGAAAGTGGATAAAGTATGAGAAAATCAGACAGATTAGGGTAGAGCATTCCAGAGGATGGGAGAGGCTCTGGAGAAGTCCTGAAAGCGAGCATAGGATGAGGTGACAAGGGAGTATGACAAAACATGTGGATGTGAGCGCTATATTCAATATGGTCAAACAGCAGTGATAGGTCTACTTGTGAACAGTAGATGGGGTGATTGGGTGCTGTATAACTTACAATATGAAATGACAATCTGAAATGGTAAATATAAACGGTGTTTTAAACAACAGCAACTGTAGGATGTTGCAGTCCAATAAAAACTGAATTAAAATCCAATAAAAGCAATTGTAGAAGGCAGCCCTGTTGTTAAAGAAGAAGCAATCCTCTGGGAACTGTAGGAGTAGAAGAACAACAATGGCGCCACTCTAAGTGCAGTATTAAAACAAATTTAATGAGTCATAAAAACAGGTACTCACAAAAGTACAAGTATTCAGGCATGTAAGTGCTGGGCAGGAAATGCCAGGTGTCCCAGGGGTTTGTTCCGGTCACGTCCTCAGATGTTGTTCCGCTCGGAGACGAAATGTGCTGCTGTATGGGCGGCAGATCCGGCTGCTGGAACGCACTGCAGTGACGTGTAGATCTGTGGGAACGAAGGCACTTCCGGGTCTAGGCAAGGGTGACGAATAGGCGACGCGTTTGCGGAGCTGCGCTCCTTCCTCAGGCCTAACGTGACCTGTGATTGGTCAATAGTGTTATAGTCTAACAGGGGCTGGGATTGGAGGAAAGATCTGTCAATCACTGTTAGGCATAGGCTGTGTGCTGGACGCTGTGTGCTGGTATGTCAGCGTCTAAAGCTGTGTCGAATCTTAGTGCAAGACAGCGGTATGTGTTTGCAAGGGAAGAAAAGATGATGTTACTAATTGAGATCATATAGTCTTTAAGAAAACAAGGGGGAAGAAGAGAGAGGGTTTTTTTAAATTAAACCACAAAGAAGGAAAACGGATGGGCATATGTTGGTAAATAGATGTGTAGCTGGAGTTACTGTTGTTAGATGAACTCCCTATTGTGACAATGTTGTACATTGAGAATTATGCATACCTAATGAAATGGGGAATGGGAAATTTAAAAAGCTCAATAAACTATGGTACACCAGGATAATATTAAAAAATGAGTATGGTAATAGAATGATGGTGATGGATTGATAATTAGATAAATTATAAGAATTGTGTTGTTAAAAAATTATGTTGTTAAAAAAATTATATATATGTATATATATGTTGTAAAAAAAAAAAAAAAAAAAAAAAAAAAAAAATAAAAAAAAAAAAACGTAAATAAATAAAAAATTAATAGAAAAATTAAAAAATATGTTGGAGAAATATATATAAGAGAGGGAATATTATATATATATATATAAAAAGAATATAATATATATAAAAAAGGAGAAATATTATATATAAAAAAAAAAAATAAAAAAAGGGGTGAGATTCTTGAGAAAATAATGAATGGATATTTATAATGTTGTGGTGATTTTGATGTTTTTGGCAGAACTGCTGAATTGTGAAAGGGGGTTGGGGTATGGTTTGGTAGGAGACCCCACCGGTAAGTTTTTGATTATGAAAAAGAGGGGGGGGGAAAGAGTATATCCTGCTAGGATTTGGAAGTTGAACATGATGTGTTAGTGGCCAATAATACATCAAATAAAAAAACCTGGGGGGGGGGGGGCGGGGTTGGGGGGGGGAGGAAACAGTGGGGGGGGGAAAGAAAGCGGGGGAAAAAAAAGGAAATGGGGGGGGGGGGGGGAAGGGGGGGGAAAAAACAAGAGAGGGGGGGGGAGGAGCAGATGTGTAGATATTGCTGGGGTTCATGCTTCAGAATGCAAAAAAAAAAAAAAAAAAAAAAAAAAAAAAAAAAAAAAAAGGGGGGGGGGGGTTAGAGGACAGACTTCATGTTGGGAGTTGGAGCATCCCGGTGGGGCTTGGGGGACTAGGAGAGCAGTCAGATGAGACTGCTTGTCTCTATTTCTCGTTGAGTCCTCCAGGGGTCAAAGTGTCCAAAGTGAATATCCAGTATGTTTCCCTCTGACAGAGGCGTTTAAAACGCTCTGCCGGTGGGAACGTACTGGGAACTGACTCAATGATCCAAACCTTGAGACCAGATGAAGAATGATTGTGTTTGCGTAGGAAGTGGAGGGGAACACTGTGATGGTCATCTCCTGCCTCTACTAGGCGGCGGTGCTCACCAAACCTCTTTCTCAACGTGCGTATAGTGCGGCCTACGTAGTGTAACCCACAAGGACATGTCAAGCAATAGATGACGAATTCTGTGGAACAGTTATAGAAGTTACTGATCTGATAAGTCTGTCCCTTGATGGTGAATTCTTTCTGGCCGTGATGGACATGGCTGCATGTGAGGCATAGTTTTTTACGGCATTGGTACATTCCAATGAGGGGGACGAGACAGAGAGATGTTGTCTTGGGATTTTGTTGACTTTTATATTTGCTGGGTGCTACCAGATTTTTGATGTTTCTGCTCTTTCGATAGGTGAATTTGGGTTTGGGAGTGATGGTGGATTTTAAATGTGGGTCCTGTAAAAGGATCGACCAATGTTTGGTGAGTATGCGTTCCATGGCTTTGTGTTTGGAGTGAAATTGGGTTACAAATCTCACCGGCTGTGTTGCAGATTGGGTGGTTTTGCTGGTGGATGTGGGGGGTTCTGACAGATAAAGATCAAAGGCTTCGTTTATGAGTTTTGGTGGGAAAGCCTTGTCTGAGAATTTTTGTTTTAAGTGGGACCCTTCCGTGATGTAGTCAGATTGTCTGGTACAGTTTCCTGCGTAACCTGCAGAACTGGCTCTTGGGAATGTTGGCAATCCATCTTGGGTGGTGGCAACTCTGATGGTGCAAGAAGGAGTTGCCTGCTGTCGGCTTGTTATAGTTTTTGGCCAGAATTTTGCCTTTATCATGAAAAAGTAGGAGGTCTAAAAATGCGAGTTGGGACTGATCATGTTCGGAGGTGAAGCTAAGGCCATATTCGTTGTTGTTGCAGTGTTTGATGAAGTCAGAGAAAAGCGACTCTGGGCCATCCCAAATGATGATGATATCATCTATATACCTCCCATAGAACACTATATGGGAGGTAAAGGGGTTGTTGAGCCAAATGTGATTGGCCTCCCAGTAGCCCATGGTTAGATTCGCGTAACTGGGTGCGAAATTCGCACCCATGGCTGTGCCCTTTGTTTGGAGGAAAAAATCGCCATCGAACTTCAAAATAATTGTGGGTCAGGCAGAATTCTGTGGCCTCTAGGATGAATTCTGCCTGACCGGGGTTCAACATGGGATCGGCAGAAAGGAAGCTGGCGATGGCTCTGAGACCTATGTGATGTGGAATGGAGGTATAAAGCGAACTAACATCTAGGGAAGCCCACATGTATGTGGATTCCCAAGTGTAGTGTTCTAGCTGTTGCATGAGGTGAAATCCGTCTCGGATGTAAGAAGGAAGACTGATTGCAAGTGGTTGTAGAAACTGATCTATATATTGGGAAATGGAACTGGTGATGCTGTTTTACAGGACCCACATTTAAAATCCACCATCACTCCCAAACCCAAATTCACCTATCGAAAGAGCAGAAACATCAAAAATCTGGTAGCACCCAGCAAATATAAAAGTCAACAAAATCCCAAGACAACATCTCTCTGTCTCGTCCCCTCATTGAATGTACCAATGCCGTAAAAAACTATGCCTCACATGCAGCCATGTCCATCACGGCCAGAAAGAATTCACCATCAAGGACAGACTTATCAGATCAGTAACTTCTATAACTGTTCCACAGAATTCGTCATCTATTGCTTGACATGTCCTTGTGGGTTACACTACGTAGGCCGCACTATACGCACGTTGAGAAAGAGGTTTGGTGAGCACCGCCGCCTAGTAGAGGCAGGAGATGACCATCACAGTGTTCCCCTCCACTTCCTACGCAAACACAATCATTCTTCATCTGGTCTCAGGTTTGGATCATTGAGTCAGTTCCAGTACGTTCCCACCGGCAGAGCGTTTTAAACGCCTCTGTCAGAGGGAAACATACTGGATATTCACTTTGGACACTTTGACCCTGGAGGACTCAACGAGGAAATAGAGACAAGCAGTCTCATCTGACTGCTCTCCTAGTCCCCCAAGCCCCACCGGGATGCTCCAACTCCCAACATGAAGTCTGTCCTCTAACCCCCCCCCTTTTTTTTTTTTTTTTTTTTTTTTTTTTTTTTTTTTTGCATTCTGAAGCATGAACCCCAGCAATATCTACACATCTGCTCCTCCCCCCCCCCTCTCTTGTTTTTTCCCCCCCTTCCCCCCCCCCCCATTTCCTTTTTTTCCCCCCGCTTTCTTTCCCCCCCACTGTTTCCTCCCCAACCCCCAACCCGCCCCCCCCCCCCCAGGTTTTTTTATTTGATGTATTATTGGCCACTAACACATCATGTTCAACTTCCAAATCCTAGCAGGATATACTCTTTCCCCCCCCTCTTTTTCATAATCAAAAACTTACCGGTGGGGTCTCCTACCAAACCATACCCCAACCCCCTTTCACAATTCAGCAGTTCTGCCAAAAACATCAAAATCACCACAACATTATAAATATCCATTCATTATTTTCTCAAGAATCTCACCCCTTTTTTTTTTTTTTTTTTTTTTATATATAATATTTCTCCTTTTTTATATATATTATATTCTTTTTATATATATATATAATATTCCCTCTCTTATATATATTTCTCCAACATATTTTTTAATTTTTCTATTAATTTTTTATTTATTTACGTTTTTTTTTTTTTTTTTTTTTTTTTTTTTACAACATATATATACATATATATAATTTTTTAACAACATAATTTTTTAACAACACAATTCTTATAATTTATCTAATTATCAATCCATCACCATCATTCTATTACCATAATCATTTTTTAATATTATCCTGGTGTACCATAGTTTATTGAGCTTTTTAAATTTCCCATTCCCCATTTCATTAGGTATGCATAATTCTCAATGTACAACATTGTCACAATAGGGAGTTCATCTAACAACAGTAACTCCAGCTACACATCTATTTACCAACATATGCCCATCCGTTTTCCTTCTTTGTGGTTTAATTTAAAAAAACCCTCTCTCTTCTTCCCCCTTGTTTTCTTAAAGACTATATGATCTCAATTAGTAACATCATCTTTTCTTCCCTTGCAAACACATACCGCTGTCTTGCACTAAGATTCGACACAGCTTTAGACGCTGACATACCAGCACACAGCGTCCAGCACACAGCCTATGCCTAACAGTGATTGACAGATCTTTCCTCCAATCCCAGCCCCTGTTAGACTATAACACTATTGACCAATCACAGGTCACGTTAGGCCTGAGGAAGGAGCGCAGCTCCGCAAACGCGTCGCCTATTCGTCACCCCTGCCTAGACCCGGAAGTGCCTTCGTTCCCACAGATCTACACGTCACTGCAGTGCGTTCCAGCAGCCGGATCTGCCGCCCATACAGCAGCACATTTCGTCTCCGAGCGGAACAACATCTGAGGACGTGACCGGAACAAACCCCTGGGACACCTGGCATTTCCTGCCCAGCACTTACATGCCTGAATACTTGTACTTTTGTGAGTACCTGTTTTTATGACTCATTAAATTTGTTTTAATACTGCACTTAGAGTGGCGCCATTGTTGTTCTTCTACTCCTAAGGGAGTATGACAGCAGGAGGTCTTGGGAGGAGTGAAGAGAACGATTAGGTTGGTATTTTGGGACTAGGTTAGAGATGTAGCTGGGGGCGAGGTTGTGGATGGCTTTGTAAGTTATAGTTAATATCTTGAATTTAATTCGGTGACTGAGTGGCAGCCAATGGAGGGAATGGCAGAGGGGTATAGCATACGCTGAGCGGTTTGTGAGGTGGATGAGCCTGGCAGCAGCGTTCATGATGGACTAAAGTGGGGATAGCCTATTTAGAGGTAAGCCATTGAGGAAGGAGTTGCAGTAGTCGAGGCGGGAGATGACCAGGGAGTGGATTAGAAGCTTTGTGATGACATTGGTTAGGAAGGGGTGTATCTTGGAGATGTTGTGGAGGTTGAGGCGGCTTTATAAATTCAATTATTGCTGCAGCAGATTCTAGACATGGTAAACATCTGCCACTTTACAGTAAGACTAAGGGGACCCCCTTCATTTTTAGGCTTTCACTTTAAAAATAAAAAAAATCACTGCTAATTTAAAAATGACGTTTTTCACAAACTTTTTTTTTATTGATGCATGTCCCCCAGGGCAGGACCCAGACCCCTATAACCATTGTATGCCTAATTACTTGCATTTAAGCCTTCAAAATGGGCACTTTTGATATTTGATGTTCGGGTCCCGTTGGCTTCAATGGGGTTCGTTATTCAGGTCCGAACTTTCATGGTGTTCGAAAGTTCTGCTCTGAACCAAACAGGGGTCCGATCAGCACATCCCTATTTATGAGTACTTACTTCTAAATGTTTTACCATATAGGCTTCATCAGGAAGATAAGTACTACTACAGACTAACTGTGTGAATGAAAAGCATACAATTACATATACAAAAAAAAGGTTTATAACATTTATTAAATGTTTTTTAAGGCAATCTCCCATGTTTGTGTACACCTTCATCCCATTAAACCATCTTGCTCAACTGTGGCTGGTGATCACATACATCTCCCTTGATGGTTTGGTGGGGTAATGATGCACACAAAAATAGAGGATTGCCCTAAAAAACCTTTAAAAAAAACTGTAAACCTTTTTTATCTAATTCTATGCTTTTCATACAGTGCCTTGCAAAAGTATTCACCCCCTTGGCTTTTTTAACTATTTTGTTACATTACAGCCTTTGGTTCAATGTTTTTTTTAATCGGAATTATATATGATGGATCAGAACACAATAGTCTAAGTTGGTGAAGTAAAATTAGAAAAATATATACATAAAACTATTTTTCAGAAATTAAAAACTGATAATTGGCATGTGCGTATGTATTCACCTCCTTTGTTAAGAAGCCCATAAAAAGCTCCGGTGCAACCAATTACCTTCAGAAGTCACATAATTAGTGAAATGATGTCCATCTGTGTGCAATCTAAGTGTCACATGATCTGTCATTACATATACACACCTTTTTGAAAGGCCCTAGAGGCTGCAACACCTAAGCAAGAGGCACCCCTAACCAAACACTGCCATGAAGACCAAGGAACTCTCCAAACAAGTAAGGGACAATGTTGTTGAGAAGTACAAGTCAGGGTTAGGTTATAAAAAAATATCCAAATCTTTGATGATCCCTAGGAGCACAATCAAATCTATCATAACCAAATGGAAAGAACATGGCACAACAGCAAACCTGCCAAGAGAGAGCCGCACGCCAAAACTCACGGACCTGGCAAGGAGGGCATTAATCAGAGAGGCAGCACAGAGACCTAAGCTAACCCTGGAGGAGCTGCAGATTTCCACAGCAGAGACTGGAGTATCTGTACATAGGACGACAATAAGCCATAGGCTCTAAGGAGTTGGGCTTTATGGCAGAGTGGCCAGAAGAAAGCTATTACTTTCTGCAAAAAAACAAAATGGCACGTTTTGAGTTTGCGAAAAGGCATGTGGGAGTCTCCCAAAATGTATGGAGGAAGGTGCTCTGGTCTAATGAGACTAAAATTTAACTTTTTGGCCATCAAAGAAAATGCTATGTCTGGGGCAAACCCAACACATCACATCACCCAAAGAACACCATCCACAGTGAAACATGGTGGTGGCAGCATCATGCTGTGGGGATGTTTTTCAGCAGTCGGGACTGGGAAACTGGTCTGAGTTGAGGGAAAGATGGATGGTGCTAAATACAGGGATATTCTTGAGCAAAACCTGTACCACTCTATGTGTGATTTGAGACTAGGATGGAGGTTCACCTTCCAGCAGGGCAATGACCCCAAACACACTGCTAAAGCAACACTTGAGTGGTTTAAGGGGAAATATGTAAATGTGTTGGAATGGCCTAGTCAAAGCCCAGACCTCAATCCAATAGAAAAATCTGTGGTCAGACTTAAAGATTGCTGTTCACAAGCGCAAATCATCCAACTTGATGGAGCAGTTTTGCAAGGAGGAATGGGCAAAAAATCCCAATGGTAAGATGTGGCAAACTCATAGAGACTTATACAAAGCGACTTGGAGCTGTGATAGCCGCAAAAGGTGGCTCTACAAAGTATTGACTTTAGGGGGGTGAATAGTTATGCATGCACACTGTTATTTTGTCCTATTTGTTGTTTGCTTCACAATAAAAAAAAAAAAAAAACCTTCAAAGTTGTGGGCATGTTCTGTAAATTAAATTATGCAAATCCTCAAACAATCCATGTTATTTCTAGGTTGTGAGGCAACAAAACACGAAAAATGCCAAGGGAGTTGAATACTTTTGCAAGGCACTGTATTTGGTGAAACATGGAGAAGCAAGTACTCCAAAATCCAGTTTACCATTCATATCTGCATATACACATCTGTAATGCAAATATAGGATACTGACAATTTGTGACAATCATTATTAAAACTATACAGGTTTGGAGCGAGGAGTCAAATTCACTCCTGCAAGAGTGCTTTGAATCAACTGATGGGAATGTATTTGCACAGGATGCAGACTTAGAGGAATATGCTTCATCTGTTCTAGCTTATATTCGCTTTTGTATGGAGATGTTCCTAGTTACAAAAACTATTAAGATATTCCCAAACCAAAAGCCTTGGTTGGATGGTAAGGGCTCAGCTTAAAGCAAGGGATTAGGCCTTTAGATCGGGCGACCGTATGGCTTATACGAAAGCTCGAAATGAATTAAAGAAAGGCATTAAGAAGGTTAAGCGTAGATATAAACAGCGCATTGAATCATATTTTGAAAATCCAAATTCTTGTAGCATGTGGAAGAGGATTAAAACAATGGTAGATTTTAAATCTAGGAATACACAGGTTTGTAAAGTGCTCCCTGACACCTTAAATAATTTTTTTTCTCACTTTGAGGGTCAAAATATGAGATGTGAAACCCATAGTAAAGAACTAGTGGAGGATGACCATTTACTGGTATTAAAAATACATGAGGTCAGGTCAAATTTGAGGAAAATTGACATCAGAAAGGCAGCAGGACCAGATGGGGTGTCATGCCGTAAACTGAGGAAATGTGCTGACCAGTTAGCAGGTATTTTGCTGATATTTTTAATTTGTCATTGAAGCAGGCTGCAGTACCTTCTTGTTTTAAATCTACTACTGTTGTCCCAATACCTAAAAAATCAGCAGTAACATGCTTAAATGATTATAGCCCAGTTGCCCTAACTCTTATCATCATGAAATGTTTTGAGAGGCTCATAATATCTATCTTAAGGAAAGCATTCCTGTTGATCTGGATAAGTATCAGTTTGCCTATTGTGCAAATAGATGCACAGATGATGCAATTGCTATTGCATTGCATGCTGCCTTGACACATCTTGAGCTCTCAAACACATATGTTAGGATGTTATTCAATGATTTAGCTCTGCATTTAACACTGTAGTTCCTGACAAATTAGTGAAAAAGTTAAAAGCTTTGGGCCTATGTCCGTTGCTGCGCTCATGGATTATGGATTTTCTAACAAACAAGGCCACAAATGGTAAAAATAGGAGATCAGATGTCTAACACTATTATTTTAAATACAGGGGTACCACAAGGATGTGTGTTAAGTCCAGCCCTGTTTACATTGTTTATGCACGACTGTACTCCCATATATGCGTCCAACACTGTAGTGAAGTTTGCTGATGACACCACTTTAGTGGGGCACATACAAGATAATGATGAGACAGCTTATAGGCAGAAAATTCAACATTTGGTTGAGTGGTGTAGAGAAAATGATTTAATACTCAATACTGCAAAAACTAAAGAAATAATAGTGGATTATAGGGGATCAAGAAAGATCAATCATTGCCCAGTTTATATAGGTAGTGAGGAGGTGGAAAGGGTGGACACTATTACATTTTTGGGAGTGCATATTACAAGGGAGTTGTCATGATCTCAAAATACTTTTGAGACTGTTTTTCCTTCGGAGACTGGAGCAGGCTGGATTGCCCTTAAGGCTTTTGGTCAATTTCTATCAGTGTACCATTGAGAGTAGGGATGAGCCGAACACCCCCCTGTTCGGTTCGCACCAGAACATGCGAACAGGAAAAAAGTTTGTTCGAACACGCGAACACCATTAAAGTCTATGGGACACGAACATGAATAATCAAAAGTTCTAATTTTAAAGGCTTATATGCAAGTAATTGTCATAAAAAGTGTTTGGGGACCTGGGTCCTGCCCCAGGGGACATGGATCAATGCAAAAAAAAGTTTTAAAAACGGCCATTTTTTTGGGAGCAGTGATTTTAATAATGCTTAAAGTGAAACAATAAAAGTGTAATATCCCTTTAAATTTCATACCTGGGGGGGTGTCTATAGTATGCCTGTAAAGGGGCATATGTTTCCCGTGTTTAGAACAGTCTGACAGCAAAATGACATTTCAAAGGAAAAAAAGTAATTTAAAACTACTCGCGGCTATTAATGCATTGCCGGTCTGACAATACACATAGACGTTCATTGATAAAAACGGCATGGGAATTCCCCACAGGGGAACCCCGGCCAAAATTTAAAAAAAAAAATGACGTGGGGGTCCCCCTAAAGTCCATACCAGGCCCTTCAGGTCTGGTATGGATTTTAAGGGGAACCCCGGCCAAAATTTAAAAAAAAAATGACGTGGGGGTCCCCCTAAATTCCATACCAGACCCTTCAGGTCTGGTATGGATTTTAAGGGGAACCCCGCGCCAAAATTAAAAAAAAAAATGGTGTGGGATCCCCCAAAGATCCATACCAGACCCTTATCCGAGCACGCAACCTGGCAGGCCGCAGGAAAAGAGGGGGGGTGAGAAAGCGCCCCCCCCCCTCCTGAACCGTACCAGGCCACATGCCCTCAACATTGGGAGGGTGCTTTGGGGTAGCCCCCCAAAACACCTTGTCCCCATGTTGATGAGGACTGATTTTTCATATACAAAGAGTAACCACTTACTTTACAAGAAATAACTATAACCATACAGGAGCACATGTAACTTTAGCAATTCCCTCTCCATAGGCGTGCACTGGGGGTGTGCCTGGGCACACCCTAATCCAGGGGCAGCTCCAGGAGGGTGCTTGGGTTCACCATCTTTGAGATCATCTCTGTCACCAGGTTAGCAAGGTCTACCTTTGACTTTCTACCCAGGCTGCAGTGTTCCTCTAGTGCAGCTGATGGGGACTCTAAAGTCTAGTACACACCACTCGTTTTTTCAACCCCAGTGGGTTGAATGAAAAAAAAAAAAACCTGACAGTTTAGGTCAGAGCTGCTGTACTAACAGTCTGATGCTAAAAAAAAGCACAATTTTGAATTTAAAAAAGTCCCTGAAGCAAGCATGAAAAAGCAAGCAAGCAGGAAAAAAGCATAGATGTGAACGTGTCCCAATGGAAACCATGTCAAATGAACTTTAGTGCGTTTCTGAAAAAAGCACTAAAAAACGCACAAGTGTGAACCAGGCCTAAAGTGGGAAAAGTGGGAAAAAAACACACCAGGTGGGATCTTTATGACAGAAGAGAGCCTATTGGTCTCTTCTGTCATAAGCCCTTCTCCCTGCCAGTCAGTGTTTCTGTACACTGAGCCACCCAGGCATAGCTCAACATACATTTATGGAACAGCTCTGTGCCATGAGGATGTAACTCCCACGTGCATGCATGAGAATTACATTGCAGCCCGGCCCAACAAACAGCCAAAGATTTGGAACCCAGAAGGAAGACCAGGAGAAGATGAATGACAGAAGCACTGAAAGTGTAATGCTGGAGTAGATCACTAGCTAGGTAAGTCTGCCATAATTGGTTAGCATGGTTAGCATAATGTACTGGTACATTATGGCTAAAATCACTGGAGCTCTATTTACATGCTTTTGTTGAGGTTTAATTCCACTTTAGGGTGAAAAAGAAGAGCATGGGTGATACAAAATGCTTTATACATTTTGCTAGTTGGCAGTGTTTACTGCTGCACTGATTGGTGACCACCTAATGATGTGTGAGCACTGCTCAGTGCAGTAATACTCTAAGCCCAGGCTGCATGAGGACACCACCCAAGGGAATATGTCAGTGTCAGCCTGGGCTCAGGGAAGGTGTGTTGACTATTGCTGTCATTTCAAACCAGAAGACTGAGGGCATCTAGTGACAAAAAACAAGTAGTATAAGGGACAACTACTGACTGAAGGTGAGAATTGCAGAAAATAAAAGTTATTTTTTAATAATATTATTGAGCTTTTTATTTTTTAACTTTTTAGCTGGAATTAGGCTTTAATTAACAACGTGAGATTTAAAGTAGAGGGCCACCCTGAAAAAAAAATTGCACCAAAAATCCTAAAAAAAATTTAAAAAAAAACATTAGAAAAAAAAATTTTTAAAACTTACCTGAACCCTTGTTGCTAGGCAGTCTTCCTAATCTGCCTCTTCCTATTCCGTGGCGTGTCCTGCTCCTCGGTGAGCGGCCCCGTTGCCTTCTGGGAACTGTGTGTGTTCCCAGAAAACCACGGGGCCATTCACAGTGCGCCGCGCAACTTGCGCGTGCACAGTAGGAAACTGGCAGTGAAGCTGCAAGGCTCCACTGCCTGTTTCCCTTAGTTAGGATGGCGGTGCCGAGACCTGAGAGCCGAGGGACGGGTCGGCCTCAGGCGGCCGACATCACTGGCACCCAGGACTAGTAAGTGTACTTATTTAAAGTCAGCAGCTACAGTGTTTGACTTTTCGCTGGCCGGAATCCCGCTTTAAATTGCAGGTGAAAATTTGTGGTGTGTGTGAGAGTGGGACTCCCAGAATCACAGTGCCAGTGAAGGGTATCAATCCATAAGTTAGTACACAAAAAAAAATATATAGGGTAGGATTTTAAATACCCCTTCACTGGACACAAATACTTCACAAAATGTTAAAAATACGTATACATATTAATTTGGTTCAATTAAAAAACTTTGATAAGATCATATATCAAAAAGTACAAGAACATTTATACTCCCAACCATTCATATTGAAGGGATGGAAATTTTTTAGTAAGGTAGTTTATTGAGATTAGGTTAGAGCAGTCCATGCATTTTGCAGGAATCCCGCTTCCTCAGGACCTCCTATCTCATATACAGATATGGTATAAAAAAGTTCTAAAAATAGAAATACACTACATATAAGTCACAACATATGTACATACTGTATGGAATTCACATCATTATTAATCGTTAAACATACAAAAAATTGATGGCTAAACCCCAGGGAGAAGGGAAAGGGGAAGAGAAAGAAGAAGAGGAGAAGGGGGAAAGAAAAAAAGAAATAAGAAGGGGAGGAAAGGAAGGGGAAAAAAAGAGGAGGGGAGGAAAGAGGGGAGGAAAGAGGGGAGGGAAAGGGGGGGGGATGGGGGGAGAGAAAAGGGTTTTGAAAAAAAAAAAGTTGCAGGTGAGACTGCTACTATGTCATTCCTTGATGGCATTGCTGTCACATTTGTGGTGCTTGCAGAATCAGTGACTAAATTGAGAAGTTTCTTAAAGTGATTGTAAATGATCACCTTGTAAAACAGCCCATTCAGTTTAAAATCGAAACAAAAGGCAAAACATTTGTGTAAAGATATACAAAAAAAAAACTAATACCTTTTTTCCCCCTTTTTTTTATAAGTGGTCACGTTCCTTCTGCTCCCTCTGTTCTCAGCTGCATAAGAGCTGGGGGAGGATAGTAACAATACACTGAGCTTCTCAGTGAATGCCTGTGCAGGGGGGAGGGGAGGGGTGTCAGGACAAGTCTGATCATTGGAGGAAAGCAGGTAGAGAACTGACCACGGTGTGCTCGCCTGCTTAGTGTGGTCAGTTTTTAATAGAAAAGCAGAGGGACTGGCAGGAACACCAGGGATTTCACACAAAGGAAGCAATACAAAGAGAACAGGATACCTTTTCATACAAGTACTTGGTATAGCAAACACATATCAGGAATATAAAATGCTGGGGAAATGAACACTTTAAATAAATGAAAAGAAAAAAAAACTTTACATATCTTTAATATGTATGTATGCTGCGCATATTGTTTAAAAAATATAACACATTTTTCACAGATCTTCTTTTGGACTGCCAGTGGGATTGCTATATGAGACAACTGATCCTTGATACCTTTAAGAAGCTGGTATCTATGAAGTATGCCGATACATTGTGAGATATTGCCCTGAGGCAGACCATTTAACGTTAATGAATTTTGCTCAGGTGAAGTTAATTGATGTGTATAAATAGACCGTATCAATTGATTTGTTATTTAAGAAGATAGCCCAGTCATATTAATAACACAGTTCGTTAGTTAAATTGTTACAGAAGCCTGTATATTGAAAAATAATTCTATTTATGTAGACCAAGTATTAAGCAAAATAAGTTTTGCTGTTCTCTAGTTCTTGCATTTTGCCATTCTAAGAAAATAGGTACCACATCTGTATAGAAGTGAAAGAAATAAAAATTGTTACCATCTCATAGAACAGTGTCTGACTCTGTCTGCAACTGACAAACCCCATTCCCTCTAGCCATTACTATATTGCAAGTGTATACTTAAGATATTTAATTTGATGATATAAATGTAAAATTACTTTTTAGTTGGAATAATATATTAATCATGTAGTTAATATAGATGGGTAGACACATATTTTATATATACCATCACAAAGTAAAAATGAGCTTTACTGGCATGGGCAAACATGCCAAAAGAGGATTACTGTGGTAGAGCTCTTAAAGGTCAATATCTTTAAAGGATATACATATTGGGGTCAAAGAGTTTGTTTGGATGATACTTTATTAAAATCCTACCAATCTACTCTTAGGTTATTGCATGTGTTGACCCCTTGTCCTACAGAGACTTCATCTTCTCCTGGGAAGATCCTCAGTATTCCTTAATCATTGATGTACAGTATATACCATATATACTCAAGTATAGGTCAATCCAAGTAAGTCGAGGCCCTAATTTACCACAAAAAACTGGGAAAAACTTATTGACCCGAGTATAAGACGAGGGTGAGAAATGCAGCAGCTACTGTAAGTGGAAAAAGAGGGTCAACAATGCCCATCTGCAGCTGTATACGTCCTTGTGTCCTGTGCATGTGTCCCTGTGTCCTTTGCATGTGTCCCTGTGTATGTGTGCATGTGTCCCTGTGTATGTGTGCATGTGTCCCTGTGTCCTGTGCATGTGTCACCTACCTGTGTCCTGTGCATGTGTCCCTGTGGCGATCTGCATCCTCCGTGTGCCGCTCTGCACTGGTCAGCCGATCTCGGACATTCTCTCATCCTCATACCATGGACGAGGATGAGAGAATGTCCGTGATAGGCTGTACACTGACTGCTGGGAAATTGAGTTTTCTGCCTATCACAGACGAGGAGGAGGCGCGGCTTTTGAACAGTGAATGGCCGCCGAATGGTAATATCACACGCTGGCCACCGTCTGTCTGCATGACACGCTGATCATGCAGACAGATGGCGGTGACTCAAGTATAAGTCGAGGGGGGCACTTTCAGCCCAAAAAAAGGGCTGAAAATCTCGACTTATACTCGAGTATATACGGTACCTTGTAGATAATATACTGTAAGTATTTTACATTATTTTATTTTGAGCAATGCAGTATAAAATAGGTTTCATGTTCTATTTAATTAGGCACACATTTGCTATATTTACCTTTTGAGATGTCTATAATTTCCTGTGGTGTCTAGTTTCCAGTGGGTACATAAACTGTAATGACAAAGAAGCTTTCTAAGGTTGTTAATAATTATAGGTTGACAATTTCTGACTCCTCTTTAAGTTATTGTTACATAGTTACATAGTTAGGTTGAAAAAAGACACAAGTCCATCTAGTTCAACCATAAAAATAAATAAATAAATAAATAAAAAATAATATCACACAATCCCATATACACAATCCTATACCCACAGTTGATCCAGAGGAAGGCGAAAAACCCCAGCAAAGCATGATCCAATTTGCTACAGCAGGGGAAAAAATTCCTTCCTGATCCCCAGAGAAGCAATCAGATTTACCCTGGATCAACTTTACCTGTAAATGTTAGTATCCAGTTAAATTATGTACATTTAGGAAAGAATTCAGGCAGAGATGTAGCTTGAAGCTTGTGAGCCCCCATGCAAAAGTTGACTTGGGCCCCCCCCACTACTTCCAATCTGCGTGCAGATACATCCACCGCACACCAAGATACTCAAAGTGGCTTAAGAGTTTTGCATTCCCAGAGTTCCTCTTTACATCAGAGGACAGGGATTACCACTGGAGAATCAGAGGACAGGAATTACCGCTGGAGAATCAGAGGACAGGGATCACCGCTGGAGAATCAGAGGACAGGGATCACCGCTGGAGAATCAGAGGACAGGGACCCCTGGCAGGTCACTTGGCAGAGCTCCTTTCCCACACTCCCCCCCCACACTACACAGGGCTGAAATCACATAACTTCACACACAGTCTGTCAGTCTTCAAAGGGTGCACCTGGCTTTTATGTTGCCCTTCTGACCTGTGAAGTTCTCTGGTCGGAACAGCAGTGTAGTTGCAGTAGGCAGATACACCTTGTGCAGCATGGCTAACTGGCTGTGTTGTAAAGGAATGTGATTTCAGCCCTGTGGAGGAGGAACAGTATAGAGTACTGTAATGGGAAAGGAGCTCAGCAGCCGGGCATAGCATGCAGGGTGGTGGTCAGGGGGCTTTGGGGGGGGCAACTTAAATCTGAGAGGGGAAAGCCATGTGACACAAAATCTGGAGCCTACAGCCCTTCAGGGGCCCCCGGAGGAGGTGTTAAGGGATTTTTGTTTTAGCAATTTCTGAAGGCTTCTCTGTCAGTGTTAGGGGAAGATCACCTCCCTGAGGTGTGTGTCTTTTCCCCAGATGTCAGGGAAGTGGGGTAAGTAGACACCCCCGGTGGGGGGTACAGAGAATACCAGCTGGTGACTAGGAGACACTGAGCAGTGTCATACCTCACCAGTGACATCGGTCCCATCGTGGCTACAGGAAGGCACTCTCCTTCAGTTACCATTCCATGTTGCCAGCACACAGCACAGACACTTCCCCATCCTGGGCTGTTCTCACCTCGTGCTCCTCTCCATTCAGGAAATGGCTCACAGCTTCTCCCCAGCCAATGGGGAGGGGGTGTGGACTGTGGAAGGCAAAGTAGAAGCCCAGTACTGGAGTGTGGCTGTGGGGCCGTAGGGCAGATCCGAGCTGGATTTTGTAGAGGATATGAAAATATAACAGGGAGGATGCAGGGGCCCCCTGGAGCTAGGGTCGGGGTTGCGATTGTGACCCCTGCAACCCCTTATGCTACGCCCATGAATTCAGGCCTTTCTTAAAGCAATCTACTGAGCTGGCCAGAACCACCTCTAGAGGGAGTCTATTCCACATTTTTGCAGCTCACTGTTAAGGATCCTTTCCGTATTTGGAGATGAAATCTTTTTTCCTCTAGGCGTAAAGAGTGTCCTCTGTGTTGACAGTAAAGTGAATAACTCAACACCAAGTTCAGTATGTGGGCCCCTTATATATTTGTACATGTTGATCATATCCCCCTTTAACTTGTTCAGATCCAGATCTGCTTTACATCTATTAATGTCCTTCCCTTTCAAAGCTGGCCACGCCCCCCTGAAGGGGGCGCGCGCTGTGATCACCCGAGTCAGTGAGACTCGGGTGATCACAGATCCGAGTAAGGGGCCGATCCCTGGCCCCTTACCACGTGATCAGCTGTCAGCCAATGACAGCTGATCATGTGATGTAAACAGAGGATTGGTAATCTTTTTTTTTTCTCACGCTGACAGCATGAGAAGAAAAAAAGACAATCACCGGCTTCTGTTTCAAGGGACATCTGTCCCGAAGAGGAAGAACCTCTGTGCCCACCAGTACCGCCTGCCAGTGCCAGCAATCACTGCCATCAGTGCCCACAGTACATCAGTGCCACCGATCAGTGCCCACAAGTGCCACCTATCAATAACCACCAGTGGTGCCAATAAGTGCCTTATCAGTGCCACCTAGCAGTGCTGCCTATCAGTGTCACCTACCAGTGCTGATCAGTGCCCATCACTGCCACCCATCAGTGCCCATCTCTGCCACCCATCAGTGCCCATCACTGCCAGCTATCAGTGCCACCTATTAGTGCCCTTCAGTGCCACCTATCAATGCCCTTCAGTGCTGCCCATCAGTGCCACCCATCAGTGTCCACCAGTGCCACCTATCAGTGCCCACCAGTGCCACCTATTAATGCCCATCAGTGCCCATCATTGCAGCCTTATCAGTGCCCATAAGTGCAGCCTATCAGTGCCCATCAGTGTAGCCTCCTCAGCGTACATCAAGGAAGGAGAAAAATTACCTGTTTGCAAAATTTATTAACAAAATATAAAATGGTTTTGTATTTTTTTCTTTTTAAATCTGTCTTTTTTAATTTACAAAAAAAGGTGATAGGTGAGGAGGTGATCACATACCACCAAAAGAAAGCTCTATTTATGGGGGAAAAATGATAAAAATTCCATCTGGGTACAGTGTTGTATGACCACGCAATTGTCGTTCAAAGAGTGACAGCGCTAAAAGCTGAAAATTGGTTTGGGCAGGAGGGGGTATAGGTTCCCAGTAAGCAAGTGGTTAATCTCTTCTCAAGAGAGATTAAATTAAGTTCCTCTAATCTTTCCTCATAGCTGAGCTCCTCCATGCCTTTATCAGTTTGGTTGCCCTTCTCTGCACTTTCTCCAGTTCCCTGATATCCTTTTTGTGAACTAGTGCCCAAAACTGAACTGCATATTCCAGATGAGCTCCTACTAATGATTTGTACAGGGGCAAAATTCTCTCTCATTCTCTGGAGTCCATACCTCTCTTAATACAAGAAAGGACTTTGCTTGCTTTGGAAACCGCAGCTTGGCATTGCATGTTATTATTAAGCTTATGATCTAACAAAACCCCCAGATCCTTCTCCACTATGGATTCCCCCAGTTGCATTCCCCCTAGTATGTATGATGCATGTGTATTCTTAGCCCCCAAGTGCATAACTTCACATTTATCTACAATAAACCTCATCTGTCACTTAGTTGCCCAATTAGACAGTGCATTGAGGTTGGCTTGTAAAATGTAGACATCCTGTAAGGATGTGTTTCCACTGCATAGCTTGGTGTCATCTGCAAAGACTGAAATGGTACTTTTACAGACCCTATATCATTTATAAAGATATTAAAAAGTAAGGGTCCCAACACTGAACCTTGGGGTACACCACTGATAACCTTAGACCATTCAGAGTAATGCCCTGTACACACGGTCGGATTTTCCGATGGAAAATGTGTGATAGGACCTTGTTGTCGGAAATTCCGACCATGTGTGGGCTCCATCACACATTTTCCATCGGAATTTCTGACACACAAAGTTTGAGAGCTTGCTATAAAACTTTCCGACAACAAAATCCATTGTCGGAAATTCCGATCGTGTGTATACAAATCCGACGCACAAAGTGCCACGCATGCTCAGAATAAATTAAAGTGGGAGTCCGGCGACCAATCTTTTTTTTTTTTTTTTTTTAGGTCATTGAGACACTTTGCTAATCCCAAAATAATACTCACAGTTTGGGTGTAATATTTCCGCCTCTGTCTGTTTTCGTACTGAAGAATAACTTTAAAAATGTGATGCTGGCTGTTTCCATCTTGCTTGTGGGCATGTGAAGCCTACTTGATTTCCTGGATGCTGTGAATGCTGTTCATTGACAGCTTGTTCATGCGCATGATCATTGTTCCCGCACTGAATCTTGGGAAGCCTGACACTAAGCTCCCAGGAGACAGTGCAGCGCCGGGGAAAGGCAATAAACACGCCTACTCCCATGGGAGGAGAGACAGGAAGTGCCACAATAAAGTACAATATAAAGGTAATTACAGCGATTAAAAAAAATTTCGTGTGGCATTTGAACATCTATGCAATTAACTGAAGGGGGTAAGATTAAGTTAAAAATTTGAGTGGAACCCCGCTTTAAGAGACGAAAGCTATTGGCTACTGAACCGTTTATAGTCCCGACGTACGTGTTTTACGTCACCGTGTTCATAACGATCGGATTTTCCGACAACTTTGTGTGACCATGTGTATGCAAGACAAGTTTGAGCCAACATCCGTTGGAAAAAATCCATGGATTTTGTTGTCGGAATGTCCGATCAATGTCCGACCGTGTGTACAGGGCATAGGAGTCATTAACCACTACTCTATGAATTCTGTCTTTTAGCCAGTTTTCTATCCATTTACAAACTGAATTTACAATCTTTCCAAGCCTGTAGACTGTATCTTACACATTAGCCGTGTGTGGGGAACTGTTTTGCAAAATCCAAGTATACCACGTCCACAGCCACCCCTCTGTCCAAGGTTTTACTTACCTCTTCATAAAAAGAAATTAGATTTGTTTGACAACTTCTATCTTTCATGAACCCATGCTGTCTGTTGCTTAAAATATTTTCTTTCCAGCAAGAACTCATCTATGTGGTATTTTATTAAACTCTCCAGTATCTTCCCAACTATAGAGGTTACACTAACAGGTATATAGTTACTTTACCTTTTTAACCACTTCAGCCCCGGAAGATTTGGCTGCTCAATGACTAGGCCATTTTATGTGATACGGCACTGCGTCGCTTTAACTGACAATTGCACGGTCGTGCGATGCTGTACCCAAACAAAATTGACGACCTTTTTTTTCCACAAATAGAGCTTTCTTTTGGTGGTATTTGATCACCTCTGTGGTTTTTATTTTTTTGCGCTATAAACAAAAGAAGAGCGACAGTTTTGAAAAAAAAACACAATGGGGGTTATTTACTAAAGGAAAATCCACTTTGCACTGCAAGTGCACTTGGAAGTAAAGTCGCAGCAGATCCGAGGGGGACATGCAAGGAACATAACAAAAAGCATTTTAGCTTGCACATGATTGGATGATAAAATCAGCAGAGCTTCCACTCATTTCAGAGCTTCCCCTTAGATTTAGAGCGACTGCACTTCCAAGTGCACTTGCAGTGCAAAGTGGATTTGCCTTTCGTAAATAACCCCCAATATATTTTACTTTTTGCTATTATAAATATCCCAATTTAAAAAAAAAAAACAAAATTTTTTTCCTCAGTTTAGGTCGATATTTATTCGTCTACATATTTTTGGTAAAAAAATCGCAATAAGCGTATACTGATTGGTTTGCGCAAAAGTTATAGCGTCTTCAAAATAAGGGATAGATTTTTATTATTTTTATTATTATTATTATTATTTTTATTAATTTTTTTTTTTAACTAGTAATGGTGGTGATCTGCAATTTTTATTGGGACTGCAATATTGCAGCGGACAAATCAGACTTTTTTGACACATTTTTGGGACCAGTGACATTTATACAGCGATCAGTGCTATAAAAAAGCACTAATTACTGTATAAATAACACTGGCATTAATAACAGTAGGTAACACTAGGGAGCAATCATGGGGTTAACTGTGTTCCCTAGGTGTGTTCTAACTGTAGGGGGGATGGGGATGGGACTGACTAGGGGAAAAGAAATATCGGTGTTCATACTTAGTATGAACACCTGATCTGTCTCTACTCCCCTGAAAGAACTGGGATTTGTGTCTTCACACACACACATCCCCATTCTCATTCTGTAACGAGCAATCACAGTCATCGCCGGGCACTCGTATCAGCCCCAGGGACACGCTTCAGGCGTGTGAGCGCCGCCGGAGATGTTTTAAAGAGCCGGCGTACAGCTAAGATGGCTCGCACAGGGGAGCCAACCTGCCACAGTATAACTGCGGCGGCTGGTCCAGAAGCGGTTAAATGTGGGCACCACATTGGCCCTACGCCAAATTCTTTTAGGATCTGTGAGTGGATGCCATCTGGTCCAGGTGCTTTATCCACCTTTATTCTGTCTAAATATTTCTGAACCATATCACTTTTGAGCCATTGTGGATCATTTGGGGCCAGGGGTGGATCCAGAGTCTAGTCTCGGGAGGGGCACTGCCAGAAAATAAGGTGTTGCTTACAGAACTGAATTTAATGAATAATACAGTGTACAGTGTACAGAGGTCAGTAGTAGGTAGGGTAGTGTACAGAGGTCAGTAGGATGTAGGGTAGTATACAGAGGTCAGTAGTAGGTAGGATAGTGTACAGAGGTCAGTAGTAGGTAGGGTAGTGTACAGAGGTCAGTAGGATGTAGGGCAGTGTACAGGGAACAGTAGGGCAGAGAACAGGGGGTCAGCAGGGCAGAGGGCAGGAGTTGAAAGGACAGAGGAAGAGAAGTGTACAGAGGTCATTAGAATGTAGGACAGTGTACAGGGATCAGTAGAGCAAAGGACTATGTGTTACTGGGGGGTCAGAACGGCACACGCTGGGGGGGTCGAGAGGGCATACACTGGGGGAGATCAGGAGGGCATACACTGGGGGGATCGGGTTGGCATACGCTAGGTGGGGATTGGGAGGGCCTACATTGGGCGTAGTCAGGAGGGCATACACTGGGGGGGTCAGGAGGGCATACACTGGGGGGGGGATCAGGGGGCATACACCAGGGGGCAGTCATAATTCTTTAATGAGTTCAATTTCTTATTGGTCCACATGAAAAGAAGATGAAATCCCATTTGTCAGCTAACAGCACCTCTATGCTAAGCTGCAGTAACTCATCAGAAACATCATATAGGTGCCTGTAAATTAATCCACAATGTAGTGCTAGCAGAGCTCACCTCCATGAACATTCACTCGGCTCCCTCTGCTCAGCTGCTCACACCTCCCTCTTCCAGACAAGCATGATCTGTGGGAAAAGGCACATCCCCATCCCGCCCACTCAAGCAGCAGCCTGCAGGAAAGAGGCTAAAAATTTTAATTTTCCCTAGGTGTTTTTTTTTTTTTTTATTTGTTTGTTTCTATTTTTGAGAAAACTAAACTGTTGGATATGTGACAACACAAACTACTGATAACAGCTCAAATGCTGAAAACCAGTCTGAACC